>NC_056499.1:42677092-42680078 GCF_014905685.2 Nematolebias whitei | reverse complement strand
ATATATATATATATATATATATATATATATATATATATATATTCACGTACACACATACTGTATGTAGTATGGTGTTGCTTTTTGCACAGTCCCTGGGTTGACTGAAAACCTTTTTTTTATGATTGCAAAAGTTGTATATCATTGAAATGCATTTTGAATCAGGATGGTTTTTAAATTCATCAGTTGTAGATGCATATCTAATGAATGTTGCACAGTGGAAAGTACCTAGAGTAAATGCTGCTTTGGCAACTTGAGATATAAACATTGTCCTTTTTTCAGGGCTCCCCTAAAATTAGGTAACTGTGGCATTTACAGAACCTTCTCTGAAGGGTAAACTGGTCTTACACTATCAATTTTATGTGAATTTGTGTTAAAATAGATACAATTTTGCAATTTTTGTATGAAGCTAACTCTCTAGCTTAAATATGTGTAAACATAACTTAGTCATTTAAGAACAAAACAACTGTTCCCAAACACCTTTTTCAGAGCCATTACTCCAGATGCTTATGTATGCTTATATTGCAAAAGCTTATTTATAGTAAAATTGCAGTAAAATATGAACAAAAAAGTGGGGAACAAAAGTACTTGTTGATGTGATTAACAATATAGGAGTTCCAGGCCAAAAGGTTTAACCTATAACAGTGTCACCTGTAAATGAATGCATGTAGGTATTTAGCTTTCTTTAGCAGTCAGCATAATTTATATTTTCTATGAAAAACGTCTCAAAATTAACAGTTTAGGGTTCATATCGGATTTCTTTAAAGAAAATAATAAGACCACATAGACCATGCTCACTTTACCTGTACATGATTACCTTTTAAGTGTAAACTCAAAGCATTTTCTAAAGGGTGGTACAACAAAATAAAAGATTACCCAATTTTGTGGCTGTGGGACTTCTGCTATGACAGCTCCTTCACCCACAGCCAGTCTTATCAGCAGCACCTGAGGATCATCGGCTTGATGAGCATGATGTGCATAAAAGACATCAGAAGACATTCAGCCAGCGCTGGAGCATTACCTGCCAACAGTAGATCTGTTCTAGCCTTTTACTCATGTCTCAAACTAAATACCAATGGCTTTATATTCTCTCAGTGCCTCCAGCGGTTAATCCCTGATCTTCTCCTGTTACCTGGATTCTCCTCTGTTTACCTCAAGCTCCCCTGTGCCTCCTCAGCTGCACCTTCCTACCACTTGCCTATCACTTGTCATTGTTTAGATGTACGCCTTCTTCACTTGGAACCATTTGGGTCAGCTCTCCCCATTACTGACTTTGACCTACATTGTAAGAAAGGTAAACGATAACATTACCCTTACCAACAGACATCTCTTTACTCTTCAGGATTCCAGCTCCCTCCCTAGCTCATTGTATGATTTACCACTTTGTAAATAAATACTGTAAATCCATCATGAGTCTTGGTATCTGTTCTCCTTGGTCCTTATGTCTGGATATAGCTGCAATTGTTACAGTGAGAATTTTTTTGTGATTTATAATGCCTCCATAACTTAGATTTGACACCCTAACAGTAGTTTTAATTGCAAATTATATATTATTTTGAATATATTGCTGAATTTGTCTTTAGCTAGTTTCTAAGACAATTTGACTAGACATAACATTCAAATTTTAAAAATGAGCTAATTATCCTTGAGAACTTACATCCAGCTAGAGTTGCATTTGGGCCCAAAAAATCTGATCCGTCCCGGCCCCAGCCCACACTCATAATTTCCAAACCCCACCCGACCCGACAAATTAACAGTAATTACAGGTCTGAACCTGGAAAAAAAAATTGAATTAGTTATTAACTGTTGGGGATATGCAACTGAATAAAAGCGGCAGAAGATTTGGAGCTGACAAGGTGTTTGTACTTTCATGGTCGTAAAAAACATTTAAACCCCGTTTCTGCCTGCATTCTTTTGAATTACTGAGACACGCGGACAACTCTGACACATGCTTCTGCTTTGGGATCTCATCTGTTTGGGTCATCGGCCGCGCACGTCTGCTGAGTGCAGCGGCAGAATAAACATCCATTTGGGCGATGGGTTACTTCCCAGCAGTACAGTCCCATCTGAAGCTTAACTGAACTTTTTACCTCTTTCAAGGCCAGTCAGCTTGCGGTGAAATGGCCACATGCAGCTGGTGGATGTATGGCAGGCCATGTAATCATATAATTGGATCACAGCTGATCCTGACCAAATTACAAGCCAGAGACTGTCCCGCCCCGCCCATTAATCACATTATAATGGCCCAGCCCTAATCTGGTTCGGTCCGGGCCGGGTATTGGGTTAGAAATGACAGCGCTACAGTCAGCATGCTATGTAGATTTAGGATGGTGAGTTTGATGGCTATTGAACTTAAAACCTTTGTAAAAAATGACAAAGGAGATTTTGCAAATTTTGCAACATAATTAAAGAACAACTGGTAGAAATGGGCATTCCCTATACCATGTGACTCTAGAGACCAGGGACTATGAAGCTATAAACCAATAGATTTTGCAATCTACGGTTTATAAGTTGGAGGACCAAATGCAAAAATCTAAATGATAGCGCCTCCTATAACTAAACATGTCTGAGCATTTTTCTCTGTCATACATGCAGGCCATAGTCATCACCATGGAATTATCGTCTCAGTACACCTTGTGGTTTGGGCTGCAATAAAACATTTTATTACAAAAAGAAAAACTAGATGATGATGTTGATGATGATGTTACTCAACAGTTTCAATAGGGTCCCATGTTCCATTGGATGCAAGGAAACAATACTGCTTTGCAGCTGCATTCCATCACCTCTGCTGGCTTAGAACTCTAATAAACATTTTGAGTTGGGTAGGTGGAGGGGAATCTGGAAGGAAGGGCCAAGCAAAAATGAAACCCACAAAAGCATAAAATCACCAAGGTTCAAGGCAAAACTTTGAGCAAATGAATTTCTGGTGGACGACGCAGGGCATGTCCAGGCGGGTGAATTGGTTTACTTCAGTGAAGTTGACCCCCCC
>NC_056499.1:42672368-42676992 GCF_014905685.2 Nematolebias whitei | reverse complement strand
CCCCCCCCCCCCCCCCCCCCCATACACACACACACACACGCGCGCCTTCTTCAAATCTAATGAAATTGGTATCAAACTTTTGTGCTACGTTTGTGCTGGTATGTGCAGCAAAAATTTTCTTTTGTGCAGCTATCATTTTAAAGATATTAATAAATGTTTCCAGAGTTCAAAATGTACAAAAGTGCAAAAGTGCAGTGTGTTTGATTGTACCCTCTGGTGATCAGAAACCAAAATACAGATCATTGGGTTTGTTTTGTGGAGGTTTTGTACTAGTTAAAATTTTATTTTATCCATGTTAAAATTAATCTATTCATGTTCATAGTTCAGTACCTAAGCATTTTTAAATGAAATTCACTGTTCCAACATGAGCAGATTTGACCTTTGATGACCTCTGGAAACTTTTTTATTAATATATTAATATATTTCAAATGACAGCAGCACAAACAAAAAATGTTGCTGCACAAACCACTACAAACGTAGCCCAAACGTTTGACACCAATTTTGTTAGATTTGAAGGTGTGTGTGTGTGTGTGGGGGGGGGGGGGGGGCTTCACTTAGGTAGGTTAGTTTTGGTGGACAGCCCGAGTCATGTTCAGGCAGACATGGCAGATGGCCTGGAAACTGTCTAGGCAGATATTGCAAAGAGGTTTTGACAATTTCAAAAGTTACTGGGCTTAGTGGCACCAGGTGGGGCTCCTCTGACTTAGAAACAGGACCATGTGTTGGAGAGGCATCATCTACAACTCTCTCAGACTCTGGAACAGTTTCAGCCTGAAAATGGATGCCATATTCGGTCCCTCAGAACTTAGGAACATGTGTAGTAGAGGCGTGGTCCTCAACTCCCTCAGACGCAAAATTAGGCACAGAAAAAGCATAGTCCTCAACCCTCTGGGTCAGGAGATGGAGCGGTGTTGTCCTCAACTTTCTTAGACTCATGAACAGGGATTTATGTTACAGAGAAGACCTGGTCAGTGCATGCCAAATTAATGTACATAAGGAGGTGGCAGTCAGGTGGTTCTTTTAATTTAATTTGTCGTTAAGAGACAAGGGTAAAGTATTGTATGTAAATCATTTATAGCCTGGACTAATTTGCAATGCCAGTGACTAGATGGGCCTTAAGCAACATAAAAATAAACAGTGTAAAATACAGTTTAAGAAGAATAAAACATCACATTAGTAAATCAATTCCTAAAATGGGACTCTTGGAGACTCAATACTTGAAATTCTTGGGAACTGGGAACTTAGAGCTTTCAGGAACTGGAGATTTGAAGCTCTTAATGGTGAAGACAGATTGGTGTCCTCCAGGATTATCTTGAGGACTTGCCACAAAGGGGCATCCTCCTTGACTCCTTGGAGACTTAAGACCATGGGAAATTCTCCTGGACCATCTTGGAAAGTGAAGACTGAGTAGCATCCTTCTGTTTCCACTCAGAGAAAAGAAACTGAGGGGCATCCTAGTGGACTTACTAGAAGAATGATGTCAGCAACCTTCTCAACGATGTAAGAGGCATTGGCATCTGGTAGAACCCTCTCAGAGATGTGAGAGACTTTGGCATACACACAGCAAGCAGGGTTGGGTGCAGTTTCAGTACTCAGGAATACAAGGTTTTACTTTGATTGAGACTTGAAATATGGTAGCATGTTACTCTGTAACATTCATTCAACCTTGATTTGGTTTATGGTATGGTATGGTATAAAGTTTATTCATTAAAAAAAGTACAAAACAATTGCATAACAATATAAAAAAGATACAAGAGATTTAAAATGAAAGGCAGCAGAAAGAAGAAAAAAATCATTTAGTCAAGTAATACCCATTGAGCCTCGAGGACTCATTTACGAGACCTGAACATATATGGTATGTAGCTTGGGACGAGAAAGTGTGGCGCTCAGGAGATGACTTGATTGAGTGAATTAAATCTCTGGAAGAACAGGGGCAGCCAAGGAAATTTCTGCCCTGTCAATGGCTGCATAGATGGGGAGATCCAGCCTATCAAGACGCTGAAGAAAAGCAGACTCAGAACGAGTATTGGAGCTTAGCACTAGCTAGGAACAATGAACAGATGCAGCTAGAATTGATGAATAGGTAGGTGATGGATCCATAGAAGAGCAGGGTCAGACAGAGAACCACACTCTTGGATAGTTTTTTTTTTTTTTTTTACTAGCCAAGTTCCTCAGAAAAGCTGATCTCTATTCTTGCTCACTCACCATCAAAGATGTGGGGAGAACCTCCGGTTGATGGTTGTGGTGCTTCTGTTTGCCAGTCCTTTAAAGAGGGGGTGGGTTCAGGATCAGGTGGGAGCAAGGGAAACTCCACAATTGGCCATTTTTTAATAGTGAGTCTATGACGCTCCTCATGTGTCCTGCTTGAAGACAGAAGTGTTGTCATAGCTGACGTGTTCACATTAACTAACTTTCAACTTGTCACAGAGAGGGTGAAGCTATTCACTATGAAACAAATACATCTTTTTTACAATAAGTGACATGTAAACAAAATAACATAATTAAAAACTTAAAGTTCTATTTCGTATAGGCTTCGCTCTTTAAGGCTGTTGCTAGTGGGTTTATCCCTATGAGCGCAGCGCAACACTGCTGTGTGGACCTTACCCCGGGTCTGTATAATAGGCTCCCATTTTTTCTTCAGCCAGCTAGTTAGCACTGTAAGAAGAACGAAGAAGGAAAAGTTGTCCAGCTTTGACCAGCACAACCTTTGCTAAGGATGCCTGGGTCTCTGCCATGCCAACTTCCTGCCATCCCAGTGAGCTCTTCCTCCCCGAGGAGAAGCAGACGAGCAGCCTTGTTCAAGGTAAGTGCCAAGGAGTGCTTTTCCATGGCGGGCCGCTACCCGCTGGACGACGCCATCGCCGTTTCTAACTTTTTTCCTTGAGGTAATCGAATGATTTCCTCAAAAAAAGCAATGTTAGCAGCAGCTTCGCTGAATGTTTTTCCGTGGCAGGCTGCTACCCGCTGGATGACACCACCGCCTTTTCTAACGTGTTTTTTTTTCTCGAGGTGAATCGGATGATTCCTTCAAAAAGGCATTGTTGGTAGCAGCTCCGCTGAGTGTTCTTTTCTGTGGCGGGATGCTATGCGCGGGACAATGCCATCGCCTTCTTTGACGCAGAGTCACGCAGTGAATAGAATGATTCCTCAGAGAAAGGTGATGCGGAGCTGCCCCTTCCCTCCTGGAGAGCGTAGTGACGGAAGACGAATGGCCGAGCGGATGCTCAGCCACCTCGGATCCTCCCACGTCGGCAACCACACCGCTCCCAGCCGTCGGTACCCTCCTCTCGAAGCTGCCCGGCATAATCCAGGAGGATGTTCTAGGGGAACACCACCTCAAACAGTTCACCACCTCAGAAAAGAACACCTCATCTCAGAAAACAGTTCATCTCAGCTTAAACAGAAAAAGAGTTCACCTCATCTCAAACAAATATCATCCATGTGTTTTGTGTTTGAAACTGTTTAAAACAAGATGTATATATTCCCTTGAGAACAAACAGACTTTGCCTTACAGGTGTTCAACTCAGCTCACTAACTTCTTAGTTGACACTAATGAAGATGTAATAAAAAAATAAAAATAAAAAAAAACTGTCACTGTGTTAACTTCACTGCCAATATGAACTCATTTCCCATGAACTGGACAGATTGTTTAATGAGTTTTTGTTCAACTGACCTTTAATGACATTTACTTTTCAGGGGATGGGCAGCAACACCTTTGGGAGAAACATTGCCTGTTATTAACCCCAAAATGTAATTTTCTGTAAATCTTCATAACTGAATGTTTATTTATGAAAATGTGTGTTTTTCTTTAAGATAATCATTTGTCTTATTTGTCTCTTTTGAAAGAGTAACTTTTAAAGGCAGGCGGAGAAAATGGACTTTAGATTTTGTAAAACATGACAGGAGTTAGGACCATCCCTCTTCCGAGAGGTAGACTAAAGTCAATCTGAAACACACATACAGTTAAGTTAAGTTTCAGTTCTTCTTCAATCACTTTTTTCTTTGTCTTCGACTACTTCTACAAGCACATCTACTTTTCAACTTCTGCTACATGCTTCTGGAGCTCAAAACTGAAGAAACCCAGTTGTCTGCACTGAACTCAGAGAGGAGAGAAGCATCATTTCTGCACAAAGATGGGACAAAAGATACAGAAGAAACCCTGCAGAACCAGAAGCAGAACCTGACAGAACAAGAACCATCACACCGCAGAGTGGTAAATCCCAGCTGACTTCAGAGCCAGTGGCCAGATCTTAGTCCCTCCAACTGATGATAGGTGACTTTTGAGGAAAAAAATCAGCCTCTCAGTCACCGGAGCATCTCAGGCCTTGCTGGTATCATTTTAAGCAGATGTGGAACACTCTGACATCTTGTTCTGGTGAGAGAGACTCTTCAATGCACTTTCTAGTGATCATACATCACAATAATCTTATCAGACAAACTACAGCTCACTTTAGACACAATTTTAACTACTCCACAAACAGAACCAGTCCAAAATCTGCCTTTTTAAGTTTCAATGATTTGAATAACCAACTAGACCTTTGATGCCAAGCTATTTTGTTATTCAGTTAACTTTTGGCATGCATAATCTTCATCAGATATATCACAGATTATCATTTTTGTAATA
>NC_056499.1:42634396-42652368 GCF_014905685.2 Nematolebias whitei | reverse complement strand
CACTGCAACACACACTTTTGGCTAAAGTGTTAGCTCACTGAAGGTTGTTGATGGCCCACAGACCTTATCAGCTGCCTCACACAGGGCACCAATAAATATAGTAGGAATGAGTGGAAAGAATAAGGGTGATGATTTTCTCCTTTCTACTACTCACTTTTTTTTATTCACTCATTAAAATTAGGAGTGCCAAGTCGCCAAGTCACATTACTGATCAATAACAGGTTAACACACTTTATGTTCTGATAGAGTTATGATTTTTTTTTTAAATAGCAAGGGAGATAATTTTGTTTCTGTTGTCTGCAAAATCTAGAAAACAAAATCATCTGTTTTTGTAGCAAATAAAGCTGTTAGCTGATATAATTCTTGGTCATTATTTGCTATTTGGGCCAGATGGTTGTCATTTTGATTGTGGTTGACATGATCTGCTGTTTAACGTGTTGAACCCATGTGCAAGAAGGCAAAAGGAGACACAGAGTAAAATAAGTAATTGATGATTTATTTTGAATAAACAAAACAAAATGCTGACGGGGCAGCAAATTTACTTACAGAAAGGTGAAGACATGCAGAACAGACACATACCATGAAACCATAAAGAATAATGCCAGGATACCAAAGAAGTGAAAATACACAGACTATATACAGACACTAACAAGGTTGAGTGGGGAAATACCTGTGTGATTGAGATTCAGGTCAGGTGTGCACAGGAGCAGAAACATGAGGAAAAGTAAAACACAGAGAGGTGCAGAAAAGACATAACAGACAGGAATCCCACAGTGTTGCACTTCTGTTAAAACTCAATGCATGCTGATCATCAGCAGCCTTCCAGTAAGATGGTGCCCGTGTACATGGCTTGCAATCCACCTCTGCTAATGGTGTTCGGATTATTTGTGTTTTGTTTGTTTTTTATCTGGGACATAAACTCGCTGTTGGTGTATGACCGACAACAGCTTCTGGATCTTTTCTGCCACCAATGTCACTTATTTGGACCAATATGAGCGTACCTCTGGACACCCCCCGCTGGCGAACGTGCCAGTTTACCTCCGCTGAGCTCCTCATCTCCCTGCCCAGAGACTTTGCTCCAGACGCCGGGAAAAACGTGATGGGCGGCTGGTAAAGCTTAAAGTCCTGCGAGCTACATCTTCCTCTTCAGCTGGTGGTGAGGGATTCCATGGCCAGCATCCTGCATGCCCGGACCAGGTAAACAATGGAGGGGCTATTATTGAAAACCTGTGGCCATTGGCGCGCACTAACTTCACCGCTGCTGGATCCACTTTGGACAGTATCCGGATGTGTTTGGTCAACGCAAGATCTATTACCAACAAAACTTTTATGCTCAGGGACTACTTTCAAGAGCACAATTTGGACTTTTTCTGCATCACAGAGACTTGGATGTCTCCGGGTGAGTCTAACGCCTTGACGGAATTATTGCCACCGAACTGTCTGTATTTTAATGCACCGCGGCCATTAGGCCGGCGTGGTGGTGGATTATTAACAATATTCAAACCAACTTTTGACTGTAAACAATTGCCCATCCCAATTTCCTGTGCCAGCTTTGAGCTGAGCGTCTTTGAACACGGCCATTTGCCTTCGACTTTATGCGCACTCGTCTACCGCGCACCTCGGTGTAAGGATTTCATAAATGAGTTTTCTGATTTCTTGGCTGAAATCCCACCAAAATATAATCCTGTTTTCATTATTGGGGACTTTAATTTGCATGTGTGCTGTCAGGAGAAGCCCTTGGTTAAGGACTTTTCAGATCTATTGGACTCATTTAATCTAACTCATCGTGGAAACGGTCCCACCCAAGAGCGCGGACATACACTGGACCTTGTTTTAACACGTGATGTGTCTGTTAATAATCTTGAAATTGGTGATAATGTTTTTTCAGACCACATGCCAGTCCAGTTTGAGTTCACCCTCCCCCATCTAACTCCTAAGCTGTGCATTCCTGCACATAGTAGCTGGGCTATTAACCACATCACTGCCACATGTTTGACAGATGTTTATAACTCTGAAATGAGCATTCAGCCCCCGGTGTTTCTCACCACCATGGAGGTGCTGACATCCCAGTTCAACTCTGTCTGCTTAAAGACAATGGATCATGTCGCTCCTGTTAAAACTAGAAAATCAAAACACAGAGTAGAACCTTGGCTGAGTGATGTCACCAAGGCCGTTAGGCAGCAGTGCAGGAGGGCAGAGCACAAGTGGAGAAAAGACAGGCTGCAGGTCTCTTTCCAAATACTTAAAGAGAGTTGGCGCCGTTATCAGAAAGCAGTAAAAGCTGCTAAATCCAAATACATTTCTGATATCATAAACTCAAACTCTCACAACCCACGTGTCCTCTTCTCTACCCTAAACTCTGTTATCCACCTCACTGAGCCATCACCTCTGGAAGCCTCGACTGAGCTGTGCAAGAACTTCTTACATTTCTTTTTGGAAAAAATTGCAACCACCCGGGCTCTCATTTCCCCTCCAACTCATGACCCATTCATCCCACCTCAATATGTAGCTCTATTTGACCATTGAATACATCGCTCTATCTTCTCTAGAGCAGGTCATGTGCAGCTTGAAACCTTCTGGTTCCACCTTTGATGTGGTCCCCCCTCGACTACTTAAGGATGTTTTTCCTACTCTAGGTCCGTCCATTCTGGCTATAGTAAACAGTAGTTTATCCACTGGCGTGGTGCCAAAAACCTTTAAACATGCTGCTGTCCAGCCTCTCCTGAAAAAGAACAAACCTTGATCCCTCAGTCGTTTCCAACTTCCGGCCTGTCTCCAAACTCCCATTTGTTTCTAAAATACTGGAGAAAACAGTTGAGTCCCAGTTGAAGTGCTTCCTGAAGGATCACGCCTTCTTAGAGCTATTCCAATCTGGCTTTAAACCTCTCCACAATACTGAAACTGCCCTATTGAAGGTTTTTAATGACATCTTCAGATCCACAGATACTGGTGATTCTGTGCTGCTTGTCCTATTGAACCTCACAGCCGCCTTTGACACCATCGACCATGAGATCCTCATTTCTAGGTTGGAGCAGTGGGTGGGCATCACAGGGTCAGCCCTCAATTGGTTCAGGTCCTACCTCACTGACATATCCTTTATGTCTCCATCAAGGATTTTAGTTCTACAGCGACAGAGCTTAAATGGGGGGTTCCGCAGGGGTCCATCCTGGGTCCCCTCCTATTCTCTCTATACCTGCTCCTACTTGGTGCTATTTTCCAGAAACACAACATACCATTTCAATTCTATGCCGACGACTGTCAAATTTAATTCCCCCTAAGACAAAATGGTACATGCTCTATTCAAATTCTGCTCGACTGCCTGGCTGACATCAGGGACTGGATAGCTTTAAACTTCTTAAGTTTAAATGAAAAGAAGTCTGAAGTCATGTTGTTCCCTCCCAATGACACAATCACAAACCACTGCATCGACCTTTCCACTCTAACCCTGTCAGAAAAACAAAGAGTCACTAATCTGGGAGTGATAATGGACCCTTCCCTGAAAAATGTTTTTTTTCCAACTGAGGCGGCTGTCTAAACTGAAGCCCACATTGTCCAAAAATAACTTGGAGACAGTAATACATGCATTCATTACATCTATGCTTGATTACTACAATTCACTCCTGTTTGGTATCAGTCAGACCTCTATTGCCCGACTACAACTGGTCCAGAATGCAGCAGCTCGTTTTTTAACCAGTACAGGCAAAAGAGAGCACATTACACCAGTTTTGGCCTCACTGCACTGGCTACCAGTTCACCTTCGAATCCAGTTCAAAATACTCCTGTATGTCTACAAATCGCTGAAGTGTACCCCCCCCACCCCCGCCTAGCTCTCTGATCTGCTACAACCGTATGTCCCACGATATTTCCTGAGGTCAGCGGACCAGTTGCACCTCACAGTTCCAGGAACTCGTCTTAAGCACAGAGTTGACAGGGCCTTCTCTGTAGCAAGACCAAGACTTTGGAACGAGTTACCTCTGCTTGTCAGACAGGCTCCCTCCCTCTCAGTTTTCAAATCCCATTTAAAAATTCACTACTATTCAGTAGCTTTCAACACCAGAGGATCTGTGTTTTGAACATGTACGCTCCACACTGGTTTGTCGTCATATTTATTATCTGCATCGTTTTTATGTCTATATTTTGATCTACTTCATTTTGTATGTTGCTTCGTGTGTTGTCTGTTGTTCTGTCTGTACAGCACTTTGGTTGGCCTTGTAGCTGATTTAAGTGCTCTATAAATAAAATGGTATGGTATGGTATGATAGACTGGAACTGATTCAGACAAAATAATTGATCAAATAGTTGTTTTGTTTGACAGCCTTTATGTAAAATTAAATTTCATAAAACAAAAAAAAATAAATAGTATGTTTGAATTTTGTTTTTACCAGACTACTTGCATTATATGTGCTTATTTATGGTGTAAACAGGGAAAATACACTAAATTAAAAGTTTACATTATGAAGCATATTGGACAAAACACACCTCTTCTTTCTTTTTGTAGCTGGAAGGTTGGCACAGTAGTTAATTCAGACAACTGGACTGTGGGTGGAGGCAGGTGTGGGTTAGAGCTGTTATTTCTAACCCGGACCCATGCCCGACCCAGCCTGACTCGAAAACTTGGGCCGGGCCAAAATAATGTTCTGGATGGGTGGACTGGGTCAGTGTCAGGCTTTTGATTGCATCAGCGAACATTTATGGCTGATGAACCAATTTGAATCACCAGCCACGTACAGCCATTTGACCGGCCGTTTGAAAGAGGTAAAAATAAGTCCAGATGGTTCACTGCTAGCAACCCAACTGAAGCTTAACGAGACCCAGCCAATGGATCCAATTTGGATCATCAGTTGCACGTGGCCAACTGTTAATAACCATAATAGCTATAATATTATAATAACTATAATAATCTGCTGACTCTTGTTAATAAACAAGAACTCTTATATCTTCTTTTCTTTGAAATATGTTTTTAAGTCATGTCAAACTAATTTGCTTACAAAAGCAGTAAAAGCTTAATTAAAAAAAAAGTCTTATTTTTTTTTTCAGGTTCGGGCCTGTAATCACAGTTAATTGGTCGGTTTCAGATCGGGCTTGGAAAAAATGATATGGGTTCGGGTTGGCCTAGGTCGGATATTTTACGCCCAAATGCAACTCTAGTTAGAGCTGTCATTTCTTAGCCAAACCCGGCTTGGCTTGACTTGAATTAGGGCTGGACCGGTGTAACGCTTTTTGATTGTGTCAGTCAACGCGTGTCAAGTCAAGTCATATTTATTTATAGAGCACAATTTAAAACAGATAGACTGTTATCAAAGTGCTTAACACTAAGGGTAACACTGAGAAATAAAAAGCAGTAAGAATATACCTTAAAAAATTAAAACAACAGCATTAAAATGAAGACATGGAACAAGATATACTAAATCAACTCACACCGTATGAAACGCCAGAGAGAACAGATATGGTTTTTAGCAGGAAGGGAGGTGGCATGCCTAATGTTGGGGGGTAGGTTGTTTCACAGTTTGGGACCCATGACTGAAAACGCCCGATCTCCTCGGAGCTTCAGTCGTGTTTTTGGAACAACCAAAAGCAGCTGATCGGATGATCTCAGAGCCCGAGAGGGAACATATGGTTCCAGTAGCTCAGAGAGGTAGATGGGTGCGAGGCCATTTAGGCACTTATAGGTCAGAAGGAGAATTTTGAAATCAATCCTAGTTCTCACAGGAAGCCAGTGTAGGGAGGACAGAACTGGTGTGATGTGCTCATACCTCGGTGTACCGGTTAAGAGCCGAGCTGCAGCATTCTGGACGAGCTGTAGCCGTGAGATAGAGGCCTGGCTGACCCCAGCATACAGTGAATTACAATAGTCCAGGCGGGTTGTGATGAATGCATGGACTAGTGTCTCAAGGTCGGGTCTAGACAGCACTGGCTTGAGCTTAGCTACCTGCCGCAGTTGGAAGAAGCTTCTCTGCAGAACCAAACTGATCTGTTTGTCGAACTTAAAATCCGAGTCAAAAACCACTCCAAGGTTTTTAACAGAGTGCTTCAGATAAGGCTGAAGGGAGTCCAGGTTCACAGGATAAGAGGCGGCAGCTGAGCTAGGGCTAAAGACAATGACTTCAGTCTTCTGGTCGTTAAAACTTAGAAAATTTGAAGCCATCCATGTCTTAATGTCGTCCAGACATTTGAGGAGAGGGTGGACTGAACATTCTAGAACACTGGTTTCAGTGGCAGGTAGATCTGACAGTCATCGAATTAGGGCTGGACCGGTGTAATGCTTTTTGATTGCGTCAGTCAACGCGTGTGGTTGGGTATCCAATAATATGGCAACATTGATTGCCATACAATCACCAGTCACACACGGCTATTTGACCGCATGCTGACCGGCCTTGAAAGAGATAAAAAAAAGTTCAGTTAAGCTTCAGATGGGACTATACTGCCAGGCAGCGATTCATCCAAAGCCCAAATGGACGTTCATTCAGCCGCTGCACTCAGCTGACGTGCACGACCGACGACCCAAACAGGTGACATCCAAAAATATCTAACATGTCAGAGCAGGGTCTGTGTCTGAATAATGCAGAATGCAGGCAGAAGCAGGGACTTAATGTGCTTTGACGACCATGAGAGGACAAACACCCCCTCAGCTCTGATCTTCTGCCCCCTTAGCCGCGCGCATCCGCCGACTATTAATAACTATATAAGCAGTCAAGGCTTAATTAAAAATGTCAGGTTTTTTTTCAGGTTCAGACCTGTAATTACTGTTAATTTGTTGGGTCGGGTCGGGTTCGGAAATTATGGCTATGTGCTGGGGCCGGGTCGGGTCAGATTTTTTGGGCCAGAATGCAACTCTAACTCTAGTGTGGGTGCGTTGCCTTTTCCACCCACGTTTTGGGGTTGTCGGTCCAGGGGGTTGAGAGAGCGACCTTCCCTTCCAATTACAAGCTCACCTTCTCTAGCCTCTGCTCCATCCCTCCCCCTCTAAATGATGTATAACTTGATTATATCAAGTTAAACATATTAAAAATGGTACTTGTTTTTGCTTTAGCTTCTAAAGGTGTTGCATCATTTCCTCACTCCCCTCGCAGTGCTTTGTAAAATTCCAGGATGCCTGCTTTGATATTTTATTCTGTCAGTGAGATAATGGCCACCAGGGCTTACGAGTGGGTAGGTATACGCACCACTGTTTATCACCTGTTGAGAACTGCTGTGCTCGAGTGCTGTAAAATAAAAGGCTTGTAGAGGAATCCTGCTAGTGTAAGCCCTGTAGGCATCACTGTTAATAAGAATAGACACTACCCGCATGTTTGGAATACCAAAATACTTGCTGCATTATGTGCTTACAGATGGTGTTCAGCAGTGTGGATTTTCAATAAGCAGTTTGTGAGTGGGCATGTATTTGATGCAAAGATTAAAAAAATAAATAAAAGAAACAAACGAGCAGGGTAAAGTGTATGTGTGCATGACTACATTTTTGATCTATCATCATACCAGTAGTGCTTCTTAGTATACCAGTTGAAGCAAAACTATTTAAGGACTATTTGCTGTTGATGAACAAAATAGTTTAAATGAGTCCTTCTCAAATAGTGGGGCGCGACCCCCTGGGGGGGGCCCGGAGCAATGTCAGGGAGGCGCATGTGACCCCGAGGAACATTTTGTGGCAGGGATTAGGTTTGTTTGTTTTTTGCACCATTCTCATTTTGTCAGGGTGCGTTCGGCAACTGTTTGCTAAAATCCAGCAACTCTCAGTTTTACTAATAATAAAGTTATGAACAAATATGTCTGTCTTGTCGTTTGGGGAGCCATGATTGAACCGTGTCGCTGTGACACCTCCTCAGCTGGTGACGCTTTGGACTCTTGTCACCCACAGCACACATGTGACAGAGAATAAACTCAAAGCGAGAGTGTTACCTGCCCCTCTTCCGCTTTTACTTTAACAATTTTTTTTTAGTTTGTCAAAGCACAATTTTTATCTTTTTTTAAATACAGAAGTAATGTTTAATAAATGTTAGGACTCTATTCTTTACTAACAAGTCCTCCACTCTGGACACATTTCACCCACAGCACACATGCTACAAAGAGTATAAAGTCAAAGCGAGAGAGACACCTGCCCCCTCTTTCCTCTTTCACATTGACACATTTTTTTAGTTTTATCGATTGTCAAAGCACAAGTTTGATGTTTTTTTTTGTTTTTTTTATAAAATGGATGTTTAACAAATGTTAGGACTCTATTCTTTGCTAACAAAATATATTTTGTCATTAAACAACTTGTCAGGTTCTTCTCTTGTGAGCATGTTCCCCTGGACCCCCCACCTGCCAACCCGCTCACTCTTGAGCTCTCTGTGTCTTCTCTGCTGTTGCTGCACAAGTCCAGGTCCAGCTAAACATTGAGCAGGAGCTGAGAGCTGCAGGATCATGTTTCAAACTCCACTTCTAAAAGCTGTGCACTGCAAAACGTGCTCATTGTAGCCATTAATCATGACTTCCTCATTTTGATAAAAAAATTAAAAAAAAATAAAAAAAACTGCACAAATTGTTTTATTCATCTTTGTTTTGTAGGTCAAAGTGTTGTATATAACACTCCTGACTTAAAATGTTGCTGATCAACTTGAATGTATTATTATTTATTGATTGTATTTAATTTGATTGTTCAGTATCAAATGGTCAAAAATGTTTACAGTTTAAATTATATATATCTTTTTTTTTTATTTCAGGCCAATTGATGCACTTTGTCTTTTCTGTTACAGACTTTAAAACAATGTTAATAATCTTTGTTGTAAGTTGATCTAAATTTCTTTATTTTGTTATTTAATGTTAATAAGGGTACAATGTTATGCAGAGGTGTACTTATAACAATTTTATAGACAAATTATCCTATTTACAGTCGCGGAGGAGAGTTGGGGGGAGCAAAATGTTTACTTCTTCCTAGGGGGCGTAACCGAAAATAATTGAGAAGCACTGGTTTAAATCAACTTGTTCCTTGGAAGCAGATTATGAAGAAAAAGGGGATACCAGAAAACTAATACATTTGAAACACAAGCGATGGTCACTTTTAAAAATGGATGTTTTATTTGGTATCTTGTTGATATATGTGCAATAAACAAATGGACAAAAAAGCAGAAGAGACATTAACATGAATAACTTCCAAATGGCTTCTTCATTCCTGAAGGAAAAGATTAGTAATGTGACTCAGAACACTTTTTTTTTTTAATCTAACAGGAAAATGATGAAATCATCACAGTTTGCCTGTTTTTTTTTTTCTCCTGTATTCAGTAGCTCCTCCTTCACTTATAAACACCTGTTTTTCACACCTGATGCCAAATAAACCATTGCCTCTTGTGTCTTTAGCAGTCCAGATTTACTTATTTATTTTATTTTTGTGTTTCTAGGAGTTTTACTTGTTCTTGAATTTTACATTTCTGGATTGTTTACATGTGAATTAGGCTTTTGGAAAACGGGTTTTCTTTCTTTTTTGTCTTTTTTTTTTTAACCATTCATCACTTGGATTGTAAATATTCATATGGTTATTGGAACTATTGTCACTTGCAGCTCCTAAGCTCTCTCTCTCTCTCTCTCTCTCTCTCTCTCTCTCTCTGTTAGGCATAATGTCTTTAAATAACCTCCTAAGCCTCGATGTAAGCTCAATCTTCCAGGGTAAATAAATCACAAAAATGTTAAATCAGGTCATTTAGACAGATTCTTCTTGGTTGAAATGTTTTGTCTTGCATCCAAAAGACTTCTTCAATCTGAAGCCTGCCACAAATACTGTTGTATAAATAGCACCAAAGTGGATCAAACCAAGTCTGCTGGGGACTTCTAGAAACGATCTTTTTAAATGTACAAGGAGGACCTTCTAAGTATCCACCCAGCAGTGCAAGGTATGCTGTTTCCACAGACATTTTGGAAATAAACTACAGTAGTCCCTCATTATATTTCGGTTCACTTCTTGCAGCTTAACTATATTGCATGTTTTTTAAACCCAGGTTTTTATATTGTGTGTACTGTACATGCTGTGTACTACAGTGCATTCATCTCATCGTCATCATCTTCATCGTGATTGCCAAAGTGTTTAAGAGCATATGAAGAGTTAATAAGAGAGCGGGACGGGTTTATAAAACCTTATATATATATACAGTGTTTCCTCTACCATAATGCAAGCAGGGTGCCCCACCTAACGAACTGAACTGCGTATCAAACTGCCCCCGCCCCCACTTAGCACTGACAAAGCGCTAAGCTAACTGCGTACAATACAGGTGTGCTAGCCTAAAAGAGGCTCAGACATCTCTCTGTCCCCCTCACCTCCCTGTTGACAAATCACAGATGATAATGAGCACCATGCCACAGCAAGTTGTCTAGGGGAATGTCACGGTCAGCGGTCCCCGCTGCCCCCCCATCTGCCTAAGCCTCTGCTCTTTGTGTGGTTTCTGTTTCTGTGTCCTAAGCCTCTGCTCTTTGTGTGGTTTCTGTTTCTGTGTATCTGGTCCTGTTTCCCACTCACTCCTCAGTCTGCCTCTCCACTCCTCAGTTTTTATCATTCACTCCTCAGTCTGCCTCTCCACTCCTGTCACGGTCAGCGGCCCCCGCTACCCCCCCATCTGCCTAAGCCTCTGCTCTTTGTGTGTTTTCTGTTTTTGTGTATCTGGTCCTGTTTTCCCACTCACTCCTCAGTCTGCCTCTCCACTCCTCAGTCTTTATCATTCACACCTGTCCCTCATCAGCCACCTGCCCAGGTGCTCTCATTACTCACTCTCCCTCTGCCTTATAAAAAGCCTTTCTTTCCTTCACTCCTTGTCCGGTGATTGTTCTGTGTTCACAGATGTCTCAGTCCTCCTCTGTCCTGTCAGTTTTTTTGTCCATCTGATGATCTGCTCTGCCTAGTTCCTGATCCTGTCTGCCAAAGTAAGGTTTTGCTGCACCGACAGCCTTTTGTTTTGTCATTTAAAAATAAATTATTTTTATTTTGAACTCCTGCCTCGCCTCGCCTCCCTGCATTTGGGTTCCAACCTCGAGGATCGTGACAGGGAAGCACTGATATAAATAATAAACTAAGTATAACGCCTCTACTTTGCAGATTTTCCCTACTGCGGGGGTCTCTGGAATGTAACCCCTGTTACAGGTGAGGGATCACTGTACATCTGATAACATTACCCCTAGCTGAGGGGTATATAAACTGTTAAAATGACATCCAAAAATGAGCTTTTTAAGAGCATCTCTTGTTTTGGGCTCATAACATAAATTAATTTTCTTTCCACTCATGTCCTATAGTGACTAACTAAAGTATAAAAGGATATAAGTAATAGGGGGAAAATTGTCTTGTGATGATGTTGAAGAATCATATTTCTGCTGGAGCAGCTGTGTAATGTAAAACTAATGTTGGTCTAAAGGTTTATAAATTTGCATCTGTATCAAACACAATGTCATTTTTGAGCATTTTAAGACAGCAGCGTTTCACTTTAGTCCCCTGCCCCTCGGACTTGCTGCTTGCTCATAAATCTAGTCAAAATGAAATTAAATTTCTCAAAAGTGGATGTTTTCTTGTGAATTTGACATTTTACAATGACATGCTCAAAATCATTGCCAATGATGAAATTATTAATTTCACATTCCCAACGTGTAATTTTCCTCTTACAGGGTTATTTCATAAAGTTGTATTACATTTGAAATATGAGGGGGGAAAACACTCACTTTGTTCCAAACCTCTTTGACAGGCAGGTTTTTTTTTTTTTTTCCAACAATAAAAAGGGAAAGCACTTATGAAAAGATGAATGTGTTTGAGTCCATTTATCACACATAAAAATTGTGCCTCTGTTGCATTTTAAAAACGTTTACAACTACGTGACAATCCCACCACCAAGTTATAAGATAAGATGGGACTGTAGGGATGTGAAAGGATTAATGACAATGATTATTGATAAAGTAAGTATGTGCATTCAATGTATAAAACTAAATAATTTTTAAAAAACTAGAGGCACTCAGAAAGCACACATCTCTGCCAAGAGTCTAGGATCAATCACACAGTAATCTTGTGCACAGGGACATGAATATATATTTTTTAATTCCTGGATCCAGATCACCACCAAAATTGAATCATTTGTTACAGGTAAATGAGGGCACAGATTGTAGTGTAAAGCACTTTGAGTATCTTGATAAGATGGAAAGGTTCAATATAAGTGCAGTCCATCATCTTTGTGACAACCTCAATATTTTCTGAAAAGGTCATGAAAATCCTTCATTTAGTTTTTAGTAATCTTGTGCACTAGATGGGCAAACAAACCAACGCTAACGAACATATAACCTAGGAGGAGGTAAAAATAATGTACATTAAACTATAAATTATAAAAATCAGAGGGAAGCCATCAAATGAAGACGCACTGGATCCATTATAAATATATCAAATTTCTTTTAGGCTGGTGCGTTGTATTGTGTTTTCCTGTTAACATTTATTTTCCCACCTGTAGATTTCCTGGATATTTCAGGTTATGTACATCATGACTTAACAACATAGTTGTATTACTTGATGAGCCTGTGATTTTATGCTCCCCCCAAAAAGTGGAAACAGTCTGTAATGGGGATATCCAAGCATCAGGGTGTGTTTCTCCTGCTGCAGATAACAAGAAAATGGACATATAAAGATCTAAATTGTTAATTTTAGCATTTTTAAAGTAGCATTTGCAGAAGTTAAGAGGAAACTAAAGTGAAGTTGGTTGGGAAACAGTTCTTAATGGAGCAACACAACTCAACACAACACTGAGTTGATATTAACTTTTCTGAGAAGAGGCATGTCAGAGTGGGTTGTTGCCATTTTGAAAAAAAACAACCTCAAACAACAAAAAAGAAAAAAAATGCAATATTTGTGTGAATACTAACAAAAAAAGAACTTTACACCACTGTAAATGTTCCATTGCAAGGCTATCACATCAATTACCTTTACATTATTTTGCCTTTCTGGATTGTGGGGGTCGTTGATGACAATCTCCAGCAGTCACGAAGTACAGCTGAAATGTAATATTACTGCATATAATGCTCTAGACTGCATCTAGCTTGGTGCCTTTTAGTAAAAGCTACATTCTGCTGCTATTTGCTCCTATAGATACCACTAAATGCCACAACAACAACAAAAAGAAATCAAAAGTGATGGTAGTGTAAAGGTTATAAAATAGTATTCACATAAACTGCTATGAAATTCTTCTGATTTGAGTTGTTAGAACTGAAAACACTACACCACATTTTGATTTTACTGTAACTACAGCTGAAATGGCAACCATTCATCTCTCCTGGTTCCTGTGAAAAAAAGTCTGCCAGTCAGTTACATTTCAATTCCTTGTCACTGCTTCTGTTATAAAATCTGGTCCTCATTATCATCAATAAAAATCTCATGGCTATGCCAAATTTCCTTGAAGCCAAACCTATGAACACATGAATGTTGGTCTGACAAAGGAATATAAACCATTGAATAAGAATAGAGAATCACTCATAAACTAAGTTATTCTTCTGTGGTAATGATGCTTAGTTTTTTTTTTTTTTTTTTTCATTGTTTGAGAGCACAAAACTCTTCCAATTATAAATGTGCTTTTACAAAATTTGCAGTACAACTCCATCAACTGCATCCGACACACAAACGCATTTAGCCAAGGTATGAAAATTTAATAAATTAATATAATATGTGGAGCTGATCAGGTTGTAAAAATATTCTTCAAATTCAGTTCTGGTCAGTACTTCAGGGGATGGTGAGTTTGCAGACCTGAGCATCTAATGAGCAAGTATTTCCTCCACTGTATAATTAGCATAAACTAATTGGCCATGTGGACGACTGCAAGTACTGGCACTAATAACTCTTCATTGAGAATATTAGGTGACAAGAAACAAATTACACAATTTTCCATAGCAAATAAACAAATATGATTGTTTTCAAAAGTATCTGTATATAAAAAAAAAAAATGTTCAAAAACGTAGATGTTAGTATTTTTAGAACCCTCACTTATTAAGAGCCTGAAAAACAATATATGCATGCACAATGTTAGGTGTTGCGCCTTTCTGTGTGGAGTTTTGCTTTATCATACTGTGCTTGTTTTGTTTGGGGACTCTGGTTTCTTCTTGCAGTCCAAAAACATATGCATCTGATTAAATGAAAACTAGTGTGTGGGTATGCTTTACTGCTGGCCTCAATGTCTCTCAGATTCCCAATTTGTGATGGACTGGTAACATTTTAACGTAAACCTTTTGTAACAGAGGTGAAAAGGTTAATGAATTTCATCAAAACGGATTAGAATTATTAGCTGTTTGGAGCCACCTACTGGTAGTGTGGCACAGTTGCATGTGAAATGTCCTTCAGGTTAGAGCTGTTATTTCTAACCTGAACCCAGAGCCTGGATTAGGGCTGGACGGGGCCATAATAATGTGCTTAATGTGCGGGCCGAGGCAGTGTTGGGCTTTTGATTGCGTCAGTGGATGCGCAGTGCTGACAATCCACTTATATGGCTACATGGCTTGCCATACATTCACCAACCGCATGCGGCCATTTGACCGCGTGCTGACCAGCCTTGAAAGAGGTCAAATTAAAAGTTCAGTTAAGCTTCAGATGGACTACTGCCAGTGATCTATCAGACCAAATGGACGTTCATTCAGCCCCTGCACTCAGCGGACGTGCGCGTCCAACGACCCAAACAGATGAGATCACAAAATATCCGACATACCAGAGCAAGGTCCGTGTCTGAATAATGCAGAATGCAGGCAGAAGCAGGGATTTAATGTGCTTTGACAGCCATGAAAGGACAAACACCCCCTCAGCTCCGATCTTCTGCAACCTCAGCCGCACGCGTCCGCCGACAGTTAATAACTTTATAAACAGTCAAAAGTTAATTTAAAATGTTGGCAGGTGAGGGGTTCGAGTTCAGATCTGTAATGGGGTGGCTGTGGCTGAGTGGTTAGAGCAGTCGTCCTCCAATACGAGAGTTGGAGGTTTGAACCCACCAGCAGTCACATGCTGAAGTGTCCCTGGGCAAGACACTGAACTCTTCATAGCCTCTGATGTGTGTCCCATCAGTGTATGAAAATGATCTAAAGCACTGATTAGTCTCTTTAGAATGATTTGTTCAGTTTGTTTTGTATAGATCTAGTAGAGAGCTGTATGAATGGGTAAATGAGGACACAGATTGTAGTGTAAAGCACTTTGAGTATCTTGAAATATGATAGAAAGGCACTATATAAGTACAGTCCATTTACCTTTTACATTTAATTACTTTTAATTTGTCGGGTCGGGTGGGCTTCAGAAATAATGGCTACAGGCATGGGCTGGGTCGGGTCGGTTTATTTGGGTCCGAATGCAGCTCTACTTCAGGCGCGCTCACCGTGCCTCCAGCAAAGTGATAATGGAAGCTGGTGGAGGTTGGTGCAAGTGAAACCACTCTACACTCAACATTGGTTTAAAGCAATGTTTATGATAAATTAAAATACCCATAAATCCTGTCAAAGGTGCATGAGCACTGTTAGTGTATTTTGTGTAAAGGTTTGCCATGTTTGTGTCGAAATAACAACTTTACGAATAAGATTCACTCCTCTTAGCATGCTAAGCTAACAGAAGCTAACCTCTCACTAATTGTGGTTCTGATAATAATCAGTTCTTTATCTTTTTGCCCTGGACAGATCCATGCATGGTACTGTCACACACAAACTCTGATGAAATGTTGTGTGCTGTTTATCATACTAGGTAGGCTCAAATTTGTTTAAAAAATGTTTTATTATAACTGCTTGTGTTTACTGTTAATGACTGATTGCATACTGTTACCTGTATTTTTTATGTTTTATGGGTAAACCAAACCGTTTTTTCTCTGAAATGTAAAACTGTTGCATGAATATATTGAGGTAAAAAGAAACAAAACTATGTAGTCACACATAAAAAGAGAGGAAAAAAGAAGCAATAATGGAAGCTGGTGTAGATCCATGCATGCAACTGTCTCACACACTGATGGAATGATGTGTGCTGTTTATTATACCAGATCCCTGCAGTAAAGAACATTACTCACACTTGGTTATACTAGTGATGAGAACCAACCCCGAGGGTTGCACTTCCCTCTTGTCTATTAACTGCTGTGATGGGCTCTGGCCACCCCTTCATTTTGACCAAGACAATACATGTAGATGAGATAAAAGGATGTACAAAATGTTGCATAGTTTATTTTAAGCATACATGATAATGACAAACAGTATAACGTTAAGGTTAATTTAAATTTAAATTGAACTTTCTATTTTGGGCAAGTAAAGGGTGTAGTGAAGATCACATTACAGGTGGAGGACATAATCAATCAGCCACGTTTTTAAAAATAGGTCCTAAACCCAAGTTCTTGAACCAAAGCAAACCAGCAGAATTAGAATCCTGTAGCCTGTGGAAGATGGATGCAAAGGATTTGTACCATATGGTAGACTGACTTCAACTGAGTTGAGCAATCATGTGTTTAATTTAAAGTAGCATGAAGAGTTGATTTAAAAGCAGCAGGAGGAGCTTAGAAGGGTGGGAGAGGAAGTGAGAGAGAACAATGTAGATGACTACATTTTTCCCAAGTTTCAGTTACAGGTACACAGTAAAATAACATAAATAAACGGATGGGTCTATGTATTGAAGCCTTTTGTTGGCGTTAGAAAATATTTAATTATTTACTGTTTGTCACTTTCACAATACCAGACAAGGTTTTGGCATTTAGCACATTTGTTCTCAATATGAGTAGAGGTTTCACATTTTTAATAATAATTATACATCCTCATTTCTTGGAGAAACAAGCTGCAAGAAACATTTGCAAGAAAAGCCAGAGCTATTCAAAACCATTTGATGTGTTCTGAAAACTATGCATTCATTCTTTTCTTGGAGTGAATGGTTCTCTCTCCATTTAGAAGAATAATATTCAATGTGCTGCACCAGAGAACAGAAAATTAAATTATAGTGTTATCTGCGAAACTCAGGGATCCCAGCCTGCTCTCAATCTCTCTATCCTCTGTCTTCTCTGGCTTTTTCAATTTTCTGAGTCAGCAGTACTCAGAATACCTATACATGTTTTCATGTGAATCAGTAATTAGATTTGTTATAAATCACAATGCTCATAGCTGTCAACAAATGTCCTATTTTACTCTAGTATGTTGCATATATTTAACTCACTCTCTTCTCCTGCATATTCATTGTAAATTTAGGTAATTAAAACAAAATGTAGTATACATTTAAAACTGAGAAAAAAAAAAAAAAACTTACCTTATATGTCTACATGGGCAGTTTCACTTCATTGCATACTCAGGTACTCTACCAGAGGCCTGGGAGCTTGAAGGTTCTGCACAGCCTAAGCTGCTCCTAGGACTACACTGTTCTGGATCTCTGAGATACCTTTAGAGATCTCTGAAGTTGTTCCTGGTATCTGTGGAGCCATTCTTCCAGTTTGGGAGTCACAGTACCTAGTGCTCTTTGACCACTACATCTACTGACACATTGACTCTCGAAAACGTCAATATTTTCCCCCCCTTGGTCAGGTCTTAATTTGTAAACTGATTGATGCCAGAATGCAAATAGTGAGTGGGCAGGTGGTGGTGGGGTGGTTGGGGTTTGATGCCAGCCGGTTGTGGGGGAGCGGAGGAAGTGGAGGGAGCTTGTGGGTCCTCCTCCCCCTTAATTTTTTTTAATAAAGTAGATGCTATTTCCTACATTTTGGTGTATCCTGTTTTAACAGGTTGTTAAACATCTACATTTACCTACATTTGTAAACACTTTATTAAATTACTATTTTAGAGAGTGACAACAGGTTGTGTGTGAATACAGCAGCTCCGATTCTGTCAAACGCCGCCCCTCCCTCCTACACTTTTCACATTTCTGAGTCGAACTCTTCTCCGCTGATTTCATTCCTGCACGTTGTTGCTCCTGCTGCTCCAACCTAAATTACGACTGCCTTCTTGGTTGGCCAACTTAGGACTGTGGGATTCCTGGTTTCCCTCTGTCTGTTTGTGTCTGTTTGTGT
>NC_056499.1:42617712-42629396 GCF_014905685.2 Nematolebias whitei | reverse complement strand
ATATATATATATATATATATAATTATGTCAGAAAAGTATTATAGACACTGTTTTCAAGACTGCCATTCTGTCATAATAGAATAAATTCCTTAGGGTATAAAAGCAGATGGTTTGTAACAGCATCAATCTTTGTTTGTGCATGGATCATTTTGTTAGCAGCAAGTGCTTAAAAGGAAGCAGTAAAAAACAAGCCACTGGTTACAAGATGCTATTCCTCAATTCAATGCTATTCTGCCAACAAATGCATAAAGAAACAGTGTATACATATCTGTCATCACAAGCAGTAGTGATTGGCATTCTTACCCATCTATTATTACCCATGAAATTCAACGAGTGAAGCATACAATTGAAATGAAGAGCTGATCTGTATTGTGATGGCTCATTTCCTTATTTCACATCTCCACATTAATTCTAATTACACCCAACTGTCCTCACTTCCCTTCCAGGAAAAGATTCTTTGTCAGGGTTTCTGTCAAATCTTCCTTTCCATGATAAAATACCAGGGAGAGCCAATATTCCTCACTGCCAGAGATAAGCTCTGCACACATCCTGAGGCCTATTTATCAAACCGTGCCAACTCTCACGTTCTGAGGCTATAAAGTACATAAACCTAAATGTGCTCAGACAAACACAAACAAGTGCTAATATGTTGTTTGTATTTGTAGATATAATACTTGTAATTATTATGAGTAACAAATAGCCTTTCAATGTATAGTTCTATGACTGAACAAGTCCAGTGGAGGGTTGATGATTGATTGGTGTCTGAAAAATATATATTTTTTGTTTTCTTACACACACACACACACACACAGGTTTGTTTTGCTATCTTTGTGGGGCCTTTGCATTGACTTCCATTCATTTTTCATTCATTTCTATAGCCTAACCATGACCTTTATCCATAACCTAACCATTACCAGTACATACCTAACCCTAAACCTAACACATCCTCAATTCACACCTTAGTCCTAAACCTAGCCCCTAACCCACCAACGGGACTTCTTCTTATGGGGCCCGGGCTTTGGGCCCCAAAAGGAGCAGTTGGGCCTCACAATGTAGTATAAGTTGGAAAAATGGGCCTCACAAAGTAGCATAAACAAGGACACACACACACACACACACACACAGGTTTGTCACACACACCCACACACACACACACACACACACACACAAGGAAATATTGATGAATTTTACATGGTAATATGAAACAGGTTCTCAAAAAATATAATATTTATATAATCTATTTTTTTAAACAAAATAATAATGAAAATAAATGAAAAAGACACCTTAACAATATATTTTTTTAATTTTCTTTGGTGGTCCATCTTGTTAATTCTGTCATGATCAGCGGCCCCCGCTGACCCCCCATCAGCCCCTGCCTCACACTCACAGCCCCATCATGTCATGTTTCTGCTCCTCTTTGGCATCATGCTGTTTTTCTTCTGTCATTAGCCACACCCCCCTCTGCACTTTCAGCTCATCAGCCCTGATTACACTCACCTGTTCAGCTCATAGTTCACCTGCTCTGCACCCTTTATAAACTCCATTCTCCCTCTCCACCAGGCTGAATTATTACACCTTTCATGGTCCCTGATTCTGAAGCCTTTTTGTCATAGTATCTTGTTTCATGCCTTGCATCCTTGCCTTGACCCCTCGCTTGTACCACGGTTTCCTTGTTTTGCCTGCCCCTCTTTGGACTATTTGCTCTGACCAAGGTAAACACCTCTGCTTTCCCTTCACAACGATTATGGATTACGACTTGGCTCTGGTTTCTGCTCTGTTTCCCTGTGTATGACCCATGCGTTATCTGGACCCTGCTCTTGGACTTGCCCCCCCCACAAACCACATACTACTGCAGCTGCTCTGCCAGTGACATCATTGCTGACAGGTGACTCTCTCCCTACAACCTGTGAGGACCTGTTAACACAGCTGATCCTGACTTCTCACCCACATTTTTGCACTCCTGTGTCTATTTTGAATCCAAAAACCCTGGTTTCTGACAGATTCACATAGTTCTTATGATGATGTATGTTCACATATTGATATTTTTTTCACGCAATAAAATGAACAGTAATTGGTTATTTCATGCTTAAAAGAAAGGTCCTATACCATTTTGATTGAGCAAGAGAGCAGGTGGGACTCAAAGTCTTACCTCCTTAGTTCACAGAACTAGTGGTGTTCGATACCAGGATTTCGTGTCTGATACTATACTGGGTAAAGTTCATGCTGGTCAGCAGTATAGATACCAATACTAGTACTTTGTGCAAGTACACCTAATGTGTCAGGTACACTTAAAAAAAGCGGTGTATTCAAATCAAAGCTGCTTAAAGAATACATTACATCAAAGCATTTTTTTTTATTATTTTAAACTCATGAGTGTTTAGGTAGTGGCCTCAAACAAAAGAAAATAATAGGACATCATACAAAATATGTGAAAATGTTTTTTCGAACAAAAATAAGGAAAATCCCAAAACTATTCAAATAAATTATATTAAATAAGATGTATGTTTAAGAATGTTATATTTTTATCCATAGTTTATATATATTTTTCAGAGTTCACTAAGGCTGTTTTATCACCATTGCTCTGTATAATTTGATGACATCTATGTAATCCATTTTAAATGATCAATTCTTGGTCAAAGATCCAGTCCCCCGGCACAAACAGAGTAATGTTGTATATGCTGTTCAGTGTCAGGAGGGCTGTGATCAGTCTTACATCGGGGAAACAAAACAACCAATGGCCAAAAGGATGGCCCAGCACAGAAGATCAACATCATCAGGCCAGGACTCTGCGGTCTACACTCATCTCCAGGCCAGCGGTCACTCTTTCAGGGATGAAGATGTTCACATCCTGGATAGAGAGGAACGATGGTTTGAGAGAGGAGTAAAAGAGGCCATCTTTGTGAAAAGAAATCGTCCATCGTTAATCAGGGGTGGAGGTCTCTGGGTTCAACTGTCCCACAATGCTGTGATTGCTAGTATCACTCAGCCCCCTGTGAATAGTAAACAGCCATCAGTGTGCTAATGATCCATTGTTAGACTGATGGTCCTTCTTGAGCATGTGAGCAGCTGGTTTTGGTTGTTAGCAGCAAACTGGTTGATCCACTCTGAGAAGGTGCTATTTAAGAGATTGAGCTGAAAACAGCACCTCAGACTGAGGAAGTCTTTCAGATGAGAGACGAAACGTTTCTACATTTTTTGTTTTTGAACAATCAGAAGACCTGAATTAACTTTTTTAAACATGGTTGTATGCTCAGTTTCTCCCATCTCATCTGCTGAAGCTTGTAACTCCTTCAGAGTGGTCACAGGTGTCTTAGTGTCCTCTAATCTCCTTCTTGCTCGGTCACTCAGATTGTGAGAACAGCTTGATCTTGGTAGATTTACATGTGCCATATTCCGTCAATTTATTGATGATGGATTTAACAGAACTCCTGGCAATGTTTTGAGATTTGGAACTGATTTAGTTTCACACCCTGATTTGTAAAATTTAGTCATCTTTGCTCTGTTGAATAAGGACAGTTACCTTAAAGAGGATGAATATTTATGAGATCACTTAATTTATATTGCTTTTTTTTAATTAATCTGTAGAATCTAGTTTGCTATTTGACATTGTTTTTTATATTGACAATGACTGATTCATGTCAGCATAAATGTTTCAATGAAGTGAGTACTTTAATAGGAACTGTAATATAATTTTAAATTCTCCTATTTAATTGTAGCACAACAAACACTAATTTGGTTGATCATTTAGATATTTTCTGAATTGTTTGTGAAGAAAAACAAACAACAAATAATAATAATAATACTAAAACAGAAAGGCAAACAAATAACAAAAAAAAAACATGAATGGGATATATAATATGTTTGTGGCTGTGGTTAGATGTATGAAGGTATGCTGGACAAAATTTGAGGGGGGGGGGGGGGGGACACACCAAGCTCTTTTTTCTTTTCTTCATAAAATCCATAGTCACAGAAGCACAACAGAGACAAGAAAGAAAAAAAAAAAAGATATCAAGAAAAATCCTTAAAGGACACAAACCCACAACAAGCCAAAGCCATGAACATCAGGCCACAGTATTCTTTTTATGAGCTGCAAGAAAGAAAAAGAAAAAGTTTGTTTTTTTCCAACATTTTCTCATCCACATTGTGTTTTTCTGGCATATTTTCACGAACATTTAATTTCCGGCGTTTCAACTTGAGCCAGCTCTCAGGACAGCCACACAAAGTCAAATTATACGAGCCACTGCTTCACAGACAAATACAGAGAATTAGCATCTGAATATGCATTGTGCTCCAGTCTCCCACACCAGCAAATTTTAATTTATATATAACGCTCACTAGAAGACTGTTAACTCTAATGAAACCATGCTTCTTTTTTATTATGTTATGTCTACAAAATGTTTTATTGCAGACTTGCTCAAGGTTACAATAAACCATTTATTAAACTGTAATGGATTTTCTTGTTGAAACATTCGGTGTAATAAGATTGTGTTCCACATGACAGGCAGAATTGTCTAGTGAATGATTTTAATGAGGATACATGATTTCTTTCTCAAAATTGTATTTATTTATTGAGTTCAGACACAAATTTTGAAAAGTTTCTATAAAATAGATATGTGTTTAGTAAGATTTCTAATTTACATTAGCTCTACCATTAGTAGCATGACAACAAGTTGGCCAGACATTACATTCTTAAAACAAGGAGTCATAGTTCCTTAAGCATTGCAACTGTACTTTTACTGTACAAAATTTACACATAACTCATATTAAACATGTTAGAAAATGGAACTTGTTTAGCTAAGCAATAACAAAAAATAAAATGCACTTACATTTGATTTTTCTGCAAGTACAGTTGACTGAATCTTTATTTTTTAATGCATAAGATTACTTGACTTAATAACATGTTCTTTTATATAACAGTAACCATGACAACCACAGCTGGGGCAACAACACCACCAACCTGATCAAGAAAGCACATCAGAGACTCTACTTCCTCAGGCGGCTGAGGCGAACTGGTCTGGGAAGCTCAGTCCTCACCTCCTTCTACAGGTGTGCAGTGGAGAGCATCCTGTGCTCCAGAATCAATGTGTGGCACAGAGGCTGCACAGCTGCAGAAAGAAAAGCTTTGCAGAGAGTGGTGAAGGTTGCACAGAAGTCTGATGGAGTCAGTCTCCCACCATCACAGACATCTACACCTCCAGATGCAGGAAGAGGGCCACCTGCATCATGAAGGACACCACTCACCCAGCACACGCACTTTTTGCCCCGCTCCCCTCAGGGAGGTTTGTAACAATTGTGCTTCTTTTGTAGCAGAATCTTACAAATATGTAAGGGGATTCGGTCTCAGGTGTCAGGTAAAATTTAATGATCACTCTTAATTTGTTAACAAAATAAAGATTCAAACATATTATATGTAAAGGTTTGATTATATGTAAAGGTTTGAGGTTTTTCCCATAATAGATTTTTCCCAAGATCCCATCAACAATAATAAGAAACAAAACAAATTATATTGAAAAATAAACAGAGCATGTAGACGGAATCTCTCAAATAATATCAGTTTAGGCTTAAACTAACTCAGATTATGTTACAATAAATGTCCCAAAATACAATTAATTTAATCAGAATGATGTCTATAATAAGAGTTCCATACCCTCAAAATAAAGTTCCCAGAAAAATATTCGCTGCCAGCTGCAAGTCCCAATCAAAAGATTAAAAACCCAAGAAGCCAAATCCCACTCAAAAAGATAAAAAAAAATATATAGTGGTACCACAAAAAAAAAAAAAGTCAAAACAAAAAAACTGTGAATACCACAGAGAGCTTTGTCTTTCCTCCTCAGTGGTGTCCTCATTCAGGGCGGTGTTTGCCTAGATGCAAAACTCCCAACAGTTTCTGATCTTGTGGGATTCTCTGTTTCCCCTTCCTTTACCACTCTTCTCCACAGCATCTAATCTGCTGATTAGTTACACCTGCACCTGGTCTGACAGACCTGTTCACCCTGCACTACTTAAACCTCGGCCAGACACTCGTCCTATGCTGGAGCATTGATTACCTTGGGCAATTCTGTGACAGCCTGTCAACCTTAGAAATATTCTCGAGTCAACTAACCTTTTGTTTATTGCCCGTCAGATCTGTTCCTACACTGTTCTTACAATTCCGGTTCCAGTAAGCTAATAGACGACAGCTCCCCCCAGCTTCTCTGCAGTCTTTTAAAATCAAACTGACCCATTTTTTCGAATCGGACCAAAGTTGGTCCCCCTTCCAACCGAATTCAGTGTTCAGTGACTCAGAAAGCCGGACGGGACCGTCCAAACAATTCTTTCAGTCCAAGACTGGCCGCTCCCACCCCACCGGTCACTCTGAGCACACCTTGCCGGCCAGGTGACCCCTCGAGCTGGGGAGTCATCATACGAAGGTCCGGTGTTTTTTCTTTCTCTCTCCGAACCCCAACAAACTTCTCATCTGGACCTTTGTGGTTCTACCTGGTTCTGACCAGAATCGCTGGGTGGTATTTTGCTGGTTTTCTGCTGGACTAGCCCTCATGGTGTCTTCATTGGTGTGGGGTAAGAGTACATGTGTCCCTCGAACTGGACCAGAATCGAACCAAATTGGCTGTGGGGGACATCGTCTTTAGCAGAGCCGGTCTCAGCTTCAGTGAGCAACCCATTTCCTTTTAATGAAGGACTGTCCACATCCGTGGAATCGCTGCGTTCACCTGGAGAAGATGCTCTGATGCTTTGAAGCGCCGCCGGAACTGGACCGGAGCAGAACCGGGCCAGAGGTGACTTCAGCCTCTTCGCCTCTTGTGCTGTGGAGCACCAGATCCGGACTGGAGCAGAACCAGACCGGACCAGTGACGACTTCAGCCTCAGCCTCTCCGATCAGTCTCGTCGTTTTTCACTGGGGGTGCCTCTCGTGCTGTCGGGTGTGGAGGTGACGTGCAGAGAAGTATAGGAGCAGTGCTGCGTGGTGCTCAAGAGAAGTTTGGAGTTTGCATCAGAGTTGCTGCAGGCCTCCATCCAAACTCACCTGGATAATAATTATTTTTATTCCGGATCACGCTGTTGTCCCCTGTTGACCTGAAACGAGCTAGGATCATGCCTTTTTGTTTCAGGAGGATTTTCTGGCAGCTCGCTCTGCTATTTGCTGTGAATTACCTGTTTCTGCCTGTTGGTTCTGGACCCAGCTTCTGTTTCTCATGGGAGCATCCATCCATCTTCGCAGGGGGCCGGAGCCCCCCTCAGCCCAACTCAAACTGCAGTTGGGCCACCTCGTCTGATTTGTTAACCCATTTGATTTGTGACGCTTTATGATCTGAGACTTTTCTACACCATTCATATTGTCATTATTTTCTGTTCTCAGACTATCTGGAGTCACTGAATCTTGTTAATACACCTGGATTTGCCCATCACTACGACTTTCACTGTTTTTGGGTTCGGAATGATCGCGTCTTCATTAATGTTTCTAATAGTTCAATTGTGTGGTCTAATTGTCACACTGTTAACTCCTGTAATTACACATCAGTCACAAAAAATGCAAGAAAATGTCTGATAATAATGTTGTTACTGCTCTCAGGGATTCAGCACAGTCCCATAGTCTCCTACAGACATACACACCGCCCCCCACCCCCCCCCCCCCCCCACACACACACACACACACACACAAACTAATTATAGCACACCAAATGACTTTAAAAACATGTCAGGACTTCATTTTCTGCAGGTAAACACACATAGCCTTCTGAGAAAACTTGATGCCTTGAAAATTCTGGTCAGTTCTTCTGGAGCAGATGTAATTTTCATCTCTGAAGCCTGGCTCAACAAATCTGTACTGAATAATGACCTGGTAATCAATGGATTTAACATCTATCGCTGTGATCGTCAAAAGGGGGGGGGGGGGGTGGAGTCGCTATTTACATCAGAGATTCTCGGGTTTCTAGTCGTGTGTCTTCGAAAACAATTCCAAACCAGTTTGATGCCTTAGCTGTAAACATCATTTTGAATGGAGGCCAGATCTTATCTGTAGTGGGTTGTTATCGTTCCCCCCTCAGCAACACCTGAGGCTCTGTCCTCCTTGATGGAAATACTTGGAAATTTAAAATTCAAAGAAATTTTTTTTGGCAGGAGATTTTAACATTGACTGGGATAAGTCAACCCTCCTCTGTGATAAATTCAAGGAATGTTGCCTGTCACTCAGTCTAACCCAATTGATCGACTCTCCCACTAGACCAAACAAAAACCGTCCTGAAAAATCTTCCATCTTAGACCTGTTTCTAACTAATATGCCTCACAAATTCCCTGGTATAGGTGTATTCGTTGACATTTTGAGTGATCATTGTGTAATAGCGGTTCTCAGAGATATTAAACTTCCACCTTCTAAGTCCAGATTAATTCAAAAAAGGGATCTGAAACATTTTTGCAAACAGTCATTCCTCTGGGATCTATCCCACTTTGACTGACATAGTATTCTATTAACTGACAACGTGAACTATTTTTAATAACGGTTTAATTTATTTTGTGAACAAACATGATCCTTTTCGTCAGTTCAGAATAAAGGGACGAGACAGCCCCTGGTTTACTCCAGAGCTAGCTGACCTCCTACAAAGGAGAGATCATCTTTGGGCCACAGCGAGAAAATCTGACTCAGACACTGATTGGTTGAGGTTTCGACAGATGAGGAATAAATGCAAAACTGCCATCAAAGCAGCAAAACGTAACTATTTCTTATCTCAGACCTCGAAAAATCTAAATGACCCCAACAGATTCTGGAAAACCATCAAATATCTCTCAGGCACCCCCCAATCATCTGACCTTGCATCACAACTTTTCGATAAACTCTGTTCCTGTGTCAAATAAGCACGAGATCCTGAACTGTTTCAACAAACATTTTGTTGCTTCTAGTTCTTTATTTGACACAGTTACTAATGGAAAATCAGCCACTTCACTAATAATCAAACTTCTACAAATCAAATCCCTCCTACCAGTCAATATTCAGTTAATTACACCTTCTCTTTTTCTCCATTCTCAGTTAGTGAGGTCAATAAACTGTTAAAAGGTCTTGATCCTAAAAAAATCTGTAGGTCCAGATGAACTTCCACCTTATTTCTTAAGGCTGGCTGCTCGTATCATCACAGTCCCTGTGACCCACATCTTTAACCTGTGCATAGGCCAAAACTCCATCCCAGACACTTGGAAAACAGCCTTTGTTCTTCCTTTGCTGAAGGGAGGTGACCCCACCTCACTGAACAACTATTGTCCAATCTCTAAACTCTACATTTTAGCCAAGGTTCTAGAAAAAACTGATAAACTCTCAAATCAAAAAATTACCTGGACTCATTTAACATCTTACCTCGCCATCAATCTGGTTTCAGGAAACAACATGGCACAATGACTGCTTCACTGAAGGTTCTTAATGACGTTCTTGAATCATTGGATGCTAAGGATTATTGTGCTGCACTTTTCTTAGACCTGTCTAAAGCTTTTGACACTGTGGATCATAACATCTTATGTCATAAGCTCTCAGAAATTGGTTTCTCAGATCACACCATTGGTTGGTTCTCTAACTATCTCTCAGATCAGAGGCAATGTGTTCAACATAATGGTACTTCCTCCAGTTATTTAACAGCCAACAATGGTGTACCTCAAGGCTCAGTCTTAGGACACACCCTCTTTACAATCTACATAGGTAATGTAAGTCAAAACATCCCTGATGCATCCATACATTTCTATGCTGATGACACAGTTGTTTATTGTCGAGCTAAAACTGTTGCTAAGGCTTTCCAGCTTTTGAATTCTGCATTCAACTACATCCAGACTGATTTGTTCCGTCTCAAACTTGTCCTAAATGTCGACAAAACCAAAGGGATGTTTGTTTTTCAAACAGGAAGTTGGTCCCAACAGTTCTTCCTCTGATTTTATCCTCAAATGGTGTCCCCATTGAGTTTGTTGATTCCTATAAATATTTGGGTATCTTGGTCGACTCACATCTCTCTTTTAAGCTCCATGTGGAAAACTAAGTAAAGAAACTGAAAGTTAAACTGGGTTTCTTTTTCAGAAACAGATCATGTCTAACGTTGAATGCTAGGAAATGCCTTGTATCTGTGACTTTCTTTCCCTCCATTGATTACGGTGACGCTATTTACATGAACACTCCTACAAGCACCCTGCAGATGTTGAATGCTGTCTATCATGGTGTACTAAGATTTATAACTGGCTGTGATTATCGTACCCACCACTGCACCCTGTATTCACTGGTTAACTGGACATCATTAACTTCATGCAGACTCTCTCACTGGTACATTTTCATCTTTAAATCACTTCTTGGTCTGCTGTCTTCATACATCTCCTCCTACATGTCTCTGCGTGAGTGCAGCTACAGCGTGCGCTCTCAGGACATTATTACCTGCAGTGTTCCCTCAATGCAGACTGAACTTGGCAAAAGGGACTTCTCCTACTCCGCTCCTGTTTCCTGGAATAGCTTACAAAAAGACCTGAAACTCTTTACCTCTCTAAGTGCCTTTAAATATCTGTTGGACTCCTGGCAAGGACCAATGCAGACATGTTCCTGTTTTTAGTTTTCTACATTTGCCTTATAATCAAGCTGTTTTTTTTTTACTTTGTTGCCATCTTATTTGTAAAAAAAATAATCTGTATGCCTTTTTATAACTGTCTATTGTTGTCACTGTTGTCTATTGTTGTTATCATTCTTTGTTGAAATCAGGTCTCTCTTGTAAATGAGTCCTCGAGGCTCAGTGGGATTTACCTGTATAAATAAAGGTTGGATGAATGTTCCTGTTCCTTGTGCCTGCTCATTGTCTCCCTGGATCTATGGCTGGATCTGGTTGCCTCACCTGCACACCAAACTCAGCTCAGCAACCAATCAACCTTTATTTATACAGGTAAATCCCATTGAGCCTCGAGGACTCATTTACAAGAGAGACCTGATTTCACCAAAGAAAGATGACAACAATGGACAACAGCAACAACAATAAACAGTTATAAAAAAGCATACTACAGTTTTTTTTTTTGTTGTTTTGTTTTTTTTACAAATAGGATGGCTAAAAGGAAAAGGTAGCAAAACAAAAAACAGCTAGATTCCAAGACAAATGTAGAAAACTAAAAACAGGAACATGTCAGCATTGGACCCTGCCAGGTGTCCAACATATTCTTAAAGACACTTAGAGAGGTCAAGGTCGAGAGCTTCAGATCTTTTTGTAAGATGTTCCAGGAAACAGGAGCGGAATAGGAGAAGGCCCTTTTGCCTGTTCAGTCCTCATTGAGGGAACACTGCAGGTAATAATGTCCTGAGAGCGCACTCCGAAGCTGCACTCACGCAGAGACATGTAGGAGGAGATGTATCAAAAAGCAAAACAATTCTCTGGACACAACACTTCTTCAAGCACCTACTTACCTCCCTGGGTTCCCTCTTGTCACCAGGCCTTGTCTCATCTCCACCTCGGCGCCACCTGCAACAAACAATAACAGTAAGAAAGACTTCCACTTATAAAGACAACCAAATCAAACATTATTGTCAAAAGACTCATCTCCGAACAGAAAACCCATCCCCATTCCTGCACTGTAAATAAACATTCACCTTTTTACAACCTGTTGTCTTTGTCTCTTTTTGTCTGCCAATTGGGTTCTAAAAACCGTCATCATGTTAGATCTGCAATCCGTGGTACTGGGGGGGG
>NC_056499.1:42603581-42617612 GCF_014905685.2 Nematolebias whitei | reverse complement strand
TTTTTGTCTCTGTGTGTGTGCACACTGTGTTTGCCCTCTGGTGTACTCGATGGCGGGGCGGGGGGGGGGGGGGGGGGGGGGGGGGGGGGGGGCGAACTCTAGCAGCTTCTTATGTCTTTGATTAGCATCCTTAAGATAAAATCCTCCCACTGCACGTACCTGATCGCCTGCGTCTCTCGTGTTGCAGCTCTTTTTTCCTTTTCCTTTTTTTTTTTTTCGCCCGGTGCGGCCGACGTACACACTTGTTTATAACTGTTCTATGTCAGCTACACCTGAATCCGTCCATGATCCTGCCCAACAATCAGTTTTAAACAGTGGAAAACGTGGTAATCCATAAATCTCCTAACGGAAACTTTCCTAACAACAATTTAACATGTTTACATTTTGCATATTTTATTTGAAAAAAAAACAAACAAACAAACAAACAAAAAACAGCGTGGTTATGTTACAGGTTGTAGTGCATTAAGTGTAGAACCACTAGACTGAGGAACAGCTTCTACCTTGAGGCTGTTAGACTCATGAATCCATCCATCCATCCATTTTCTTTCGCTTATCCGGGGTCGGGTCACGGGGGTAGCAGCCTAAGTAGGGAGGCCCAGACTTCCCTCTCCCCAGCCACTTGGGCCAGCTCCTCCGGGGGAATCCCGAGGCGTTCCCAGGTCAGCCGAGGAACATAGTCCCTCCAGCGTGTCTTGGATCATCCTCTGGGTCCCCTCCCTTCCTTAACCAGGAAAATCACTGATATGTCAATTTATCTGTGCTGCTGATTATCCATGCTGCTGATCTCTTCCCTTTATGCTGCTGTATTCATACCCATCTGTTCACTACAGGCTCATGTTAGGGCTGCTGTTTAAGATACCATATTATATTTCATTATCAGTGTTTTGCATATATCTTAGATATTTTAGAGTATCATTTACCGTTTGTTTAGCGTATATCTTAGCATTTATCTTAGATCCTTGTTTGTTTTTGTACTTTATATTTTTGCTATTTTTGTGTGTAACTGGGACCTTGGGTAAACAATTTATTTCCACCTCATGTACCACAAGTGATGCAAATGAAAATAAAGAGTCTTGAACATATATAACATGTAATAAATATAATTGTTGACGCAAAATAAGCAAATAAAATAAATGCCTTGGGGATGAATGGCTCAAAGGACCAATTGACAGTTTTTTTCAGTTACTCTTTTAATATTCTTTACTGATTTATAATTTTATTTTAGTATGTTTATCTTCACAGCAAATAACCTTATAGCTATTTTATTATAGAAGACTTTTTGAGCATCGAGAATCATGCTTTCCCTGAAAGGGCAAAAAAAATCTGTATTTTTCAATGAACAAAAAAATCTTACAATTTATTTTTTATTTTTTTCCCGAGTTTAATAAAATAAATTCAAAGGAGAGAAGTGAACCTCAGCGGTAGATTAGTGTTAAAAATAAATCCTTCAGGCTGGTCAGTTTAGCATCTGTTCTTAGTTGAAATTAGGCCTCATCAAAGGGATGTGTAAAGGAATTATGGCTCTTGCCAAGGGTTAGAGCTTGGCTGGCCTTAAAATGGATCATTAATATTTTAAATTTAATTATATTTCATATAATTCCTAGGAAGCTTAGAACTAATGTATAATGATAAGTGGAGCATGAACTGAAAATTTTAAGTACTGCTTCTTGAAAGAAATTGGGTTATTCTGTTCTGGTAGAGCTGCTGCCTCTCAGTGAGAAGATGGAACCAAATCCTGGTCTGAGATTTTTCTGGGTAGAGATTGCATGTTCTCCTTTTACATGTATGAGTTATATGGGAACTATGATTTCAGAGGCACCAGCGACACCCGCAACCCAGAAAGGAAGGAGCAGATAAAGAGAATGGATGGATGGAATGCAAAATTCACAGAGGAGAACAGGATAGGATATAAAACTACAATGGCAGATTGCAAGGAGTTAGAGATTAAATAGGTAGGGACAGATGAGACAGATGGGGGAGTGGTGGCGCAGAGGTTAGAGAGGTGGGCCTGTGATCCGAAGATCGCCGGTTCACGCCCCGGCCCCGACAACATCAAAATTGTGGGTGGGGTGGGTGAAACACCCACACTTGCCCCCAACCTCATTCACCCCACTCTGGGCCCTTAACCCCCACAATGTGCTCCCTAAACAGGTCTCTCTTGAAAATGAGTTCTCGTGGCTCAATGAGACTAACCTGGATAAATAAAGGCTAAATTAAAAAAAAAAAAAACATATATAGACAGTTGACTTTTTAACAACAAAAAACAGGTGAAAAAATGCCCCCCCCAACAACAACAAAAAAAATAAAATAAAAAAGAAACAACATTGAAATAAGCTGTAAGCTTCGGGGTCTTTAAAAGTAAAGGCAAAGCGGAGACTTTATAGATCAAACATGTTCTGGGTCATTCTACAGACACTCCATCAGATTGGATTCTGGGACATTTGTAAAACAAATCAATGTTCTTGTACTGAGCCACTCTTAAGATGTAGCATTTCTATGCTTGGGGAGGTTGCTTCAATCAAGATATACTGTTGGGAGTAGAGAAGATCGCTTTCTTGATTAATGGAAGGATCAATACTATTTAGCCACATGTCAGTAGTTTGAATGGTAGGCCTATAGCTGAGCAGTTCATTTTATTTAGAATATTAAAAGTGATTTAAACTAGCTAAATATCCCTAGGTTTAATGTCTGCCCTTTCAAATCTTATAAGGCATTCAATTATGAAAAAAAAATAATAATCTGTAAGGGATTTAAAAAAAAGTACCCCATCTACTAAGGCCCACGCAGTGGAGGGATTGTCTGCCTTGAGCAGTTTATATACGATTCTTAGTGTTGTGGTGTCTTTAGACCAGCCTGCATGACCACTCTGGTACTTCTGTACTGGCCTATTGATGTTCCAGTTGAGAGAGCATTGTCACAGCTTTGATTACCATTTCATTTTGTAATCTTAGACATGTGCTACTGATGCAAACTACCTAGATTTTGTCACAGGGCTTGCTTTTGTCTGCACAGAAGAAAGTTAGTACACCAAGCTAGAGAAGCATTGCTATGGAGGAGTGCTTCAGACAAACAAACAACATATATTTTTTCATCATGCTTCATGTGGGGCGGCACAGTGGAGCAGTTGATAGAGCTCTTGCCTCTCAGAGAGAGGGTAGCTGGATGGAATCCTGGCTGGGGGTCTTTCTGGGTGGGGTTGATGTGTTCTCTCTGTATATGCATGTTTTTTTCTCCGGGTACTCCGGTTTCCTCCCACAGACCAATAACATGCATGTTAAGTTAAATGGTAACTCTAAATTGTCTCTAGGGGTCCCTGTGATGGACTGGAGACCTGTCTAGGGTGTCCCCCATATCTTGCACGATGACTGCTGGATATGGGCACCAGTGACCCCCGTGATTTAAAAAGGAAGAAGTGGGTAAAGGCCATGGATGGATGGATGGTCCATGGATAATTGTACTTGATTAATAATAGTTCATCTCTTCCTCCAAGAAACTTAAATTACCAAGAAAAAGTAATGTCACAGTTGTATATGGGTTAGCTTGCAACCATTACCTGACTGTTTTTTTTTTTTTTTTTTGTAATCAAGCAGAACATTTTCTTGCTACCTCTAGCTTCTCCTTCATGACAAGAAACCAATATTCTTCAGTCGCAGACTGAGACCACTGAGGTGCTCCACAGGAAGTCCTTCCTCCTTTTGGCTATCAAGCTTTTCATCTCCTCCCCCTTTCTACACATAGGACAAAAAACAATTTGTTCTGTACTACAATAAACTCTTTAATGTTTCTGTCTGCACCTGCTCAGAACTTAATTGTTGGCATTTTTATATTCTCTGTTATTTTTATACCTTGTGATTCTTGTGTATGTTCCTTTGTACTGAAACTCTGGCACAATAATTTCCTGCAGGATCAATAAAGTTCTATCTTATCTCATCTCATCTCAACTCATCTTATCTTAGTCTTTAACAGACTGCATTTGTGTTTGATCCCCACCAACAATTCTTGGTTAGATGAAAATATATATATATTTTGTACTTTTTTGCCACAGCCCCTGTCCAGCCAGCCATCCATCCATCCATCTATCCATCCATCCATCCATCCAGCCATCCATCCATCCATCCAGCCAATTCTGCTGTGTCCTTTTTGTTTTGTGAAAATAACAGGTCCAGGAGGGAAACCCAAACATCCATCTCCCTAGCTTCTGTATGGTCCAGGGGCAATCCTAGATCAGAGGGGATGTTTAATATCCAGGGAGTTCACTGTCTACCCTGGTATCCCCAGTTATATGACTGAAAAACTTTCAAGTGAAAGTGTCTAAATCAGTGGTGTCCAGCCGTAGACTTGGAGGTCACAATGCTGCATATTTTATATGTTTCAATGGTTGAATTACATATTATTGTTCTGCAGAAGCCTGACAATTATTGATTCAGATCAGGTGTGCTGGCGCAGATAAATAATTAGAGGACAAAGGACAGTTGCCCTCCAGGACCGGGACTAGACATCCCTAATGCTCAAACCACTTCAGCTTTTGATGCAGAGGAGCAGAAGCTCGTGGATGATGATTCTCCTCCTCATATCTCTATGACTGAGCCTGAACACATTATAAATAAAGTATGTCTTTGTGCACCACCATTTTTAAAGTTGAAAGAAGTTTTGCCTGTAATCATAAAGCAAAATTTAGAATTAAGGGAATACATTTACCAAGGACATTAATAACAAGGTCACAATGATTTCTTAATCATTACATTAGAAAATGCTAAAACGATTCCACAAAGAAAAAAAGAAAAATATATAATCCATCTATCTACCCTCTTCATCCCTTCTGGGTCACAGGGGTTGCTGGTGCCCATGAAAATTATTGTGACACTATTGAGATCCTGTCCAAGTGTATATGTTTTTCAGCATCTAACTTGTCCTGCTGTTTTTATTTAAACAATTTAGGTATCAAAACATTTAGCTCCATCAGGACACTCCTGCTATGGCTTTTGGTATTGACGTCTTTTAAACTTTTTGAAATATTGAGCTTTTTTCAGCTTTTTTTTTCTTCCCCTAATTGAAATTAATTGCAGTTCGTGGAATCCTTCAACAACCTAGTTTTTTTTTTTTTTTAACACTAATTACTTCAGCGTACTTCCACCTAAAAAGTAAATTCAGCTTTTGAACAATTCATAAGACATTCAGCTATCATCAACTGGCTCAGATTTTTGATATCTTGAATCGTTCTTCTAAGATCAAAGTTTAAGTTAGTTAAAGTTTTGGTGTTTTTGTCCTGTCCTGCATTTCCATAGTGACAGAATGTTAACTCTGCAGCTGGGAGAGAAATGTCCAGGAGACGTTTGTAGCTGTGAATGTATAACTCATGTTTAACTTTTTACAGGTTCATCCAGCCTTTTACAGCTTCTCTTTAGCTGTTTTAGGCTGGTTCAGCTATTCTTGAAAAATGTTAATTATCGGTTCTGCTTCTTATTGTTCAAGAATGGGTTAGATTTAGAGCTATTTTGTTGCGCTGCGGTTTTTCAACTTCATTCTGCTAAATTTAAACTTTTTACACTTCTGCTACTGTTCAGCAGGTTTTCTGCTAGTTTGAACTTTGTTCTTCTAATTTAAATTTTAGTTTGATCATTTTGACTTGTGCTTTTTTAGTTCAGTTTTATGTTCGCTAATTCTCTGACTGCTCATTTTAGCATTTTGTTATGTTTTATAGCTTCTTATGTGCTTATCCGTTTACCTTGTTTTTGCTAATCTGTTTTTTTCGTTAATATTTTTAATCTTCAATTAATATATTTTTAGAAAATTTAAGCTAAAATTTGTTGTGCAAGTAGCCAAGAGTGATCCTCAAAAAATACTGATGGCTAAATAAAAGTCAATATGGCTGCTAAAGATAACACACACTGTCCACACAGTGGACAATGTTTTGTCCAAGCTCTAACTCTGCAACCCATGTAATGTAGGAATATCAAGCTGCATACCTGGACACCTCATGAGTCAGCAATGATGCTTATTGATTTTAGGTTTGTGGGGTCAAAGGTCAGGGTCCAAGATCACAACTTTTTTATACTGCACATTTTGATAACTATTTAACAGAAATGTCAAACATCACAGCTTGACACCTTGTGGGTAAAACATTGTTTCTACAGATTTCAAGGTCATGGGGTCAAAGGTCAAGGTCATAAATTAAAGTCAAATGTCAACCCTTACTTTAAATAGCTTTTTTTTTTCAGAGTCAGAGTTTCTTTATTGGCTTTTGCACCACATGTGGTACATGTGGAAGAAAGAGATTATGTACACAGATAACAGATAATTTGATAACCGTTAAACAAAGAAATGCTAAAGTTCACAGCTGAATTTCACCTAGCTACTTCTAGCTCCTGGTGTTTTTTTTTGTTTGTTTGTTTTTTGCTTACAGTTGTATTTTTCTGCCTCTAGGCTAGCTTTTTGATTCATTTTTTAAGGATTTTGATACTTATGACTTTAAGCTTGCTGTTTATTTTTGATAGCATTTCACTACTTCCGTTTCTAAGATAGTTGGTGCTTTTTACAAAATTCTGCTACTTCTAACTTTAACCTAGCTTTGTCTGCTTTTTTCTAGCATTTTACTTTTTCTGGCTCAGCTAGAATTTTCATGTTTTTCCTAACATTTTGCTAGTTCTGCCACTAAGCTAATACTTTCTTGTTTTTTCTTAGCATTTTGCTACTTATGGATTCAAGATAGACTTTTCTTTATTTATTGATGGCATTTCACTACTTATGGTTCTAAGCTAGTTTTTTTTTTTTTTTCCTATTTGCTAAAATTTTCCTAATTCTGATTCAGCTAATTCTAACTCTAGCAAATTAGTTTTTGCTTATTACTAGCTTTTCTCTACTTGTGACTTCATTCACATTGCTTTTAGCTTAGTTTTAGCTAATTATCTATTTTCTGCACATTTTAGCTTAAAGTGTGTGTAAAAAATGGCAGGTTGGCTTTCTTGGACTGTGAGGTCTGTTGGATTTAATATTTTATACCTTTTTATAATTCCTATCAAGCACTCAAATGTCATGTCATATAAAGTGTGTGCGTGTCTTTCTTCCAAGGTTGAACTATGTTTATAGAAAATGTTTGCTAATTCTAACTAGTTGACCTTTAAATATAATCTCATAGTAGCTAAAGACAATTTTACAAGTTCACATTTGATAAATTACAAGCAATCAAATCAGGCCAGAGAGCAGACTGATTAACATAAATAAAGCTAGAACAGCTCTTTAATTTAGACAATATAGTTTGACTAAGTAAAATCAAATTAAGAGTATAACCATGATCCAAATAAAAACACGAACATAAGTTAGATAATATAATTATTCCTAGAAATAAACAACTATTTCAAATCAGTGTTATCACTAAGGTATAATCACGTTAAACAAACAGTGTTAACAGTTTTAAACGCAGACACAGAAACTAAGATGAATCTGCCTTAAAAACAATCACCAGACCTCCAACAGATATTGAATTAACACCCAGGAGGTAGGTAATAATTAATAATTAATTATTACGCATAAACAATTTAGACACGAATCATTTTATAGCCCTAAAGTATAATAGCAAGTTAAACTTTAAACAAAAGCCGAACCAAAACTTATCTGAAATATAGACGTAACGTCCTTGAGGGGGCGGGCTACGTCGTAACCATAGCGACAGAAGCTGAACCAATCAGGAAGCTAGCCTTCTCAAACGGGGATAAAAGGCCGGGAATGACGCACGCGCACTGAGCATTTTCAGGGAGGCACGCACGAGGCGGTTTGTTCTTAATGCTCCATTTATATGCATATATCTTATTAATGTAACTGTTTGTCTCTGAATATCTGTAATCCATGTTGTGTCAAATAAATCTTTTATACGAAGGGCGACGCCTCCGCCGTTTTGAACACGACGTGGTATTCTATCCACAACAAAATGGTGACACCCGACGTGCGGCGAGGTGATGCGGCCTACACTGAATTGGATCGAGGTGGCTTGCGGTGCACACAGGGAGAGGAACTGGGCCCATTACTTTCAGGTAAGCTGGTTAACTGTTTGGACCTTAAGGTCCGGAGTTTCTGGCTTTTCGGCGGTAAACTAAATTAAGACTAAATTCAACTTCCTCTGTTCGTGTGCGTGCGGCCATCTCCGGGAAAATAAAGATGGTTTTATTTAAGATAACTCCCGGTAATTCGTGTTAATTCTGACGAGATGGATTACGATATTCAGACGGTTGTATCGTCAAACGCTTACTTAGTCATTTTTAGGTAGTTTTCACAAGTTTTGTGGACTTGTGCCGGTGGACGGCTGAAGGCCTACCGGAAGTCACGTGGGTGACAACGTTTTCTCTCAATATTCAGCGGGATTGGCCATCCAAAACTTTAAGTCTGACGAGACTTAGGTCTATAGCGTTTCACAAACGCCTATGGGGGCTGAGGGTCGGGACTCCTCTGGCCAGTGTTGACTGCCGCCTAAACTGGACTCCATTTTTTACTTTAGCTTTGAGAGAAAATGAGTGAAATAGCATAGTGTTTACCAAATTTCATGTGATCGGGGATCGCATTAGTTTTAGGACGTTGTAATAGCTTTGTTTGAGCCGTGTTTTGTATGTCGTGTGAACGCTTCAAGGGGGACGCGTTGGGAGAGACGTAACAAAAAAAGAGAGAGGGGGGAGTGAGCTGTGTGTGGGCGGAAGCTCAGGGTTACTTTTCTCTTTTTTCTGTGTGTGTGGTAAAGCACTCGTGTGGGGGAAGGGAGCGTTTCTTTGTTCCACACACGAGGTGAAGGCTTACGCGTGTTTTGTTTTGTCTTCGTTTCTGTGTCAGAGGTGTCTTGTGTGATCGGTGCTTCCGTATCCTGACCGGAAGGGGGCGCTGCTGTGAGGCAAGGACGGGTCTGGCCGCTGGGTTGTTCCGTACCAGACTTGTGTTTGTTTCATTACGGCTGCGGCCAGGAGTGAATGACAATAACATATTTGAATGCCTGGGTGTGTGAATGTTGTTATCAGGTGTGGTACTCATGAATGTGGTACAGGTGAAGCCTGTGGAAAATCTGTAGGATCATATCAGAGGCAAATTGCATGACTTATAGGGAGTATCAAAATGAAAAGGAGGTAATTAGTTTGAGATCAGGGGGCCACTAGCACAAACAAGCGGAAATGAGCTTTATGTACCAAAATTAAGGGGGTAGAGCATGATTTTTAATGATTTAGGCTGTACAAGTTGGATTAATTTAAAAATATAGCTGATTGGCGTGTCACAGCTAAATGGTATCTGATATGGGAACAGGGATAGCTGAAGATCTTTCAAATATTTGCTGATAGCCGTCGGAGGCCAGACAGAAACGGAGATGGGAGCAGACACAAGGTTAAACGAAACATTTTTCTGTATGATAGGAAGGAGGCAGTGAACTCTGAAACAGAGAATGGTTTGAATCTCAAGGTAAGAGGGGACATCACGTGTACGAGCTGTATTTAACCAGGAGATGGAGTCAGAGTGAGTCAGCTGGAGAAGGTTGAATCATCTTGGAGTCAGCTTAGACAGTAGAGGGTTGAGATGTCAAAGCGAACGAGTGGAAGAGAAATATTGTAGGGGTGGCCTTGGTGGTCCTGAACAAATTAGATTAACTTTCTTCTTGGAATTGACAATAAACTCAGGTTTTAAACTCAACTGCGAAACAACAGAATAAAATGAGTAATGGACAAAATCCTTGACACTTGTAAAATATAGAATTTTATTCTGGTCAAACAATACCTTGCCGGACTCAAATTGAAAAAGTTAAATACGTTAGGAAACTAAACTCAAATTGAAAAAATTAGATTAATTTATACAGCCATAACTAAACTCAAATTGTAAATACTTGGGTTAAATAAATCAATCTTAATTGTACTCGTCCACATGAGTTGATCACGTATTGGAAATGTTTAGCATTTAGGAGCTGTTTCCTTCTAAGAGCTGCAGGGACTAGGTTATTTATGGGACGACGACAATTCTAGTGGGTAAACGCCATGAATTTAACTTTATTATTTGAGACTTCACACAGGTCCTGGGAGTGCAAAAGGACAACAGAGAGGTGTACATGGTGAGTTTAAGAAGTTGTACTTTGTGAACAAAGGGCATGTACACGTTTTTGTGCAGTGATAATGGACTCTGTGATGTCTTGAAGGGTATACATAGTCTTAATTGATTTGTATTAAAAGTATCTTGTTTGTGTTACAGTGGGAAAGCATAGTTATGAGAAGAGATGATTTGCAGATTGGTTATATAACAATAAGTGATTACATATTAACATGCTGCCTAAATTTACAAGGTCTGGACGATAATGTGGCCCTGGGAGTGGACTTCACTGTCAGGTGATGGGTCAACACATACTCTACAAGATGGAGGACATTGTTTGGAGGGGAATATTTTATGCAGTAGGCGTAAAGAATTGGCTTGTGCAGTGTTTAATTAAAGCTTTCACTCTTGTGTAATTGAGCGGTTAAAACATCTATTGTACAATCCAGAACACCAGAATGACTCCGTTGGGGTAAACGCTGTGGTCCCAGAATAAAACTTGCTAACTAACGATTAATGTGGATAACAGATGAATGTTGAATCTGGTTTTAATAATTTGATTATTTCTTTTCTTCTCTGCAGCTAGAGATGACAGAACTTTGGAGTGGGAAGATGAGTCTACTTAGGCCCACAAAACATGGAAGGTAGCATTTAACTGCATACAGCATCCATCTGAGTTTTGATCAGGACTCTCGAGTGCCGGGGGCCGGATCGGATACAGATGTGTTCAGGTGGGCGCTGACGTTGGGTCTGTGAAACTGACCAATGGGACGGTTCAAATAAGTGTCAGTCGAGCACAACTGACAAAACAACAAAGAACTTTTCAGCCAAGTAACGTGACTTTTCAAAGATCTAACAGTCCAAGAGCAAACTGAACTAACTGTCCAGAGGGGGTGATGGAGTTTGTACACAGCAAGAACATCCAGTCAAGACTTGCTGTATGCTGAGATATGAACTGCTGCACAAAGCTGAGCTGGTCTCCAAACAGACGGGAGACGAATCTGGGGACATAAAGGCTGAACGAAGAACTGGTGGTCACTCTGCCCAAGGTCACTAACATCAACTGCAGCCGGACGGAGGTGTCAACCCCACATTTTGGTCTGTGATGGTCTTCTAGGCACTTTGGGGTCGTGATCAAAAACTGCAGCTGGCTTTGATAATAATCACTCACATAGACTCATTTTAAAACAGGTGACACAACAGGACACAGACGTACAGAGGTGGGAGTGCTAGACGATTCGACCTGCTCCAACTGCTCTGAGATGGAAATTGTTTTATTACCTCAAATGCTCCACACCCCTGAACAAAAGATTGATTTTAACTTTCCGTTTATACAGGTCAGGAAGTCTCGTTCAGGAGAAACCTGAGGCCTGATTTGGATGAAGTTCACTAATGTTTTCTAAAATAACACTGGATGATTGTCTTTGCCTTGAAGGGGCTAATTTTGGTGGGTCTGGTTTGATACAAGAGATTAAATTTATTTAATTAACTTTTTGCTAATTTAAAGGAGAGCTTGGGTGGTAGTTGGGTAATTGTTTGCATAACCGGGGTTGAATAACAGTAGTGGGACGTTTAAAACTACACCATATTTTTAGTTCTGTAACTAATACTCAATCTGAGTGTTAGTGGATTGCAGACGGTAATGCTTCAGATTTGAAACAATGCCGTTTCAAAAAGGGGGGAGGTGTGTAGGCAGCTCTGAGCAGGAAGCAGTTCATAGATCATTACAAATTATACAAAATTAACTTCTTCTGAGGCGATTAAAAGATCATATCATGTAGGGGAATTACATTGACATTGGGAAATGAATAAATCAGAAACCTACATAACGACATTGCACTTGTATATATGTATATCGGTTTAACAGAAGTATTTTTTCTTTTTGTTGTAATGTGTACAGATTCCAGAAAGGGGGACGCCCCTAGCCTGAGGTGGATTTGAGCAAAGGTTAAAGGGAAATGGGGTGGTTTGATAATTTTAAACACAACTGACTTGACTGGACTGGACTGGACTTATAGTTTAATTGGGCGAATAAGAAAAGGTTTCATGAACAAAGGATTTTAACCATTTTTTCCTCGTTCTCTTTCTCTTTTATTTTTTCCCCTTTCTCTCTGTTTCTTCCTTGCTATTTCTTCCCTTCTCTAGCACAGACAGGTACCTGGATGGAAGATTAAATATTTTTTTCCTCTCACAGTGTTGTATGTCAGTTGGTTAAACTTTTAAGTTTATATTGTATTTTGATTGATGCTGTTGGCGCAAGCGATTTAATGAAGTTTCTTCCACAGGCTCCAGGAAGAGGGGCCGGCGTGGAGGATTATTATTGTTATTGTGTATGTTTAATTTTAATTGTAGGTAGACCGGTTGACGACGAAGGCTTGTAAGGGTGACAGATGGGATGAGAGCACACAGGTATACCTGGAGAAGTCCAGTATGTAACACAATTCAGCTTCAAGTGAACAGATGCATGTAAGAATAGCATTTTATTTTAGTTTTACTAATTCTGTTTTAGCATAACATTACAGTGTAATAATACACCTATCAATAGCAATAACAACCATTAGGGTGCCCAATAATTCAGAAAATAGGTTTTATTCACTACAGAAGTAACCACAGTCAGTTTTTCCAGGCCCAGGTCATGGATCCCACAGATAAAATAATCAAAAGGCCATGCAGGGTGTTTAACAATTCGCGAGCTTTCGTGTCCAGCTTTTCTCATCAGGAGGGAGGAACTCTGACCGAGGAGACAAACTCACATCAGACTGAGTCCTGCTGAAAAGAGGGATAGGACAAGACCCCACCAGGTGGTGGACAGAACATCATATGTCATCGGTCCCCAGAAGGAGAGGGGCACCTGTACGACCCCACCAGGGCATCCCTGCAGAGGAGAGGAATCGATCGCTGGTCCACATGGAGGATGATCTGAAGACAGCTCCCCACTACACCTGGAGGAGGTGACAGGACCTTCGTGGGAGCTCATTCTTTGCCCCTTTGTTCTGGTTGGAAAAAGGCAGTAGCAAACATCGGAGAAGAAGTCTCCGCTCTGCCTGAAGTCGGTCGGGTGGATCGGGTAAGGACGGAAGATTACCAGCCCTGACCGTGAAGAACAGAAGACGCGTCAAACTGATTTTAGTTTTGTCCCAATACACACACGTCATTTAGAATGTTTAATCAAACTGATACAGTTCTGAGGACTTTACATGAAGGTAACTCCGCGGGCCGAATCCCGCCGAGCACCAAAGGACCCTTGTGGACGAACAAGGGCTCCCACCGCAAGCTCAAGAACCGAAGACCTGCTAGATAGAAATGTTTCAATTAAGGGTGTTGGCTTTTCCTGTTTAATGTGGGTATTTTGTCTTACCTTTCAGTCATTCTGAAAAACAACCAGAGAAGGGTCGTGGATTCAATTGGAAACTTAACTATACATTTAACTTGACTATAAACTTAACTTGACTATTAACTTAAATATTCAGTAACTTAAATATTCAAATATTTTACTCCATTCAATTAGGCATTTAATCATTCTAAAATACCACAAGGTATTTTAAAGGTGGTTCAAAATAGTTTCACTTATTTATCTTTCTCTAGGAGGGGTGTTGCTGCTTTTTTGTATTTTTATAAAGGTTTATGTGTGTGGTACTTTTCACAGGTGTTGGATCAGGGGTCTGGTCCAGGACCCCTGGGGAGTGCAGTAAGTTTGCGTCACATCCATATTGATAAATTAATCCATAAAGAGGGTGAACTCCCATGAATATGGGAGTTCAAAAGAGGGAATGTTGGATTTAATATTTTATACCTTTTTATAATTCCTATCAAGCACTCAAATGTCATGTCATATAAAGTGTGTGCGTGTCTTTCTTCCAAGGTTGAACTATGTTTATAGAAAATGTTTGCTAATTCTAACTAGTTGACCTTTAAATATAATCTCATAGTAGCTAAAGATAATTTTACAAGTTCACATTTGATAAATTACAAGCAATCAAATCAGGC
>NC_056499.1:42584282-42603181 GCF_014905685.2 Nematolebias whitei | reverse complement strand
AAACAGCCACTGGCCAAAAGGATGGCCCAGCACAGAAGATCAACATCATCAGGCCAGGACTCTGCGGTCTACACTCATCTCCAGGCCAGCGGTCACTCTTTCAGGGATGAAGATGTTCACATCCTGGACAGAGAGGAACGATGGTTTGAGAGAGGAGTAAAGGAGGCCATCTTTGTGAAAAGAAATCGTCCATCATTAAACAGGGGTGGAGGCCTCCGGGTTCAACTGTCCCCCTCTTACAATGCTGTGATTGCTAGTATCACTCAGCCCTCTGTGAACAGTAAACAGCCATCAGTGTGCTAATGATCCATTGTTATGCTGATGGTCCTTCTTGAGCATGTGATCAGCTGGTTTTGGTTGTCAGCAGCAAACTGGTTGATCCACTCTGAGAAGGTGCTATTTATAAGACTGAGCTGAATACAGCACCTCAGACTGAGGAAGTCTTTCTGATGAGAGACGAAACGTTTTTACACTTTTTTTTTGTTTGTTTTGCTTCCTTTTTTTTTCTTTTTTTTTTTTTTTATTTCCATAGGACCAGATTTACCTTTTTTTTAGATTTTTCTAGCTGGATTATTGAGCATGCATCAGGATGTTTTTGCTTTTTGTACTTTTTGCAGCTTCTTACATTTTTTTTTAGCTATTGACATAGTTTAATTAATCTATCTTTTTAAGAAGCTTTCAGCAAAATCATTCTGCAATCAGCATACACACTGTATTTTCATATGAAATGCAATTTTTCTTGTTATATTAATCTTCCTATTTACATCCACATCACAAAACTTTTCAGATTTTTAAATATAACCTATCTGAAAATTGCATTAATATAGGCCAAAAAATGGGGGAAACAACCAAAAGAAAATTGAAAACAAACAAACAAAAAAAAAAAAAGAACATTGGCACAGTCAGATGAGGTCAGGGTTGTGGAAACCCTTTAAATTTTTTATTTTTTGTGTTGGCACCTGAAGAAAACATCTTAGATTGCACATTACTGTTTCAATTTTTGGTGTAAATTTAATTTTATTTTTGTCTCATACATTTTTAATTTGTAAGTCTCCTAAGCATTTTGAAGCCACAGCTGTCTTCATCTTTGAGCCCAGTTACCATGGTTACGAGTATTCTTCTCATCTATTCCAAGGTGGGAAAAGCACTGTTTACTTCTTCACCCACACAGTGTCCACATCACACTAATGTGCAGTGATAAAACAGACTCAGTCTTCTTATTAAATCTAGTTACTATTTCTGAGCTTTCAGCTCTCCTTCTGAGTGTCTGGATTCCAGAGAGGAGCCATCTTATTGGACAACATAGGGATATTTCTGTAAATTACAAGGCTTTGTCTCAGGAGCAGTTTAATCATCTTCTAAATAAGACAAAGTATGTGAGTATATTAATCAGTTTTACCAATCACAAGACTTTGATAAAAAAAAAAAAAATCATAGAATATTGAGAGGATATATTTTCATGTTAAGTTAATTACCATAAATGTTAACTACTAAACACAACTTCAAAATATATATAAAACGAGACATTTGAATGTATGAAATATTTTTAAAGTTCAAACATTTGTTTCTGCTTTATTTTCATTTCAATTATTAACATTTGTTTTTATTGTATTGTATTTCTTTTTTTCACAGTCTAAACGTAAACTGGTCACATTTGACCCAAGAGTTAGGGTTACTCAATTTTAGCAAAGGTGTGCATGTGTAGACACAGACTATGTCATTCATCCATTAGCTAATGTGTTTGACATTATAGTTATTCATTCATTATTCAGTTATTCATTTAAAAATAAATACTAATTTCACTTGTTGGATTAAATGCTTCCTCCCTTCCCTGTAAATAGTTAATGGCTTATCACATTCATCTTTCTGCTCATAAATCTTCCACATTTCTATTTAATTGCCAATTCAGCCAAACCCTTGAGGCTATGCCACCTTGCTTTTAATGCATTCTTATAGGCATTCATCTCACCAGCCTCCGCTCTCACTCAGCCACCCTTTATTGTTTTCCCTTCTCGATTTTGAAGTGTTTTGTTTTGCTGTTTAAATGCATACCTTCATATTTATGTATTTTCTTCCCTGATAGACCCTTTTCTATTTAGAATTGCTGCAACTCTTGGTTGTCATCTCTAAAGCATTTTATCTCAAACTTTCAATTTCATTTTCAGTTCAGTTAGGCAGTAGAGACCTGTAATGTATATTTATTTATATTTGTTTTTCTTTTTTCATGTACATAGATATTTCTCTGTCTATGAACACCTTGATGAACTATGAGATCCATTTCCTTTAAAGGTATCTGGTATGGCTTATTTTTCCAGGCCCTTTAAATTTACAAATCATCATTGCGGAAAGCTTGAATTAAATCCAAGTCAGTTAAATGTACAGATATTGAGTCGTGTGGTTGTGCAATTCTTGTTTGTTTCTTACTTCAATGGCTTGGTGGAATTTGTTGGAAAATGACTATAAATGGGAGTCCAATAAAACAAACAAATAAATAAATGAGAGAAATGTGTACATTCCAAAGGGAAAATCAAAAGAGGCAGTGTTGGTATTGTACCTTGTTAGCAATTAGCTGAGAGGACATGTAAAATTCATTACCTTGATGTAGAAAATTTTTCTTGTTTTTTGTTTTTGTTTGTTTGTTGGTTTTGTGAAGGTTGGAACAAGATGTTCATGATTTTGGTAATTCTCTAGAAATTAAATAAATCTACAGAAACATTATAACTTTCATTAAAACAATTCTTACAATATACTGTCCTATACAATAGGGGAGTGGTGGCGCAGACGCTAGAGAAGGAGGGTGAGCCTGCAATCTGAAGGTCACTGGTTCAACTACGGGTACTGACAATATCAAAATGTGGGTGGGATAGGTGAAACACCCACACCTGCCTCCACCCTAATTTGCCCCACTATGGGTCCTTGAGCAAGGCCCTTAACCCCCACCATCTGCTCCCCTGGGCGTCCTAGATAGCAGCTCTCTGCTCCACACAGAGGACTGTGGTAGCTCGGTGGTCTGTGGTTGTGTCAGGAAGAGCATCTGGCGTAAAAATAATTCCCAAGTTTTCATGCGACTTAGTTCGCTGTGGCGACCTCTGAAGAAGGGAGCAGCTGAAAGAGAATAATAATAATAATAATAATAAAATAATAATATCATGTACAAAGTACAATAGGATACTTAATGTTGATGTTTGTTACCTGACTGCAAAAATAAAAACGCTACAGGACAGTCAAGATTTACTCCCACGAGACACAAGACTTACAAATTCACACAGAAATACAATTAGACATCTTTACACAAGATTTGGAAAAGTTTAGGTGGGAATTTGTGCTCATTCTTTCTGTAGGCTATTTTTGAGATCAGACAGCCATCAATTATCTTTTACCCGCTTCTTCCATTTTGGGTCACGGGGGTTGCCGGTGCCCATGTCCAGCAATCACTGTGTGAGGGGCGGGGTACACCTTGGACAGGTCGCAAGTCCATCACAGGGCCACATAGAGACAAACAAGACAAACAACCATTCACTCTCTCACTCACACCTAGAGACAATTTAGAGTTACCAATCAGCCTAACATGCATGATTTTGGTCTGTGGGAGGAAACTGACAGATCTTAGGGAGCTGCAGGTAATACCACGGCGCTAAGGTTAGTTTCTAGACCCCTTGGAGGAGAGGCTGCGAATGAGGACTTGTCACTGTGCCAGTGGCTACCGCGCTTCGGGTAAGTGATACATGGCATCCCTGGGTGTTAGAAAACCGGCATCCAGGTGGTGGTTAAACGGGAGAAGCCAGTTTTAATAAAGTTGAAATCGGACTATATTCACACCAATGCTGTTTAACAAATAGTATATACAAGTTTATTAACAATTTGTATGTCTCATTATTATATGCTTTTTTCTCTTACTTTTAATAATCACTTATTACTGATAAGATGTGTGGAACAAAGGAAGGCCTGAATCCAATCTCAGGCAGAGAAAGAGCCAGGTTTGAGGCTGAATAATGTATGCATAAAGTGAAATAATCATGTTTTAAGTGAATGTGTAATTATTTGGAAAGCTTTACAGCAGTTATTTTGAATAAGTCTGTAATAATCCTGTATGACCCTAAACAAGATGTTGGATGGTGTTGGATTTCATATTTTTATACCTTTTTATATTTCCTATCAAGCATTCAAATGTCATGTTATACAAAGTGTGTGTGTGTCTTTCTTACAGGGTTGCACTATATTTTTAGAAAATGTTTTATTAATTCTAACTAGTTTACCTTTACATATAATCTTATAGTAGCTAATGATATTTTACAAGTTCACATTTGATATATTCAAGCAATCAAACCATGCCAGATAGCAGACTGATTAACATAAATAAAGCTAGAACACATTTCTTTAATGTAGACTTAATATAGTTTGACCAAATAAAATCCCTCAGGTTCTCTCTTAATAATAACAATTAGCATTTTATCGTTTAATCATTGTTGAATACAGGGTCGGTTTAGCTGAGAGGACACAGGGTTAATCGTCACAGTAAGCTACATCAGCAACTAAACTAAAACAAAAGTATAAAAAAGAGATCAAGTAAGAACACGCAAACATGAGTTAGATAATAATTAATAGTTATTAATTATTCCTAGAAATAAACAACTTTAACTCAAATCATTTGGTATCACTAAGGTATAATCACGTTAAACAAACAGAGCTAAAACAAAGAACCGATTTCAGTGTGCCATAAACTTTTTATTAACTAACGTCCTTCAGGGGGCAGGCTAGACCAGTAACCATGGCAACGGAAGGGCTAAACCAATCAGAAGAGCTTTCTCAAGCTTTTATAAAAGCCGGAAATGACACACGCCCAGCGAGCATTTTCCGGGGAAGACCAGACCGAGACGGTTCGTTCTTTAATGCTCCAAATATATGCATATATTTTACAAATGTAATTGTTTGTCTCTGAATACCTGTAACCCTGTTTGGCAAATAAATCTTTTATACCGAGGGCGATGTCTCAGCTGTCTTGAACACGACGTGGTAACCAGCCACAACAATGGGGAAACAGTGATACAAATCTGAGCAAGACAGTTTTGGAGGGAAAAAAATCTGATGCAATTCTGGCAAGACAGTTTTGGAGGGAAAAATATGATGCATTTCTGGCAAGACAGTTTTGGAGGGCAAAGGTGAAAGCCCACCCAGTTGGGTGGGGGCTGGAGTTTGCATGATCTCACATGTCCCAATAAGATATATTATTGGTTGGGAAATATAGTGTGGCATTAGAACCTCCTAGAAGGAGGGGAAAAAGGGTTTCATAAAAACCCTCTGATCAGACAGAAAAGCACAAGCTAAGCCAGGATGAGGGGAGCAGAAAGGATTACAACAAGCAGCCTAGAAGCTGGGGTCACCCGAAGGAATTGGATTATGCCAGTCTAAGACGAGATTTGGATTTACCTCTAGTCTCACTGATATGAGATTGGACCTAATTCTTCACTTGTTAAGATGAGACTGGGATTATTCCATCCTCCTACAAGCTTGGCCCAGGTGTGTCCAAAGCCCCCATCCTTCCAATTTGGGATAGCTGCTCTGCTTAGGGGAGGCCTGTATCCCCCGCCTGGGAAACAGGAGATTTACCTTTTACCTGTGTGGAAAATTCTATAAGGATTATCCTAAAAAACAGGGTAAGAGGACTTCCCGGTCTGACTGCTCTAAACTAAATAATCTGTCAGATCAGGACAAGCACATAGGATAAATGGGAGAGAACCAAACTGGGTTTAGTGGGTTAATGCTCAGAGATGTATCCAAATGGTGAGGTATTTTGAGAGAAAACATCTGTTGGCTTGAGATGTGAACAGACAGAGTGGATGTGGTTTATACAAGTTTCCAAGGGCTCTTGGAGACAAATTGATTTATTATCCGCCTAGTTATAAAGTGTTTTTCTCTGTTACCATGTATAAGTACCTGTAGTGAAAGTATGCTTGTCGCTGTATTCCCCCTGCAAAATTACTAATTAAAGCAAAGCAAAACATATAAATCTTGACTATTATTTCATCCTCATTGAACAAAATACTTGGTGAAGCTTGATTCTACTTTAACAGCAAGTATTAGGAGGTTTTTAACAGTTTCTTGGCAAGAAAGTGTAAAACAACACCCCTGAGTCCTGTCCCTGGACTCTAAAAGATTACCAGAATGGATAACAATTGTAACGCTAAATTAAGAGGTGAGCGACTGTGAACGCGTGTTTCTCCGTGCCGATAGGCCCGACCCTGCTGCTTGGACAGGTCGAAGTACAGAGTGAAATCTGGGTGTGACTCGCGGAAAAGAAGGTTGTTAATATTCTGGATGAGTCACCTCGTCAAAGCCTTAATGAGGCTATCTTAGGGAGCTGTAGGTAATACCACGGCGCTAAGGTTAGTTTCTAGACCCCTTGGAGGAGAGGCTGCGAGTGAGGACTTGTCAATGTGCCAGTGGCTACCTCGCTTCGGGTAAGTGAAACACTGGAGTACCCGGAGAAAACCCACGCATGCATGGAGAGAATTAAGGCATAATGGTACATGCTCTATTCAACCTCTGCTCGACTGCCTGGCTGACATCAGGGACTGGATGGCTTTAAATTTCTTAAGTTGCAATGAAAAGAAGTCTGAAGTCATGTTGTTCCCTCCCATTGACATGATCACATACCACTGCATCGACTTCTCCGCTCTATCCCTGTCAGAAAAACAAAGAGTCACTAATCTGGGCATGATAATGGACCCTTCCCTGAAACTTAACAGTCACGTAAACGTGATTGTTAAATCGTGTTTCTTCCAACTGACAGGGCTGTCTAAACTGAAGCCCATATTGTACAAAAATAACCTGGAGACAGTAATACATGCATTCATTACATCTAGGCTTGATAACTGCAATTCACTCCTGTTTGGTATCAGTCAGACCTCCATTGCACAACTACAACTGGTCCAGAATGCAGCAGCCTGATTTTTAACTAGTACAGGCAAAAGAGAGCACATTATACCAATTTTGGCCTCACTGCACTGGTTACCAGTTCACCTTTAAATCCAGTTCATAATACTCTTGTATGTCTACAAATCGCTGAACAGTTTTGCCCCCCCCCCCCCCCATCTCTCTGATCTGCTACAACCGTATGTCCCTCCACGTTTCCTGAGGTCAGCAGACCAGTTGCTTATCACAGTTCCAGGAACTCGTCTTAAGCGCAGAGGTGACAGGGCCTTCTCTGTAGCAGGACCAAGACTTTGGAACGAGTTACCTCTGCTTGTCAGACAGGCCCCCTCCCTCTCGGTTTTCAAATCCCATTTAAAAACTCACTACTATTCAGTAGCCTTCAATACCAGAGGATCTGTGTTTTGAACATGTATGCTCCACACTTGTTAGTCATCATATTTATTATCTGCATCGTTTTTATGTCTTTATTCTGAGTTACTTCATTTTGTATATTGCTTTGTGTGTTGTCTGTTGTTCTGTCTGTACAGCAGTTTGGTTGGCCTTGTAGCTGTTTTAAGTGCTCTATAAATAAAATGGTATGGTATGGTAACATGCAAACTCCACTCAGAAAGGCCCCCGGATTGAGATTTGAACAGGGGACCTGCTCGTTGAGAGGCAGCAGCTCTACCAGTTGTGCCACCGTGCTGCCCGAGATCAGACATTTAATAGACAATTGCCTGATCTCAAGCAAACTGATTGCCAGAACGTTTAGAAAAAACATAACAGCCTACAATATTCAACAGTCTATGTTTTAACAGCAAATGTCTATCAAATAAAGTAAATTGTTCCAGCATTAAATGTATTCAATGGTTCATCATACATTTTGCTAACAGACAGACACATACAGTCACACAAGCATACAGGATTAAATGTCTGATTACTTGTAGAATTAGTATGTGTGAAAGAAGGCCCATGTTCTATTTCCATTTGTAGATGAAAGGATTATTGTAGAGTGAACACTGAGGAAACTGTGGGAAATTTAAGAGTACGCTTTATGAAATTATTTTTGTTTATTACTTTACATAAATTCTAACAGTGGACACTGCATGTTCATTGGCATTTTTCTTCTCAAAATAGCATTAATCCTTCTGAGTGAATAACGCATAAAAACACTTGAGTAAATGTATAATACCATAAGAAGTCATTTGACTGAACCATGTTTTAAAATGTCAAGTTGTTGCCAACTTATGTGAATGAATATATGGTGGGATTGTTGTAAAGTTCTTTACCATACCATGCCAATTTATTTATAGAGCACTTAAAACAGCAACTAGTTTGTTTACTGTCCTCACTAGAGGATGTGTCCCTGCGGGGGGGGGGGGGGGGGGTCTTTTTATCCACTTGCATTTGCATAGTTTTTTTATCTTGATCAATAGTTCTTAGTTTTCAGAGCATTGGAAAGGCCTTTAGGCATACTTTCTGTTACTTGGGGAGCAACAACATCCCCATGCCAAGAGAGACATTTCAAAAATGGTCTAAGTTTTTTCTAAGGGCCACCTGCATCATGAAGGACCCCACCCACCCAGCACACACACTTTTTGCCCCACTCCCCTCAGGAAGGAGGTTAAGGAGCATTAAGTGTAGAACCACTAGACTGAGGAACAGCTTCTACCCTGAGGCTGTTAGACTCATGAATCTCTAACCAGAATAATCACTGTGAAAAACCATATCATGTTGCTGCTGATCTGTTTCATGTTGCTGCTGATCTGTTTCAATGTTGATGTGTTCATGCGTGCACATCTGCTCACAGACTCATGTTCATGTTTGTGGTGATGTTCAATGTTTTATGTTATGAGTGCTTAGTGTATATTTAGTTGATGCATTTCTTAGTTCATATCTTAGATGTTATTACTGTTTTTCTTATACATTTTATTGTTGGATGTAACTGGGACCCTGTGTACATAATTTCGCTCCACCACATGTACCACATGAGGTGCGAATGACAATAAAGAAACTCTGACTCTGACTCTGACTCTAAGTCTATGGGTCAACAAACACAGAACTGGACATCAAACAAATAGAATGTCCATGTATACAAGGACCTATACCTACAGTATATAAAGTACCTATACCTATAGGGAAAGGGAACTGGATTTAAACAAGGCCAGTAAAACATTAGGTTTGTTCTTAGTTCCAAGCATTACAACTTGTTTCACTGTGAACTTGCAACACAATTAAGTCATAATATATGAAATATTATGACAGATGCTGACTCTTAATTATCTAAACGTGGTTTATTCAAGGTCTAATGCTAAGGTCTGGTTCATGTTAACTTTCTAAAGATTTTTTTTTTTTTTTGGTCTAGCAGAAAACTACTAATTTCTCCTTTCTACCAGTAAACAACACCTATATTCTGCTTTTTACAATTGGCACAGCTTGTAGCAGGTGTGTTCCCTTCATTGTGACATTTTGAATGTAAAAGTAGTGACAGCTTGACCTTCTGTGCTGACTTACCTAAATGAGAAAGACAAGCTGGAACAGTACTGAAAATGTCAGTCCTGTCACTCCTGGGTGCTAGTCATTCATGGTGGTTTGTACACTAATGTTAACGTAGAACAAAGTGGAAAAACTGGATCTGAAACATGCAGGAACATTTTGTCTTAATGTTCATGTTTGCACAATCATTTGTTAAGAAATGTACTATGTTAAACATTAAAGATATAAGAATGACACACATGCTCACACACACACACACACACACACAAATAAACTTAAAGGTCTTGCATTCCTTGAAGGAATACATTTTTAACTGAATTTCATGACAGAATAAAACAGAATCATGATTATTAACATCTTGCAGTGTAAACAATGAGATGGGGGATCACTAATGAGAAATGATAGTCAAAGCTGTTTTGATCATACCTTGTAAATTAAATTATCAATCCACCCATTATCCAACAATTTTCAATGATGTCATCTGGACAGTTTCTTTTTTTTTGTGCTGAAACGTTTCACCTTCCATCCAGAAGGCTTCATCAGTCCAGGAAACGCACAACACACAACTGATTTTTCCCCCAAACAGCTTGCTCCAAAGTGGAACAAACCAGTTATGTTGGTGCTAAGACAGTGTCTTTGGCACGCCCCCTCCTCTGTTGCCGGCCCTCTTCCTCGTTGACAGTCATGTCAAACTGGTTCAAAACCAAAAAAAAGTCCATGCTCAATAATCCAGATGACCTGACTGAAAATTATTGGATTGTATACCTGGATTACTGAGCATGGACTTTTTTAGTTTTTAATCCATCGATTATCGTTACCTGCTTCTTCCTTTTTGGGTCACGGAGGTCACTGGCGCGCATATCCAGCAATCACTGTGTGAGGGGCGGGGTACACCCTGGACAGGTCTCCAGTCCATCACAGGGCCACATAGAGACAAACGAGACAAACAACTATTCACTCTCTCACTCACACCTAGAGAAAATTTAGTTACCAATCTGTCAGGGATTTGTGGTCAAGGTTTATGGATGTTTTTTTTTTTTTTTACTTCTATGATTGAGAATGTTAACTGCCCATGAATCATGTGTTTGAGTTTTACCAGAGTTCCTTCCTCTCTCAGAGAGAGCTGAATGAGGAGATAATTTGATCCTGCATTTGCAGCTGGATGGCCAAGGTCACCAGTCTGCCTCTGAGTGGGGAGCTGGTAAGTTATAAAAATAATTCTTGCACACTGCCCGTGGCAGATTCTCGTGACTGGGCTCAATGCATCTAGAACTTCTGTACATCTGTGTAACCTGTTGTCAAAGTCTGCGCTTGTAAGTAAAACCAGTAAAAATCCTCTTGTGTCCTCAAGTGTGGCTTCTTTGAGTGAGTAAGATGAATAGATATTTTTATCCAACTCAATCAGCCTAACATGCATGTTTTTGGTCTGTTGTAGGAAACCGGAGAAAACACACACATGCATGGAGAGAACATGCAAACTACACCCAGAAAGGCCACTGGTCAGGATTTGATCCGGCAACCTTCTCGCTGACAGGCAACAGCTCTAATAACTGCACCGCCGTGCCACCCTAAATTATGCACATTCTAAAAATAAATATTGCATGATCTTGATGATGCATTAGCACTGAAATTATATGTTGGGAATGAGCTACTATCACACAAAACGTTGACTCATAATCTGTAATTATTAAATATTCATATCAAATTTTGTGTTTGTTAAGGTCTGATACCCGTTGTGGTCATCTTGAAATGGGTTGACTTCAAACACTATTATGTTGTAGATGAACATACAGTGATTACTTTCTGAAAGTTTTACAATTTTTTTTTTCTCCAATGGTTCAGGGAAAATATTTCTAAAAGTCAATGCTAAAGTTTAACCAAATACAGTATCTCGTGTGAGAAACATTGGCATTGGCTTTTAGATAGAGAACTTTACTAATTGGCTTTTATGTGAATGTTCCTGTAAAGTGCCCTGAGACAACTTTGTTGTGATTTGGCCCTATATAAATAAACTGAATTGAAATAAATTGAATTGAACTTTTCAGTTTTAGCTAAAGAAATGTAAAATTGACTAAATTATGGCAATTTTCTATAGACTAAAGTCAGTTAGCTGTGGTAGCCATTTTGAATCAGAGCCAGATTCAGAAAGATTTATTTGTCATACACACTACATGTAGTACATGTGGTGGAACGACAATGTGTACACAGGGTCCCAGTTACATCCAACAATAAAATGTAAAATAAAAACGGTAATAAGATCTAAGATATGAACTAAGAAAAACATCAACTAAACATACGCTAAGCACTAATAGCATTAAAAAAATACGCCAAACAGCAGCACGGACACGAGTCTGTGTGAGCAGATGAGCATGAATGAACACAGCAACATGAACTAGATCAGCAACATGAAATAAATCAGCAGCACGGATAGTCAGCAGCCCATATCAGCAATCAAGTGGCATTAGTGTTTTTTTGTTGTTGTTTTTCCACAGTGGTTATCCTGGTTAGAGATTCATGAGTCTAACAGCCTCAGGGTAGAAGCTGTTCCTCAGTATAGTGGTTCTACACTTAAAGCTCCTCAACCTCCTTCCTGAGGGGAGCAGGGCAAAAATTGTGTGTGCTGGGTGAGTGGGGTCCTTCATGATGCATACCATACCATACCATTTTATTTATAGAGCACTTAAAACAGCGACAAGGCCAACCAAAGTGCTGTACAGACAGAAAAACAGGCAACACACAAAGCAATATACAAAATGAGGTAAATCAGAAAAAAGACATAAAAACGATGCAGATAATAAATATGATGACTAACCAGTGTGGAGCATACAGGTTCAAAACACAGATCATCTGCTGTTGAAAGCTACTGAATAGTAGTGGGTTTTTAAACGGGATTTGAAAACCGAGAGGGAGGGGGCCATCTGACAAGCAGAGGCAACTCTTTCCAAAGTCTTGGGCCTGCTGCAGAGAAAGCCCTGTCATCTCTGCGCTTAAGATGAGTTCCTGGAACTGTGAGGAGCAACTGGTCCGCTGACCTCAGGGAATGTGGTGGGACATACGGCTGTAGCAGATCAGAGCGATTGGGGTGGGGGGTGGGGGGGTATGTTCAGTGATTTGTAGAAGTACAGGAGTATTTTGACCTGGATTCGAAGGTGAACCGGTAGCCAGTGCAGTGAGGTCAAAACTGGAGTAATGTGCTCTCTTTTGCCTGTGCTGGTTAAAAAGTGGGCTGCTGCATTCTGGACCAGTTGTAGTCGTGCAGTGGAGGTCTGACTGATACTAAACAGGAGATAATTGCAGCTATCAAGCCTAGATGTAGTGAATGCATGTATTACTGTCTCCAGTTATTTTTGGACAGTATGGGCTTCAGTTTAGACAGCCACCTCAGTTGGAAGAAACATGATTTAAAAATCATGTTTACATGATTGTTAAGTTTCAGGGAAGTGTCCATTATCACGCCCAGATTAGTGACTCTTTGTTTTTCTGACAGGGTTAGAGCAGAAAGGTCAATGCAGTGGTTTGTGATCGTGTCGTTAGGAGGGAACAACATGACTTCAGACTTCTTTTCATTGCAACTTAAGAAATTTAAAGCCATCCAGTCCCTGATGTCAGCCAGGCAGTCGAGCAGAGGTTGAATAGAGCATGTACCATTGTGTCTTAGGGGGAAGTAAATTTGACAGTCATCGGCGTAGAAGTGAAAGGGTGTGTTGTGTTTCTGGAAAATAGCACCAAGTGGCATCAGGTATAAAGAGAATAGGAGGGGACCCAGGATGGACCCCTGCAGAACCCCCCCATTTAAGCTCTGCCGCTGCAGAACTAAAATCCTTGATGGAGACTCATCTGTCAGAGAGGTAGGATCTGAACCAATTGAGGGCTGACCCTGTGATGCCCACCCACTGCTCCAACCTTGAGAAGAGCATCTCATGGTTGATGGTGTCAAAGGCGGATGTAAGGTCAAATAGGACAAGCAGCACAGAACCACCTGTATCTGTGGTTAAGAAAATGTAATTAAAAACCTTCAGTAGGGCAGTTTCAGTGCTATGGAGAGGTTTAAAGCCAGATTGGAATAGCTCTAAGATAGCGTGACCCTCTAGAAAGCACTTCAACTGGGACTCTATTTTCTCCTGTAGTTTAGAAACAAATGGGAGTCTGGAGACAGGCCGGAAGTTGGATACAACTGAGGGGTCAAGGTTTGTTTTTTTCAGGAGAGGCTGGACAACAGCATGTTTAAAGGTTTTTGGCACCATGACAGTGGATAAACTTTTTCATTCATTCAACCTTTATTTAAACAGATAAATCACATTGAGCCTCCAAGACTCATTTACAAGTGAGACCTGTTTGGACAGACAAAAAACAGTGGTTAACTGGACACATGTAGGAAATTGGAGGCGAAAAAAAAATTCCTATCAGACTTTTTTCTTGGTTGAGAAAAAACCCTAATATTGAAAAAACACTTTGCACAAACAAGCACATATTTACGTAGACATTCTGCAGAGCAGAGCATAAGAAGGAAGAGACGAGACCGGTCAACAACACCTACAGTGTTTGATTACAGTGACCTCTCGAGGTCACTGTAATCAGTCAATGTCCTCCGGTGAGATCCATAAACATTCTTGAGGTATGTCGAGAAATGGCCAAGGATAACCTCTATGAGAATCTGAGTCCTGAAATGATGACACAAAGTTTATTCAGCTGGATCATCTGGTTATCAGTTGGAAATTCCTCAGGGAGGGGGTGGTGAGTGTCAGATCACATTTTCTCCAGGTGACTTTAGATAAGATGGCCTTCAAGGACAACCAAGGCGACCGAATTTAGATAAACACATAGTTGTTTTGGGGACAGGCAGAACTTAATGACATCAACCTTGAGTCTGTGTCGGTCCACTCGGTTCCAAAATGTCCAAATTAACATGGCCAACACCAATGGAAACGTGTCTGAGTAAAAATCCCCAAGATCTGATCCATTCAGCCCAAAAACATTTGAGTCCGGGTACTCCAGACATGAACCAAGCCATCATAAAGGCAAGCAGCGTGATCAGGTCCAAATTTGCTGCTGTTGACTTCCTTGATTGTAGATAAAATCAGTACCAGCTGAATCCAAAAAGCAGGAACCAGTTATCAAAAATCCAATTAAATATGCGTCCTTAAAATCCACAGATGGCAGCAGAGATAGACACATCATCAAGATTTACAGTCGATAAGATATCCAGCTGCGTACGTGCCAACAGGGTAAATCGGCTCGCCCAAAGCCTGTCTTCTCTTCGAAGAAATGTTGTAAATTGAGATGATGGACCAACTGCTCAAAACAAGTCCATAATTATGGTTCGGAAGAAATGCAAGAGAGTCTCACAGCAATTTCACAGACAGACAGAGCAGCAAAGCAAAGCGGAGAGGGAGGGGGAGAAGCATCCGATCTCATGGGGAGCGAGTGCGAGTGTCCATTCTTGCTATTTACAATAGCAAGAATGGACGGACCCTAAGTAGGAGAAACCTCCTTTAGTAGGCGAGGGGAGACCACATCAAAGGGGTAACCAGAAGGTTTCAAGCTGCACATGACCTGCTCTAGAGAAGATAGAGTGATGGGTTCAAAATGGTCAAATAGAGCTACAGATTGAGGTGGGATGGATGGGTCATGAGTTGGAGGGGAAATGAGAGCCCGAGTGGTTGCAATTTTTTCCAAAAAGAAATGTAGGAAGTTCTCGCACAGCTCAGTCGAGGCTTCCAGAGGTGATGGTTCAGTGAGGTGGAGAACAGAGTTTAGGGTAGAAAAGAGGACACATGATTTGTAAGAGTTTGAGGTAATGATATCAGAAAAGTATTTGGATTTAGCAGCTTTTACTGCTTTTTGATAACGGCGCCAACTCTCTTTTAGTATTTGAAAAGAGACCTACAGCCTGTCTTTCTTCCATTTGCGCTCCGCCCTCCTGCACTGTTGCCTAACGGCCTTGGTGATGTCACACAGCCAAGGTTCTGCTCTGAGTTTTGATTTTTTAGTTTTAACAGGAGCGACATGATTCAGATTCTTTAAGCAGACATAGTTGAACTGGGTTGTCAGCTCCTCGGTGGTGGTGAGAAACACCGGGGGCTGAATTATCATTTCAGAGTTATAAACATCTGTGAAACTTGTGGCAGTGAAGTGGTTAATGGCCCGGCTACTACGTGTAGGAACACAGGGCTTAGGAATGAGATGGGGGAGGGTGAAATCAAACCGGACCGGCATGTGATCTGAAAACACATTATCACCGATTTCAAGATTACTAACAGTCACATCACAAGTTAAAACATGGTCCAGTGTATGTCCGCGCTCTTGGGTGGGACCGTTTACATGCTGAGTTAGATTAAATGAGTCCAATAAATCTAAAAAGTCCTTAACCAAGGGCTTCTCCTTGTAGGAGTTATGCTTTCTCTGGTCTCTGTCTCCCTCTAGTGTTCTATATTTGTCTGCTCCCACTCTGATGTCTGCGCCTGTGATGTTTCACAGATGTTCTGTTAGTCTCGTTAGTGTGTGTGTATTTAAGTCTGTTTGCCTGCGTCCCTCATTGTCTGGTCATTGTGTCACTGTGATGCCTTTTCTGCTCCTTGTGTCCAGCGCCTCGTGTCCTGTTCCATGATTTATGTAAGTCTGCTGCCCCATCAGCCATCTTTATTTTATTATTATCTTTATCAGCGCCATCCAATTATTTGAGATAAATTGTCTTTTCAACATTTTGGTCGCTGTTATTTTTGACTAATTAGTGCCGTTGTTTTGATACATGATGTAATACACATCAAACATTTCACAATTTTTTTTATTATTATTTTTTTTTTACTGTAAGTTTATTATTATGTCTGAAATGCTATGCACTGTAATGTATGCAGGAGTTCCGACACAGCAGTTGTGCACACGTCCTGCAGAGCTGTCTGGAGCCGCTGTGCGTAAAACAACTGTCTCAGGGCGCACAGCTGGAGGAGGGTGAAGACGCTCCCTGCAGGACATGTAGTCCATGTCGCTGCTGGCAAGAGTGTGGCCCGGCCAGAACAAAGTACTTTTAATAAATAATCAAAATAAAAATGCGCAATGACTTTGGACTTTTAGGGGCGGAGTTGGCGGATCCAAGCGGTGAAAATTATAGAGTTCCAGGATCTTGTTCTGACAGGATCCGACTCAAATGAACCACTGTCTGAATATCAAAAAACAAGAGCTGTTCGTACTGTATAATACGTGTAGAATGGGATGTGAACGGGGCTTGAGCCATCTTAAATACACTGAATCGCGCCAAATGTTTGAAACTCCGCCTGTCAACTCAAAGCATTCAGCTGACTCGGTCTGAATGAAGCAGTGAAGTGGTTCACACGTCATCGGTGAGGTCACATGAAGCATGCTCCGGCCCACTGCTTCACCATAACTACCTTTTTGAGTTTGAAGTGTGCTTTGAAGCTTTGGTGTTGGAGGTAACATCACTATAAATAATACATTATTTATTTTATGATCCATGAGTCCTACTTGTGGGCAGCACGGTGGCGCAACTGGTAGAGCTGCTGCCTCTCAGTGAGAAGGTCCCTGGTTCAAACCCCGGTCCAGGGGCCCTTCTGGGTGGAGTTTGCATGTTCTCTCCGTGCATGCGTGGGTTTTCTCCGGGTGCTCCGGTTTCCTCCCACAGACCAAAAACATGCATGTTAGGCTGATTGGTAACTCTAAATTGTCCCTAGGTGTGAGTGAGAGAGTGAATGATTGTTTGTCTCGTTTGTCTCTATGTGGCCCTGTGATGGACTTGCGACCCGTCCAGGGTGTACCCCGCCCCTCGCACAGTGATTGCTGGACATGGGCACCAGCGACCCCCGTGACCCAAAATGGAACAAACGGGTAAAGAAAATGGATGGATGGATGGATGGATGAGTCTTACTTGTAGGGCAGCACGGTGGCGCAACTGGTAGAGCTGTTGTCTCTCAGCGAGCAGGTCCTTGGTTCAAACCCCGGTCCAGGGGCCTTTCTGGGTGGAGTTTACATGTTCTCTCCGTGCATGCGTGGGTTTTCTCCGGGTACTCCGGTTTCCTCCCACAGACCAAAAACATGCATGTTAGGTTGATTGGTAACTCTAAATTGTCCCTAGGTGTGAGTGAAAGTGTGAATGGTCGTTTGTTTCTATGTGGCCCTGTGATGGACTTGCGACCCGTCCAGGGTGTACCCCGCCCCTCGCACAGTGATTGCTGGACATGGGTACCAGTGACCCCCGTGACCCAAAATGGAATAAGCGGGTAAAGAAAATGGATGGATGGATTGAGTCCTGCTTGTCTGCCTACACCAATTGGGTCTCCTTCCTAGAAATCATCGCACACATGCAAATTAAAGTCCCCAATAATGAAAACATGATCTTATTTTGGTGTGATTTCAGCCAATATATCAGAAAACTCATTTATGAAATCTTTAGATAGAGGTGGGTGGTAGACTATTGCCCATAATGTCGAAGGCGAATGGCCGAGTTCAAAGACGCTCAGCTCAAAGCTGGCGTGGGAAACTGGGATGGGCAGTTGTTTACAGTCAAAAGTTGATTTGAATATTGTTAATAACCAACCACCGTGCCGGCCTGATGGCCGCGGTGCATTAAAATACAGAAAGTTTGTGGCAATAATTCCATCAAGGTGCTGGACTCACCCGGAGACATCCAAGTCTCTGTGATGCAGAGAATGTCCAAATCATGCTCTTGAAAGTAGTCTTTGAGGATAAAAGTTTTGTTGGTAACAGATCTTGTGTTGACCAAACACATCCGGATACTGTCCAAAGTGGACCCAGCAGCAGTGGAGGGAGCGCGCACTAGTGGCCGCAGATTTTCAATAACGTCCCCTCCGAGTCGGCCCGTGCGCTGCACCGGCCAGCAGCTCCCATTGTTTACCTTGTCCGGGCATGCGGGAAGCTTGCAATGAAAACCATGACCACCAGCTGGAGAGGAAGATGAAGCACGCAGGGTTTTAAGCTTTACCAGCTGCTCAGCACATTTTCCCCAGCGTCTGGAGCGATATCTCTGGGCAGGCAGGTGATGAGCGTAGCGAAGGTAAACAGGCACGTCTGCCAACAGTGGGGTGGTGGTGGGGGGGGGGGGGGTACGCTCATAATGATCCAAATAAGTGACATCGTGGCAAAAAAACGCAGATCCAGAAGCTGTTGTCGGTCATACACCAGCAGCGAGTTTATGTCCCAGATGAAAAACGAACAAACCACAAATAATCCGAACACCATCAGCAGAGGTGGATTGCAAGCCATGTACACGGGCGCCATGCAGGTGGCCCTATTCCTGCATCTGGATGTATAGATGTCTGTGATGGTGGAGAGGCTGACTCCAACAGACTTCTGTGCAGCCTTCACCACTCTCTGCAAAGCTTTTCTTTCTGCAGCTGTGCAGCCTCCATGCCACACGAATGAGGTTAAATCCAAAAGTTTATTGATTGTGAATGTACATTCAGTTCCTGAGAATTTCATTAAAATCTTTACAGGGAATCATTAGATCATTAGAACACAAT
>NC_056499.1:42566397-42584182 GCF_014905685.2 Nematolebias whitei | reverse complement strand
CCCCACACACACACACACACACACACAAAGAGTCAGATACAAGCAGTAACATAATTGCCCTTTCACATTTGTCTGGGGGCCATAGAGTCACCCTAGACCAGATGTGAGCAACTTAATGCCCCAGGACCAAAAGTGGCCCTTGAACAATCTCCATGAGGCCCCCAATGTCCATAGTAAAAAAGAAAAAAAAACCTTTTTAATAGATTGATTAAAAAAAACTGTGATTTTATCAGTAAGACAAGGAAATTTAAACTAAACATCTTATACAAAACAAACAAAATAAAAAAAGATTATTTTTTTTTAGAATTATAGGTTTGCCTTAAATTGTCCAGATAACCTGACTGAATATTGTTGGATTATTTACCTGGATTATTGAGCATAAACCTTGATACATTATGACTTAAGCATGTTTACAGAGCTAGACTTAACCTTAAAGACTTAGAAACACCTATACATAAGTTTGTTTGGCATTTTTCCACTGACATGTATGACGTGTTAAGCTAACGTATATAGTAATGCAAGCGCCAGTTTACAGAATATTTCATATTCCTAAAGGATATTAGAAAGATGCTTTTATAAAGCACACTAACTATGCATCAAGAAAAAGCCTGAACAATGTATTGTCGATTAACTGTCATAAAGTAAATTTCATTATTCTCTATGTGGCCCTTTGATTGTTTTAAACATCTTGATATGGCCCTTTGGAGAAAAAATAATATTGCTCACCTCTGCTCTAGACAGTACTTTTCCGTATATATCAATGACTTTGTGACTTTCATTCACAAAGTTTTGAACATCCTAATACCAAAATCGAATCATGAGAACAGTATTACAATCTAAGGGCATATTGTTTAAAATATATTTTTCTCCCAAAAATGTTTCCATGCTTAAGCAAAATTAAGGTTTAGACTCTGTGGAAGAGAACTTTTGTAAAAATATTTTTTTAAGGAGTTTGGTGTTTGAGAAAGCTGAATGCAAGAACTTTGTCTTTCCCTCAGGCAACATCACCTTTCCTGGCTCATGAAGTGAGGAAAGAAAATCTTTTGTAAAAGAGTTGATTTAATCTTTACAAGTGCCGAAAGAAACATAACACACACGTCTAAAGCACATAATATTCCCTGGTGGAGTATCTTTTAAAAGTTTGCAGCCACAGATGTGATTCCTGAGACTTCGGCAGACAGGACATGATTGCACCAGAATAAACAGGAATCAAGTACAGGTTAGGAAGTTCAGTAGTTTCCCTGAATGCATAAGGTCTCTTGTGTGTTTGACTGCAGAAAAAAATCAATGAAAGACTCAACCGTTTTCCTCCACCATACGTCCGCATGCCTAATTAAGTAAGCCAAGATGGCTGGGGTGCAACACATGGCAAAAGATTAAGAAAGCAGACAAAAAGGCTCTTTTTCTGAAGGAGAAATCGTACTCCTTTTGAGTCTGTCCACACTACCTTGCACTGTTATCTGATATAAAAAGACACACAATACTGCTGAGTGTTGATGTGGTAATGTACAGAGAATGAGAGACCATTGCGTGTGAAAGTAAGGTCAGAGTGAGGGGGGTTATCACTGACCCAGTGCAGGGACTGTGTCCAGAAAAATACTGATTAAAATTCTTGAATCAAGTACCATCATCAGAATCTCACATTATATTCATCATTAATGAAAATTTAAAAAAGATTGTTAAAAGATTTTATCCAATAGTAAAAATTAAAAAAAGAAAGACTAAGCATAATCTGTCATTCTGTGCTGCAGGATTTTCTCCAAAGCTCCAAGTCACATGATGGTTCAGCCACCTGCACCTGAGGACCATTACCATTAACGAGAGGCTGGAGTATAATTCACTTCAGTTCAGTTTATTTATTTAGTGCCAAATCACAACAAAGTTGTCTCAGGGCAATTTACAGGAACATTCACACACGAAAAAGCCAATTAGTAAAGTTCTCTATCTAAGGAAGGAGCAGACTCGTTGAATCTTGGCTTCATTGCAGTCTCACATCATGAGCAAGCACAGTGGCAACAGTGGAAAGGAAAAACTCCCTTTTAACAGGAAGAAACCTCCAGCAGAACCAGGCTCAGGACAAGCGGTCATCTGCTTTGACCGGCTGTTTTGAGAGGACAGGAAGGAGAGACAGACGAACACAGAATGGCAGGTCCAGATGTAGGTGCAGGTGGACCTCCTATTGGAAGAAAGACAAAAACACATGTCAAGGATAGAAAAAATAATTACAAATACAAAACAAGTTGAGCAGAGTAAGTAAAGAAAAGCATAGAGAAAAAAAAAGTGGTCAGTTTGTCCTCCAGCAGTCTAAGCCTATAGCAGCATAACTAAGAGATAGCTCAGGAAACCCAAGCTAACCCTAACTATAGGATTTATCGAAAAGGAAAGTCTTAAAACTGAATAATGTGTCAGCCTCACGGACAGAAACTGGAAGTTGGTTCCACAAAAGAGGAGCCTGACAACTGAACGCTCTGCCTCCCATTTTGTGTTGGAACAAAACAAGGAACCACAAGTAAACCTGCAGTCTGAGAGCAAAGTGCTCTGTTAGGAAAATATGGAACAATAAGATTTGTAATATAAGCTGGAGATAAAGTCTGGGTATAAGAGGCTGTAGGAGACACCACTCCTACGCTGTTGCATTACACATCTTGGGTATGCTTCTGGCCAACTTACCTGTTCCTATATTATTGAGTGAACGAATACTGAATTCTCTTGTGTTGCAGTTTCGACTCCTGTTGTCCTCCTGCCTCCTGGTTACCTTAGACCTCCTTGTGACTCCTTCAGCTGTCTTCTTGACATCCAACCACTGCCCAACAACTCCCTGGATTATCCTGTGACTAGTCTCTTGTATTCTTGGAACCTTTGGATATTGACCCACACTCTCATCTTCAATATCTACCATAAGAGCTGAAGATTATTATCATACTCACCATTTGGATCATCAGAACCAAACTCACCTCAATTGTTCTCCAAGGTTCTGGATTCCTCCAGTGACTGAACCATATTAATCACTGTATATAATAAACACAGGTCCTTTTTCTACTACGAGTCGAGTTGTTCCCCTCAGTCCATTCTCTCTGGTATTAGTTTAAAACCATAGCATACGGTTTGCAAAGGTAGGGGTTGTATTTTAAAAATAAATACAATAAAATGACAAGCAAACCATAAAAGGTAACAATAAACTAATCTCTTCCTCAATTTTCAAAATTATAAATGATCTAAAAATGAGCTTATGATTTTCCTTTTATTTGGTTTACATTTTATTTTTCTACAAAATGTTTTGTTCTGTTCATTTTTTTATTTTTATTTGTTGTTAAAACCTCAGCACAAGTTTTACAAATGTTTGTATCCACATGGTGATGAATAAAATTACTTAAATGCTGTAGAAACTATGCCAGTCACGTATGTGGTGCCACAAAAATAGACTTTTTTTTTTTGTGTGTGTGTGTGTCTTTGTAGCAAAGTGAGCATTATTTGCACATAAAAAAAAAAAAAAAAAAAAAAACCTTAACTATTTCCAGAGTAGGGGAAACGGACAACAATAGGCATCCTCAGGAGGCTGTGTGCTGCACTTGCAGGTTACTTTTTTCTAGCCCATGTACTGGTAGACCTCACAGATTTGCAAACACTGATAACAAACCACTCCTCATCCTTCTCTGCTCTCATGGGGGACATATAAAGTCTCCAGGAGAACTGGTGGTCAATATTTTGCTCATAAATCTTTTGGTCTCTTAATAGAGACAAAACACTACTGAACATCTGGGTCGAAAACCATTGGAAGAGTAGAGAATTTGTTTCACCTTACCCTCGGGATGCTCTCCTGGCTGGAGGATCAATTTGTTGTGCAGGTAAATGATCCTTCTCCTTTGTTCCTTTATTTCACTGTAACATTGTGAATAGACATTATTCTGCACTTGTGGCATATATTGTAAACCGCTCAAAGCATAAGAGGTTGTTTTGTATCTCTGCTGAATGAAAACGTATTTGCTGCCAAATGAAAAACAAACAGCATGTTGGACATGATTTTTTTTTTTCTTAGGAATGAAAGACATTGAAAGAATTGAAGACATTCAAATTCCCATTGATTTTTTTCCCACAAAGGCTGCTGGGAATGATCCAGTTTGTCATAACCCTGAACAGGATAAAGTATAGGGCAGATGAATGAATAAGTGAATGTAATGCGTATACATTATTTCTGATTGTTTGTAAAGAAATAGCATGAAATCGGTCAGCAATGCAGTCAAATTACAAAATGAAAAGAACAAAAAAAATCTCAATTAATAGTTTATCAAACCTCTTCTGGTCTCAGTGGCAGCTCACAATCTTTTTTACTAATGGAAAATAGTAATCTTCATTAATCAAGCTCCAACTTTCAGTTGACAGATTTGCTTTGTAGACCAAAGCCATATCATGGACCATTTATTTTCAATTTCCACCATCAATTTTCAGTCGGATTGAGAACCAAACTTTTTCTCCTGGCCATGAGTAAAGTTTGAACTCTCTTTGGTTTGTGGCATGATGACCTCTATATCTTTTTGTATTTCTTGAGCTTCTTATGCTTGTTTTCCCTGATATTACAATCACTTGGGATTGCTACATCTGTCACCACTGCCTTCGACTGATGCTTGACAACCATCACAATGTCTCCACCACACTGGTAGGGTCTCCCACTTTGACACGGAGAGCTGCCTGAGTCTCCATTCTGGCTCTTACAAGCATACAAATGGACACAAGGCTGCTTTCACAAGGTCATTGACTATCCTGTTTATTTATCATCTTCTTCAAGTTTGTCTGTAACAGTTGTAAAGATGGCTAAAAAAGGCCAGCAGCTCCCTATCAGAGCAGTTGAGGCAAGATGAGAGAAGTGTATATCATTCACTCATAAACACAACTACAAAATGTAAATGATATACTGTGTATATATATATATATATATACATATATATATATATATATATATATAGATCTATATAGATATATATGTATTCAAGCTTTATTTATACAGCTTAATCCCATTGAGCCTCAGGAACTCATTTCAATTCAAAAAATTCAAAAATACTTTATTAATCCCAGAGGGAAATTAAGTGTTGTCATAGCTCATCATCCTGGTTTTATTCAAGAGTTGTTAGATGCTGATTGCTGTGGGAAGGAAGGATCTCCTGCAGCGAATACGAAGAATCTGGCCACAGATACTGATCTGTCCACCCAGATCCAGCTTGCTGTCAGATCCGGATGGCCTCTCCGTCCTCCTGGGCAGCAGGGCTGCCCGAATGCCCACCAGAACTCCTCCCAGAGCGATGGCCACTCCTCCCAGCAGTCTGCCGAGCTCCTCGTCACTGCAGACAGCCAACTGTAGGTGCCGAGGGATGATCTTGTCCTTCCTCTGTCATGAGCCAAGTTTCCTGCTAGTTCCAGGATCTCAGTGGTCAGGCATTTGAGCGCAGCTGGCAGGTAGATGAGAATGCGTCCACAGAACATCCTTTTCAACTCATTTGAGATTTGGGGCTGTAGTTGAGATATTATTTGAGTTTTTGAGATGTTAATCAGCTGCTGCTGGTTGTAGAAAACTGCCTTGTTGCCATGGTTACGCATCATAACAAATGTCCAAAACTAAAAAAAAAGTTTCAGTAAAAATCCTTCCAGCTGCACAGCATCTGATACCAGAAGAAACAATCATCCAAAAAATGTGATTTACATCCAGAAAAAGAGGAATTAAAGTTTCCAAAAGCAAAATCTCAGAATGAAAGTAACAGAGCTGCTCCAACATGCAGCCACCTTGAGCGGCGCAATTCTAGAACGATAGATTTGCAAGATAGACCTAAATATATACTTTATATTTTGTATGTACTATATTTGTCAGCCTATAAGTCACTTTTTTTTTGCATAATTTGCATGCCCTGTGACTTGTATGCCGAAACGATGTATTTATGGATTTTTTCCCATATTTATAAACCAATTTTTGGCTGAGATATGACCGTTTTCATTCATACTGACTACAAATATTGAACACTGCCATTTTCAGCCACTAGATGGTAGCAGAGTAGTATAGCATACCATTGTGTCATGTAATAGGTAAAAGTAGATATTAATGACACAATTAGCTTGCCATAAATTGCCACCTTCGTCCAGATCGCCTGGAGCAAAATCAGCTTCGTTCTGCTGCGCCACCCCAGCAAAATGCAGCTAATTTGACAACTGAAGTGCATTTATTAAGTACAATTTCAACTGAGACACACTTTTATTATAAAGTTGAGCTAACAAATAATTGTTTTAGGTGCTTATTTTGGTAAATTTCGAAGAAATGTGCAACATTCCTCTTTCCTGATTTCGTCACGCGCTCTCAGAGCACTGAGACATTAAATACTTTTGAAAATACAGCTGATTTGACTGTCAAAGTGAATTTATTAAGGAAAAGCTAGACTGAGTCAAACCTTTGAATTAATTTCGAGCAAACAAATAATTGCTTTAAGTGTTAAGCTTGTTAAATTCTTATTAAAGTCCTCCCATGCATGCTCCCGCAGCCGCCATTTGGCATCCAATCGATTTTTGGCCCACATTTCTGTATTCGACCCACATTTTCGGGTTGTCAGTGGTGACGCGTAACAAACGCGTTGCGTTAGCGGTGTAGGGACACATCAAGGTTTTCTACCATCAACTTTTATTCTTTTTACACTTTGAAAGTAAGACTGACTCATTCCCAAAGCTGAACAATAAGAAACCATGTTACAAAAAAATGAATAAAAAAAATCTGTTATTGTAATTAATTGAACACCTGTTATTATGATTTCAGCAAACCTGAAAGGCCCTTTGTATGAGAACCTTTCCATCTGACCTTTGAAATATAACATCTGAAGCGATTATTATGTGTATCTCTTCCTAAAAGGGTGGATTCGTCCTGCAGTCTTAGAGTGTTGGAAATAACCCCTATTGTTCTTCAAGGACTCTTTTGGTAGAAGTTCATTTTTCTGAACAATTTAAATTTCTGAGTTCTCCTGAACACAATTGAATGTTTTGCTGTAAAACTGCTAAGAAATAACTTGTTTACTTCCTTCTTCTTCAGCCTAGTACTCAGTTTAATCATGCATAAAAGAAAGTAGATGTAAAAACTGGTAATCAGAGGTTTCAACTGTTATTTGTACAAGTTCTAAAGAAAATGTTTATGGATGAGTAAAAACTGTTTAGAAGTTAATTATCCTGCTGTTATATTGAGTATTTATCAAAGCAGAGTAAATTAGCCATTTGTTTTTAATAATGTTATTAAAGTTCAAATGAAACAGTAACCTGAAACAAAGGTCCACCCTTTCTGTTTTGATTGGATTGACCATCAATATTGTAACGCTCTCTAAGTCAAAGAAAGTTATTCTGACGTTTAGTTGAGAGCAGTCTTGGGGAAGCTTTTGAAGAAGAAAGATCAAGCAATCGGAAATTTATGCCAGAAGATAAGAAGTTCATGCAGAAAAGAGACAAGTGTTCCAAAGATTTGTCTCGTGTTTCAAGGAAGAAACAAAAGGTTCCTAGTCACCAGGAGAAAACTCAGCCCTCCAGAAACGCAACTGACCCCATCGGGAGCCAGATAACTATCAACTCCAGATTTCAGCTGATGTCCAATGTCAAGGGATATCCCACCTTCGACGCTTAAATCATCTCAAGAGAGTCCCTGGTAACCCTCGGGCGGTTGAACTAGAACTTCAAATTGGTAGGAAAAGCTGCTCCTTCTCTCTGCTGCTGTCTGATGCCCAAGATAAGAAGTTGTCCAGTCTAAACAAAATTCATCATTATTAATTAGAATTAAGTTTTCCTAGATTGACAAATCACATCTAGCCAAAACACTTCTTTTAGTTAACTTTATAGATGATAATTTACTCTGCTTTTGAACCTCATAATTCACCATATTAAAGTTTATAAGATAATTCCATAACCTCTTATGGAGCCGTCATCTGCCTTGTGTGGAAAAACAATATTCTCCATGGTCTTCTGTCTCATCTTCTGCTCATGCTAAGTCCATTTTTGAAAAATGACAAAATATAACTCCTAAAACTTGATGCCACTTCGTTTTTATTTTTATTTACAGAAGAAGAAGAAGATGTGACTTCAGAGGTTTTTGTGTCGTTTCTTTCAGTAGTTCTTGGTGCAGCACCCCCACAGGCGAGTGGGGGAACAGGTTGGTTCAACAGGTTGACTCGACTGCACAGTGCAGTGTGAATGCAAACACACCAGCTCAAATGTAAACAAAAGGTCATGAATATTGGTCCTGAACCGAGTCTAACAGACTATCTGGTGTGAAAACAACCTCAAAGCGTTTTTATTATATATGACATTTGAATTTAATACAAAAATAACTCACTAGAGCACGTAAATTGGAGTCTGATTTCATATTTTTCTTGCTTAAGAACCGGAAAGCAAGTGGTGCCCCTTTCAGAATAAAATTACTAATAAAAATTCAATGATCTGAGGACTCCTTCCTCTACAGCGGTGACACATAATAGATGTGATGTATATGGCGAAGCGACGTATTTATGGATTTTTTCACTTAATTAGACAAATATGGATTGACTCGACTTGTAAAAATACAAGTAATAATAATAATAAACTTTATTTCTATAGCACCTTCCAACAACGCCTTGCATTGACCAAGGCGCTTTACAAGATAAAAGAAGATTAAAAACAGGACACAATAAATCAGTGCAAATTAAAAACACAGCCAGAATAAAAGATGGTAAAAGAGATCAAATAAATAAATAAATAAATACTAAAATACTAAAAGTTAAACATTAAAAGCCCTTTTAAATAAGTAAGTTTTCAGTTTGGCTTTGAACAGAACGAGATCAGAGATGGCACGCAGCTCTTAGGGAAGAGCATTCCAGGCTGTTGGGCCTGCAACAGAAAAGGACCGGTCCCCCCATTGTTTGCACCTTGAGCATGGCACCTCCAGCAGATATAGACCATTAGACCGTAAAGCTCGGCTGGGCTGGTGGACTTTCAAAAGTTCTGAAATATAGGGTGGTGCAAGGCCATTCAAAGCTTTAAAAACAAACTGTAGCAGCTTGAACTGTGTCCTAAACTGAACCGGGAGCCAGTGCAAAGAAGAAAGGACAGGAGTGATATGTTCATATTTACGTGTGTTAGTCAACAAGCGAGCAGCAGAGTTTTGTAAATGCTGTAAACGGGAGATAGAAGATTGATTATTGCAGACATATAAGGCGTTACAGTAATCAAGCCTAGAGCTCACAAAGGCATGGATGGCCTTCTCCAGATCACTACGGCTAAGGAGTGACTTTACTTTAGAAAGCAGACGGAGCTGAAAGAAGCTAGTTTTCACAGCAGAACTGATCTGTTTATCTAGTTTTAAGTTATAGTCGAGCTCCACTCCTAGATTTTTTACCACCTGGTTGGAGTGGGTGAGCGGAAAACCTAGACTGGGAGAGATGTTGCATGAATTACTGGAAGCACCAAATAAAATCCATTCAGTTTTATCGTTATTTAGGTGGAGAAAATTCTGAGACAGCCAGTGCTTAATGTCGTTTAAGCAGCTGGCAATGGAGTTTAAATTGAGTGAGGAACTGGGAGTGACTGGCAGATAGATTTGTAGATCATCTGCATACATTATAGGGCAGTGCAACGTGTACAGTGGAAAATACGGTGTGTATATATATATATATATATATATATATATAATATATGGGGAGTGGTGGCGCAGAGGTTAGAGAGGTGGGCTTGTGATCCGAAGATCGCCGGTTCACGCCCCGACAACATCAAAATTGTGGGTGGGGTAGGTGAAACACCCACACTTGTCCCCACCCTCATTCGCCCCACTCTGGGCCCATGAGCAAGGCCCTTAACCCCCACCATGTGCTCCCTAAAAAACAGGTCTCTCTTGCAAATGAGTTCTCGTGGCTCAATGAGACTAACCTGGATAAATAAAGGCTAAATGAAAATGAAAAAAAAAAAAATATATATATATATATATGACTTACAGAAGTCTTTAAAGAAGTAGGAGAGAATGATTCTTTTTTTATTTGACATTACATTTTGGGAATAGGCCCAAATCCTTTCTTCAAAGATTACTTTTTCTTCTTATACAGTATTTGTCATTATACTTAAAAAAACAACAACTAGCATTTTACTAACGTTTAGTCCATTTTAAAATAGGCCAGTCTTAATAAACAATAAATCAATGAATCGCATGATAAATGAAAATTATCAACCTCATTTTCATTCATCACCTTTTTCGTTTCTTCATATCTCTCTCTTTCTACTGAAGACACCGGACGACAAAAGGCTCAACTCTGGTGCTCTTCACTGACCCCTCCCTTTTTCTTTTCTTTTTAAAGTATGTTTTAACTGTCCAAAATCGTGTTTTTGGATTGTTAAAAGCAGTTATTCTGAGAAGCTAAGCTACGAGCTAAGCTAACAGGCCGACCTAGGGAAAAACAAAACTCTGTCTTGTCGAAGCTCCAAAATTCACGGTTGAAACCCGTGCCTTCGTCTAAAATGTTGATTTTCTCTGAAAAAAAGAAGCTGAGAACTTGTTTACTGATTTTTTTTTTCTTAAGAGCTTTGTGTGACAAATGCTATGCTAAAAATCCTGATGCATGCTCAGTGCTATGCTATGCTATAGCTAGCTATGCTAAGGAGCTCAAACCACACAGAGTGTCCGCCATTTTGAGAACCAAAAACAGGAACGAGAGACAGCCCATGTCACATCAAGGGGCCTCGCTCCCAATTTTTGTAAAGAGACACGCTGCTCGCTCTTTCACTTTTCATCATTTGGTTCAAACTGTTTTATACTGCCATCCAATGGTCAAAAAAGGTACTACACATAAAAATGAAACAACATTTCTTCTTAAATTTGACAATTACTATTTATTGTCAAATTTCAAACAATATTATTGTTTATCACAATAATTTCTGAGACAGTTAATCGTCCAGCAAAATTTGTTATCGTGACAGGCATATTTTAAAACTTTTAAACATAAATCAGAAGAATATCATAGCAAGGCAATCCTTGATTACTTCATACCTGAGCAAATTCAAATTACAGTAATTTGAGCTTTTGCAAGATATTTGTGACTAGAGTACAGTAGTCCCTCCATTTTCGCAGGGGGATCTGTACTCTTAAGCTCCAAGATAAGTGAAAAACCACAACGCAGGAATATTAGTAACAAGTAGTTTATTTTAGTATATTTAGTATATATATTAAGGCATTTTAAACCCTTTCCACACTCTTGCAACATTCTAAACAATGTTTCTAAATGCTCTAAGAGTACAGAATGTCATGAACTCCGCTGTCTGCCACGACTGCACTATGCACTCTCGACCCCGCCCACTTCTCCACTGAAGAACTAAGAAGGGGTTCTTTGCAGACCAAAAGTAGGCATTTCTAGAGAATAGGCATTTCTAGAGGACAAACACTGATTGGCTAACTGTATTTGCTGACTCTTTAGGTAAGGTACGTCAGCTCTTTTTAAAAACAGAAGATTTCTAAGAAACATCGTTATATCAGAGGCAACCACAGACCATTGAGCTACCACAGCCTTCTGTGTGGAACAGAGAACTGCTATCTAGGACACCCAGTGGAGCAGATGGTGGGGTTAAGGGCCTTGCTCAAGGGCCCAGGGCAAATGAGGGTGGAGACAAGTGTGGGTGCTTCATCAATCCCACCCACACTTTGATGTTGTCTGTACCGGGAGTTGAGCCAGCGATCTTCCGATTACAGGCTCACCTTCTCTAATTTATGCGCCACCACTCCCCAATATATTATATATGTGAACATATAAGAAATATTATAATATTATATAATAAATATAATGCATAATATATAAATTGGGGGAGTGGTGGTGCAGAGAATTGAGAGGATGGGCCTGTGATTGGAGGGTCGTCGATCAACTCCCCGGTTCAACTCCCTAGACCGACAACATCAAAATGCAGGTGGAAAAGGTAAAACACCCACGCCTGCCTTCACCCTCATTTGCCCCACTCTGGGTGCATGAGCAAGGCCCTTAACCCCCCAACTGCTCCCCAGGTGCCTTAGATGGCAGCCGATTGCTTCACATATGTGTGCTCACGTGCAATGGGAAAAATACAGATAATTAATTTCCCAATTGGAGATTAGAGTACAATAAAAAGCAATAAATAAAAAAGATATATTTATGGTGTTTACCATACCATACCACTTAAATAATAAAGCACTTAAAACAGCAACAAGGCCAACAAAAGTGTGTCTATATGATAGATGATAGAGAGAGAGAGCGAGACGGATATACATACTCTTTTAAAGAGCAGCGTACATGTACAGTTGTCCCTCGTTTGTTGTGGGGGTTACACTCTGGACCCCCCCCTCCCCCCACAATAAGTGAAAAATGTAGTATGTCATATGCTGGATATATATTCATACTTTTTCACGAGTTCCTCATCTTTCTGACTGTGTAAATGTCGTGCATTGAATTTAACAGAAATGTAACGAGAGACGTTATTATCTTTGACCCATCAAAATGAATGCGGTCATTTATTTTCAGAATCAAAGTTTAACATCAAACATTTACATTAATTTGGCAAAATATGAAAATAATAGACAAGTTTCACAGATAATGGACTTCAATCACACGGCAGTGATCGAGGACTTTGCTTCAGATATTTCTAAAATATCTGTACTGATTTTAAGAGAAAGGAGAGTTTAAGATGGAAATGGAGATTTATCTTACAGAGAGATTTGTGAGGGAATTAATCTGTTTGACCAGAAACGTGCACGCTCCTTCAGATCTCAGCTTGCGACGGTACGCTTGGTCGAAGTGGACTGTTACCTGGTTGATGATAGGTCAGCGTCGGTATAGGATCCTCCTTTGACTCTTTCAGCGTCTCCGTTGAGAGCAGCTGAAATCCTTCGAGAGTCGTGCGAGGTTATTCAAACAGAAGTTATAATCCCAAAACGTCTCTGGATCATCCTGAATGCGTTTGCATCCAAGAACTCTGAACTCCTTTCATCTCCTTAGCACTCTCTATCAGACTTCCGACATCAGACTCTAGCACTCTTCAGCACTCTGTGTGGAACTCTCAGAGCTCTGCAGCATCAGACTCTTGAGCACTCTGGCAAGAACCGGGAAGTTGCCACATTTTAAATGAGTTGACTTCCGGGTCAATTTAGAGCTTTCTGATTCGTGGATGGACCAGAATAGAGGTGTGTTTTGTGATGTAAGATGTTATCAAATTCGAGGTCAGAGAATGAGATTGTTTACAACATACAGAAAAGATTATTGGAGAAAACCAGACTTCGTGGAGTCTCACTCTTATTATCTTCTGAAAAAGTTTAAACATGACATTTCTTCTCAGTAAACATTTTAGTTGACCGAGACTCGACCTTTAACATACTTACAAACTTGCTCATTGCAGACAGAAAAATCAAGAAATGCATATTAACCTGATTTCTTCTTTGAATGAGGAATAAAAATCATTACTTACTGTTTATGTAAAATAAAAATGAGTAGTTCTCTTCAACCTGTAAGCATTGAGTGAACTAACACAATTTGATTATCAAACATTTGTAAAACAGTAATGATCATAGAGAATTGTCTTTTCTACTTGATTAATTCAAGAAAGAAAGTCCCCAGATGGCTCAAACTGTATTTCTGGATGCAGATCAATGAAATAACAGTCTCTGTCCATCTGGTCAGTTCTTAAGGTCAAGTGTTTCGACCTTAGGCTTATTACTTCAGGTTAGGTTCACTACAAAAACCACAAAATAGAAATTATATAGATTTGTGAATCGAAACAACATACCAAAATGGTTCAGTCAACTAATACATTTAAATCTACTAAACTAAAGCAAAAAATTATTTAACAAGGGTTTATTAATCTAGGGAACTTGACTAATATAACTAACATATGCCTTTTTTACTCACTAGCACTGCAGAACTCAGCAGCCTACCCAGCCTTGGTCCGGTTCTGATCGGCTCTCTGCATTCATTGAGCGCCAAAGTCACTATGAATACTGTAAGGACTGAAGTTTTTCGGATCAGATCAAAACTTTCCCTCCATTTCAACAGAAAGCAACTTTGTCTTCTGGGTAGTGCACTGTTGGCTTCTGGGTAATCTAATCCTTTAGACTGGTGATACAGTATAGGCTTATTGGGAGAAAACTACAAAATGGTGGTACTTTTTTTTTTTATTGTCATGTACAATCTTACACAGCCTCTTCACAGACGCATGGTTCAACACAGGAGAGCCACCTCCTCTGGACAAAATTCAGCTGTTCACCTCCACCTCACAGATGACGGACACTCTTTTGAGGACCAAAATGTGCACATTTTGGACCAAGAACACAGATGGTTTGAGAGGGGGTGAAGGAAGCAATTTATGTAAAAAGAGAAAAGCCGTCTCTTAACAGAGGAGGAGGCCTCAGATTTCCACTTTCAAAAACGTATAATGCAACATTAAAACAGATTCCCAGCCGGTTTTCACACCTGATGGGAACAGAGGGGCCTCGTCTGTGAATTAGATGAACAAAGACCTGCTGTTAAGGTGTTTAGGTGTGAACTGCCAATCTACATATTTGTGTGTGTCTTATGTGTGTGTGTCTTATGTGTGTGTGTCTTATCTCACTCAGCCTTATAACCTGAATCTCTCACTCACTGCTCAATGAATTGAGAAAGCTCCTCGGATGAGGAGCGAAACGTCTTCTGTTACAAATAAAGTCCAGTTGTTTTTGTATTGAACACTTTTTGAATTCATCATGTCCTGGATGACTGAGAATATTCACCAGCATACAATCTTACAGTTCTGTACTTTAAAAAAACTTTGAAAGAGCAAGTCTGCAAAAGTCGAACCGTGAAGTAGCGAGGGTCTACTGTATTTACAAATCCTCTCCTCTTTTACCCAAACAATGTTAAGTTGAGCTGGATTTGCATCTCAACAGACATTTTTTTTTTTACTAAAAATACTTGAATGTTCAAAGTACCCTCTAAAAATAGACTGATTCAAATAAATTGACAATCCTTAAAAAATGCCTATCAACAAACACAAAAGGTTACAAGGGACAAAAAGACAAGAAAACATTCCACGTTTTTATTGGGTGCAATGTTTTAAAACAATGCATGATTATAAAAAAAAAACATAACTGGACTTATTTGTCTTGTTTTTCATTCAGTAGCAGATACAGGCTGTCCTATTTATTTATTTATTTGTTTGTTTTTGGTCGTTTCTATATTTGGAAACAAAAAATTAATAAAAGGAGGATTTCCTTGCTCAATGTAATTACCAAGTTTAGGTGTATATGGGAAATTTGTATGAATCTTAAATTCATTTGACAACTATTAAATGTCGCTGTGGTGGGCAGCACGTTGGCTCAGTAGATAGGGCTTTCACCTCTTAACAAGTAGATGGCAGGGTAGAACCCTGGACTGAGGACTTTCTTGGTACTGCTGTTTTCTCCCATAGACTTAAAAACCTGCATATTTAGGTTCATCATCATCATCATCATAATCATCAACTTTATTTATAAAGCGCTTTAACACCAGCCACGGCTGAAGCAAAGTGCTGAACATCAGTTAAAAACAAGATCAAAGAAAGCATAAAAACAAAGCTACAAAGCCAAGCACACAGTGAACTAAAAACTGAGTTTAAAACACAATAAAACAAGTTAAACAGATAAAATCAATACCAATAAAAATGAAGTAAAATCAAGTCTCAGCTGTGTTGAAGGCCAGTGAGTAGAAATGAGTTTTCAGACGGGTTTTAAAGATGGACAGTGAAGGGGCCTGTCGAATGTGCAAAGGCAGAGCGCTCTGTTCCATAACTCTGGGGCACTAACAGAGAAGGTCCTGTCTCCTCTAAGCTTCCTCTTACTCTTGGGAATGAGCAGATGGTCAGCAGACCTGAGTGACGGAGGGGAAGTGTATAGTGGTGGAGGTTCCTGCAGGTTCCTTGATAACTCTAAATTGCCACTATGTGTGAGTAAAACTGAATGGTTGGTTGTCTTGTTTGTCTCCATTGTCCCATTTTCACCGCTTCTACTCAGCCCCAACTCTGCTCAGCTAGCCACGGAAAGATCCCTATTCCACCAGTACTTTTTAGCTGATTTGTGGCTGATTCAGAACCTCTTCATCCCTGCTTCTCTGGTGGGACCATTGGAGCTGAGTCGAGCTGACTCCAGACCGAAACGTGAATGCAGGTCACTGATTGTTCAGGGGGAGGAGTCACTGGATTTCTCTCAGAAACTTTTCACCGATCCGCCATTTGCAATTTCTCAGAACTCGGAGCAGCGGCTGGAACTATTTAAAAAAAAAAAAAAAAAAACAATAATGACAACGCTGTGTTTAATGCTGAAGTCCAGGTGTTTTTTGTGTTTGGTGACCGACCACAAAATTCGAGCGAGCGGAGTCACCGCGCAGGATCAAACGAGCTGCCGACCTGTTGAAGCCCGCCAGGCCGCACCCCGAACCCCGGGCTTGCCTGCTGACAAAGGGCGGATTACGAGCCCTGGCAGGCGGGAGGACCGGGACTGGGGGTGGAAATATATATTTTTTATTATTTTATGTATAAAAAAATTATGTTTTTTTTATCAATGAAGAATAAAAATAAATAAATGGTGCTGGCTTTTTCACTTTGACTTTATTAAATAATCTGTTAATTAAAGTTAACTCAGCTGAAAAACCATAAAAAAACAAAATTATTGGATCTCTCAGGAATATTTCCCTCAAATATGTTTAAAGAAGAGCTACAGCCTTTAGTTGAACTTTATTCTAACCCACAGATGTACAAATCACAAAACAAGAATTACTTTTTAAACCAAAGCTAAAATAAAATTTGTATACAAGAAACAAAAACACATATCTAAATTGAACAATAAAAGTAGACACAATGAGTGCAAATACATTAAACGATGAAGAAAAAATATAGAATTGTAAATATAGCTGTTTTTGTAGAATCTGTTTCATCAGTTTTAATTCAGTTTATTTATATAGCACCAAGTCACAACAGAAGTCATCTCAGGGCACTGAACAGAAACATTCATATATAAAACAAGTTAACAGAAACGTTCATATTTAAAAATAATAACATTATTTATCTGAGGAGCAGACTGATTTGAGTTTAAATCATTGCAGACCTCTCACCCAGTGAACTAAAGTTCATTAAAAGTTCATTAGCAGGATTTTGGATTCTGGACACGCCTCCAGAACCCGTCCTGAAGTGTGGTGGAAATCCAGGCTGTTCTGAGCAGGGCTGAGCAGAGGTAGGGCTGAGCAAGAGGGGTGCAAAAGTGGCACATGTTTCTCTGTGATGGACCTGAGACCTGTCCAGGGTGGACCATGTCTCTCTTACAGTGACTGCTGGAGATGAGCACCAGTTACCCCTGTGACAGAACAGAAGACACGGGTAAATATAATGTAGAGATGGATGTATGGCACTATGGTGAGGTCTTTACAACAGTCCACAAGATCAAATCTTCTTTCTAGAACAACTTTTACAAAATGATTCCATCATTCAAACACTTCATTTCTTCCATCGTTAATTTTTACTACACACTAACAGCATTGATGATGGAAAAAACATCCTGAGCCCGAATTATTTTTTTATGCCTGGGAGGTGAACATGTGATGAACTTTTAACACATACCATATAATATCATATGAAAATAACTATTTTAACCCATGGGTGGTTTATGGTCTTGTGGGCCCAGATGTATAAAAAAAAGCTTTTTGTGTATGAACCTGGTCATCCATACATTATTGTCAATGGGAGATGTGAGAGTATATATATATATATATATATATATATATATATATATATATATATA
>NC_056499.1:42548096-42566297 GCF_014905685.2 Nematolebias whitei | reverse complement strand
CTCTAAGGGAACATATATATATATATATATATATGTTCCCTTAGAGAAAATTTTGAAAAAATATCCTCTTAAATGATTCTGTTGAATTTTGTTGATATAAATGGACACCACTGAGTCAGGAGATGAACAAACCCAATGTGAGCCTATATTTCAGTAGATTATTTAGCAGAGCCCCAGGCTTCAGGGCCCCCTGAGATTTTAGGACACAGAGCCCGGTAGACCCGTTCAGTAATCCATGCCTGCTTTTAACTAGTCACTTCTCTCTCTGTCTATTGCTCTTACTGTGTGTTCACAACAACAGATACTAATGCTGTAAAATTACCAGAATTAATTCACTTTCTTTTGACAAGAATGACAAAAATGATAACACTAATTGAAGGGATGACGTAAGGGTGTCATGAACATGTCATAAACATAACATGAACATTAATACTCTTTAATCTTCATGACTCGTCATAAAGTGTAATTTGTTTTTTTGTAATATCTTCATCTGAAACAGTGTCCGCTTTTACATTACAAAAACTGACAGGACTGTTTTTCTGCTAGTTCCATACAGCAGCCTCCTTGTGCACAAAGTGCAAAAACATGCACCAGGTTGCCTGAGTTTTTAGCACCAGCTCCCAAAGGGCTTTTCCATCACTACACACGTCATGTTTATGTCTTTATTGACATCTTTAATATTTTGCTCAGGCTTCATAAACTTACGGTCCATGCTCGGTGCACGTTCCCAGTTCGGGAAACAGTGACATTCAACGGTACACAGAATGACGCCTGGATCTGAATGAAAGTTTTGCCAATGCAACAAGGCCCTCCCCCACCCCCTTTCTGATTGGTTAGTAGGCCTTTCTAGTGTGGCTGCGGATCAGTTGTGGTTTCTGATATGTTCGATAAAAGCAGCTGCTCAGGGCGGCATCTCATCAAGGGTGGCACAAGCGCTCGGCCCCACTCCCGTTCTTGCCCTCAAAAATATAAATGCATTATGTCATATAGCCTATCTAGTCTACATATAGGTTTCCTATCGCCCACTTGCAGGGAGTGGGCAACCTCTGCCAGGTGCAGGACATGCACTTTGTGGAAGGAGGGGATGGGAGGGGGCGGGACTTCTCTGGTCTATATTGCTGGGGCAGGTATGTGTCTAATCGCTAAGTAATCCCATCATTGATTGCTCCCAAACAAAGCACATTTCATGTATAATATTGTTAATATAGCTGATAGTTCACAGCTTATTGTATTTGTGTGAAATTGCTGAAAAATAATGTAAAAATGAGTCTGCACACCAAGAAAGGTTAGTTGTTAGTTGTTTTGACTCATGTTGGGCAGTGGAAACCTACTAATCCTCTTGAGTGCCAATTACACACATAGAAGATGGCAAGGGCGTCAGAAGCATCTGTAATGTGGGGGGGACACAGTGATGTGTGTAGGTGTGCATGTGTGCACATGCGCAAAAAAAGGTGTTCACTAGTGTACAAAAAAGCAGCATTTCACCTAGATTTCCTTTAATTCCACACATTTAAAACATGTTTCTCACCAAGTTTGTGTAAATTCAGCTGTGGGTTTTAAAGACATTTTAACTTTAATACACTTTAATGCACAACATCAGATCGGCACAATTTGTGTTTATAGAGAAATAAAAACCATCACCACTAGACTTTTTTACTTGTGTTCAACACTACTCATCTAAATGATGTTTCTCATGAAGCTTGAGGACAATAAGGTGTGGGGGTTTAAAGATATTTCAACTTTAATGCACCTGAACACACAGAGTCTCTTACACCCGCAGCGTCTCACAGCGTCACAGTTACTGCTAAGCTAAGATGCTACAGACGTAGCGCTCTTCTCAAGCATCCTGCTAACATGAATATATGTTTATGATCAACCCCCTGGTCAACAACTGCCCGCACTAAGCTGCTAAACTAGCGAGCGAGTAACACATAGGTGTCTCCATCTCCTGCACCTGTGCGCATTTTATGCCGAGACAGGAGGAGACTCACAGAAACACTGCAGGTGTTGCACCATATTTTGTGACCTCCGTATATTGTGACCGTGGCAACAGGCTGCTGTTTTTAGAGTTGGAGTTAACCAGGAAAACCTGGAGTGGAGTTTTAGTGGCCTGAGTATTCTTCTATTAATCAAGTGGAATGGATGCGGGCTCAAGTGAGGCAGATGGGTTGTTCGTCCAGGGCACCAGACAGGCTAGGACCACCCCTGGCTGGGACTGAAAGCATCACTTCTGTTAGGTAAAAAGAAATGTCTGTAAAATCTCTGGGCAAACCCCAATTATTTAATTTAATTTTTTTCACAGTTACACCGAAGATCTGGCATGGTGCCAGAGTGCTATCAGGCCCACATTAGTTATCACAGTGTGATGTTTAATGGTCCAATGATGAATAGTGGTTATACTTAGCTTTAACCATGTGAGGTGTCATCAGCTATCATTACTAGCATCTGTGCAGGGTGGTGACAAAACCAGCACCACCCAGAACCCTTTCCTGATGACTCTTGTAATGAAGTAGTTAGAGGATAAACAAAGCTGAAATTAAAAAAAGGAAAATAAACCCGACATCGAACAAATGTGTTCATTTGTATCTGCTTATGCTTATTTGTTTTATGATTTTTTGTTAACTGCTCAGATACTGTTAGATCTTGTAAGAGTTCCAGCATTTTCCTTTACAGCTGTTCTACACCAGAGGGCGCCAACAGATCCACACCTGAGGATCATCCGCTTAATGAGCTGCAAGGACTATTTAAGGCAGTGGATGACTGCTATCTGTTGCTGGTGCATTATCTGCCTTTTGGTAGCTGTGTTTTTGGCCTTTGTCTTACTCCCAGAGTGTTGTGAAAAACTAACCTTGAAACTCCTTGTTCTAGCTTGACTCCTGTGATCCTCCTGAGCCTTGGTCCTCCCTGTTTGCCTCCTAAGCCTCCTAGTGATCTCTCCATCTGTCCCCTACCTTCCACCACTTGCCCAACGTTTGCTTGGGATCTTTTGGAAACCGTTGGGTTTGCCCATGCGACAACACTGCCTGTTCATAGTAAGGAATCTAAACATCAAGACCAATCTCCCAGAGGAGCCATTTACTATCGCTGTTCCCTACTCTCCAGGCTTCCAGTGCAGGACTTCAGATCCTACATACGGTTCATAAGTATTCACTTCCGTAAATAAACACTGTTAAGCTTTCTCCTGGCCCGAAGTCGTTGTTCTCAATCTCATACTATCTGGGTTTAGATCTAAACCTTACAGATCTGGATAAGATGTAGCTCAGTTTTAAGATAATATTTATATAAATAATTCTTAATTATTGAAAGTTAAAATTAACAATTGATGCACTAGTGTTCCTGATTGCTGAGGGATTTGAATAGTGAATGTTGTAGATCTCAAGATGAACATTATTCTGGATGGATATCATTTCAATCTTTTGAGGAAAAAAAAAAAAAGAAGAGCTTATTTATTTATTTATTTTGTTATCCAGTGCAAAAGATATACCAGATGGGTGGACAGACTTGGGGTGTTTCCAAATCCATTCTCCACTCCATGACAGTGGGTGAAAGATCTTGCGATTTGGATGTATGCAAAAACAAACGTTGCAAATCTCTAAATTATGTTATTTTTTCCCCTCTTTAATTACTGGCAGACAACGTAGATTGAAAAAGGTGGATTATTGTGAAAGAACCATCATAAAAGTAAAGGTCGTCTGTTTTTGTGAACTTCTTTATGGTCTCAACCACCTTTAAAAATATGTTAAAATACAAAACAAGACTGATGACTAGGGCTGCTATCTTAAGAAGACTGCACTGATCATTTTTTGTCCTTTTCTACACAATCACATTTTGCATTCACAGTAAAACCAAAGTCATAAAATTAATATGAGTGTCATAACTAGCAGAGTTAAAGTTACTCTCAGGGTACTGAAATTATTTTTATTTTTTTAGCTCCTGCTGCATTTGTAAATGTTTGATCAGAGACATTTGTTATTTTCAGGGTCATGCCTCAACAGAAAGTAAAAATCTAATCCAGTTAGATGTTTTAGTGTAACTAGGAAGCCACACACATGCTGTGACCATTTAAGCTGCAACAATGTCGGCTGAGTCACTAAGCCCTGAATTTAGCTACATTGCAAAAAGTAAAACTATGTGTGTTGCACATGCACAGCCTCACAAAAGAATGAAAGGTTTTTTTTTTTTTCATGTTTGTTTGTTTTTTTTGTTTCTTTTGTTTAGTTTTATTTTCTTTTGTTATGCTTTTTGTATTTTAATATTCAATAAATGGATCTGGAGAAAAAAACGTGTTTACAAGAACTCAATATATAACTTAAATACGTTTTTACTGAACAAAATTGTTTAAGTTAACTTTTAGCAAAACAACAGAACAATTTCAGCAATTTTCAGTCAATCAGCATTTCAGGGACTTTCTAGGCATAGCATTTACTGCAATCAGCACTTAAAACTTAACTTTACTGTCCTTGTGAAAGGTATGTACTACTCTTTATTTTAATGTTCATTTCTATATAAACAGGCAGCACGGTGGAACAGTTGGTGGAGCTGCCGCCTCTCAGCAAGCAGGTTGCCTGATCAAATCCCAGCCTGGGACCTTTCTGGGTGGAGTTTGCATGTTCTCTCCGTGCATGCGTGTGTTTTCCCTGGGTACTCTGGTTTCCCCCACAGACCAAAAACAAGCATGTTAGGCTGATTGGTAACTAAATTGTCTCTAGGTTTGTGAGAGAGAGTGAATGGTTGTTTGTCTCATTTGTCTCTATGTGTCCCTGTGATGGGACTCACCTGGCCAGGTGTCCCCTGCCTCTCGCACATTTTGCTGCTGGATATGGACACCAGTGACCCCTGCGACCCGAAAAGAAAGAAGAGGGTAAAGATAATGGATGGATGGACGGTATATAAAGAGCCTAAAGTACAATAGTTATATCTAAAAAAGTTAAAGTTGGTCCTCTGGACATTTAACTAAACAAAACAAAGTAAAACAACAAAAAAATGCAGAAACGTTTTGTCTTTCATCCAAAAGACTTCCTCAGTTGGATGAAAGACGAAGCAATTCTACATATTTTTGTTGTTTTGCTTTGTTTTCATTTTTGAATGTGCAGAGGACCAGATTGAACTTTTTTAGATTTTTCTACCTGGATTATTGAGCATGCATCAGGATACAATAGTTATAGGTACAATGAGAAGTTTAGTAAATCAGTTTATAAACTGTTACTATTTATTATTTGAATCTATTCACACTCTGGAACTGACTCTAAAATTGGTATATTTTAGATTGTATACATTTTTTGAGAACAGGATCTACAGCATTTTATTTATAACTTAACCTTTTCACTACTCAGATGATACAGCGGTGGTGGGATACATCACAAACAATGATGAGTCCAGTTACAAGCAGGAGGTGGAACACCTGGAGAGCTGGTGCAAGGAGAATAACCTTCACATCAATGTGAAGAAGACGAAGAAGATGTTCATGGACTTCAGAAGGAACACACACACCTACACGTCCCCCACGCTCCCCTCGGGACATAGGAGGATCTGCGGTGGAAGTGGTCTCCAGCTACAAGTACTTGGGTGTGCACCTGAATAACAATCTCAGCTGGGGCAGCCTGATCAAGAAAGCTCATCAGAGACTCTACTTCCTCAGACGGCTGAGACGAGCTGGACTGGGAAGCTCAGTCCTCACCTCCTTCTACAGATGTGCAGTGGAGAGCATCCTGTGCTCCAGCATCAACGTGTGGCATGGAGGCTGCACAGTTGCAGACAGAAAAGCTTTGCAGAGAGTGGTGAAGGCTGTACAGAAGTCTGTTGGAGTCAGTCTCCCCACCATCACAGACATCTACACCTCCAGATGCAGGAAGAGGGTCACCTGCATCATGAAGGACCCCACTCACCCAGCACACACACTTTTTGCCTCGCTTCCCTCAGGAAGGAGGTTGAGGAACATTAGGTATAGAACCCCTAGACTGAGGAACAGCTTCTACCCTGAGGCTTTTAGACTCATGAATATCTAACCAGGATAATCACTGTGAAAAATCACATCATGTTGCTGCTGATGTAGATGAACATATTCTGTGATATATTCATAAATTAAACGGATTCATTCATTTTTCTGGACTGAATAATGTCGTGCATTTAATTATTAAAAATGTAACGTGAGACGTTAATTTCCTTTGACCCATCAAAATGAACGTCGTCATTTATTTTCAGAATCAAAATTTAACATCAAACATTTACATTAATTTGGCAAAATTGAAAATAACAACAGGTTAATTAATCAGTTTACAATTAGAAGACCATACGGCGATGGTTGAAAACCTTGCTTCACAACAGACATTTCTGAAAATATCTGGAATGATTTCTAGCAAAAAGAAGAGTTTAAAGATGGAAATTGAAGTTTAAGTTGAGAGAGATGGGTGAGGGAATTTGTCTGTTATAACCAGAACAACACGCTCCTTCTGGGCCCAGCTTAACCAAAGGTACAATTTGCGGTTGAAGATCGACTCTTTACCTTGGCAGAGATAATTCCGACTTCGGTGTAGAATTGCCTTCAAACGCCCTCCAGTGTCTCCGTAAGGATAGTAGGGAACCGTTCGGAGTCGTGAGATCATCCCAGAACAGACATTTCATAATTCCTCTGATCTTCTCTCGTTCAGCTTAGTTACTTTTTCTCCAGCATCCTGAATTCCAGCATTCTGAACTCTGGAACTAACTTACAGCATTCTCTCAGCGTTCTGCTCAGCGTTCTTCTCGCACTCTCAGAACTGCTGAACTTGTGAACTAGGAAGTGTTGCACCTTTTAAAAGAGGTCACTTCCGGTTCATTTGAGACCTTTCTGATTGGTCGGTTGACCAAACAGAGGTGTGTTTTTGTGATGTAGGAGGTTATTAAAAGTCAAGGGAAAAAGATTAGATTGTTTAAGAACAGACAGAAGATATTATGAAGAACTCAGACTTTGTGGAGTCAATTCTCTAGTATCTTTCTGTAAAAGTTAAACATGACATTTCTTTTCAGTAAACTTGCAGTTGACCGAAACTTGACCTTTGTCCAACTTACACAACTTGCTCATTTCAGACAGAAGATCAAGAAGATGAATCATTACTCTGTAACACATTCTAACTTGATTTTCTACTTTGAATGAAGATTTAAAAATCACTAATACTGTTTCACAGCGGATTTAAAAATGAGTAGTTCACTTCAACATTTGAAAATGGTTTGAACTAAACACAATTTGATTATCAAAACATTTGTAAAATAGTAATGATAATAGAAAAAGAGAGTGTTCTTTCAATTGATCAGTGCAGGACACTGAGAAAGTCTCTGGATGAACTTAATCTTGTGTTTCTGGACTCAAATCAATGAAATAACAGTTCTTGTTCCAGGAAGGCCCTCAAGGCCAGATTTTGACCTGAGGCCTAGTTCACTACACTGATCTGTTTCATGTTGATGTGTTCATGCGTGCTCATCTGCTCACACAGACTCATGTTCATGCTGCTGCTCGGCCTAGTTTTTGTTTTTAATACTATTATTGCTTAGTGTATTTTTAGTGGATGTTTTTCTTAGTTCATATCTTAGATCTTTTTACAGTTTTTCCTTTTACATTTTATTGTGGGATGTAACTGGGACCATGTGTACATACTGTAATTTCGTTCTTGTGGTACATATGGTGGAATGACAATAAAGAAGCTCAGACTCTGACTGACTCTTTTAATTGTTGACTGTATCACTCTGAATTATAGCCTTTTAATCTGAGCCTTGGTGTTGGAAAAGGTTTAGGGATGATGAGGACAGAGCTGGGACAGAAAAAAGGGCAGAGACTAACAGAAAAGTTTTAACTCAGTGAAAGGAGGGAGCAGGTGTATGCGGAATATAGAGGGGATATCAGGGGAAGGAGCTGCATTTACATAGTAATCCACTAGAGCTGGTCGAGCACAGCTCAGCTCAGGTAATACCCCATCTCTTCTGTATAGGCAAGGCGAGCAACCAACAAAGCTGTTAGAGATAATATTTTGTGTGTTTACGTGCACAGGATCATATTTTGCACACACAAACCTGAGCTGTTACTTTTTCATTTTGTGTTTCACTGCTACATGTGTGAGGCATTTTTGTGTGTTTTGTGACAGCATCAAAACAGAAAATTATTGCTTTTATCAATGGCCAGTCAGGAGCTTTGCTGAAGGACAAGGGAAGGGCAACGGGGAGGTTGGATGTATAGTTGCTTCACTGCCCCCATAGCCCTGAATTTTGGCCGCCCATCAAAGGCAAACAGATAAGACCTCACACATGCTCCATGTTTGGTGAACTGGCAGTGAGCAGTTCAGGAACAGATGTAGCCTGGTGGGAAGAGAGAACATGATTTTTTATTTTTTTTTTAATCTCATGTCATCTTTCATTTCCCAAGGCAGAATGCTGATTTACATGAGAGTATGGGTATGTTTATGTCACTAATGTATAGCTCTTCATTCTCAATTCCCAGAACCTTCATTTTGTAATGCAAACAAGTATTGTATGAGGAAAAAAAATAATAAAAAAGATCCAACAATAGAAGCAAAGTACAAAGTAAGTCACACATTAGAAACAGAAAATGTATCAGCCGAACTGTTTGTCATTAGAAAAAAAACTTTTTTTCTTTTTCTTTTGGCTGCTCCCTTCTTCAGGGGTCACCACAGCAGACTAACCCATACGAAGACTTGGTCATTGTTTTAACATCGGATGCTCATCCTGACACCACCACAGACCACGGAGCTACCACAGCCCTCTGTGTGGAGCAGAGAGCTACCATATAAGGTGCCCCTGGGAGCATATGATGGGGGTTAAAGGCCTTGCTCAAGGGCCAAGAGCAAGGCAAATGAGGGTGGAGATAGGTGTGGATGTTTCACATTTCCCATACACATTTTGATGTTGTCGATCCGGGGAGTCGAGCCGACAACTGTGGGAAAATTGACTTTACCATATGTCACTAATTCGGTTTTTTTTGTTTGTTTGTTTTAGCCTTTAGCTTATCTCCACTGGCCCCCTGTCAAATCCAGAATATAATTCAAAATCCTACTACTAACCTACACAACTTTCAACAACCTAAGAGTGCCAAAGAGACCATCTTAGCACCAACATAACTGGTTTGTTCCACTTTGAATTAAGCTGTTGGGGGAAGAATCAGTTTTGTGTTGTGTTTCCTTGACTGATGAAGCCCTCTGGATGGAAGCTGAAACGTTTCAGCACAAAAAAAGAAACTGTCCTGATGACCTGACTGAAAAATGTTGGATTGTATACCTGGCATGTTGAGCATGGTCTTTGTTGGTCTCAACAACCTAGCTCCATCTTATATTACAGATCTTATTGTTCCATATTTTTCTAACAGAGCACTTTGCTCTCAGGCTGCAGGTTTACTCGCGGTTCCTAGATTTTCCCAAAACAGAATGGGAGGCAGAGCTTTCAGTTATCAGGCTCCTCTCTTGTGGAACCAACTTCCAATTTCTGCCCATGAGGCTGACACATTGTCCAGTTTTAAGACTAAGCTTAAAACTCTCCTTTTTTGATAAATCCTATAGTTAGGGTCGGCTTGGGTTTCCTGAGCTGTCCATTAGTTATGCTGCTATAGGCTTAGACTGCTGGAGGACAAACTGACAACATTTTTTCACTCTGCTACTGTCTTTACTTACTCTGCTCAACCTGTTTTGTATTTGTAATTATTTTTCTATCCATAATATGTGTTTTTTTGTCTTTCAGGTACACCTGGACCTATATCTAGACCTACCATTCTACGTTCGTTTGTCTCTCCTTCCTGTCCTCTCAAACCCAGTCGGTCAAAGCAGATGGCCGCTGGTCCTGAGCCTGGTTCTGCTGGAGGTTTCTTCCTTTTAAAAGGGAGTTTTTCTTTTGCACTGTTGCCACTGTGCTTGCTCAGGATGGGAGACTGTAACGATGATTAATAATGATTGTGAAAAAGTTACATGTTTACATGAAACCTAAATAAAATAAATTAATTTAAAAAAGATGACTTTGGTGTAATTGTCATGCAGGTAACTATCTGGCTCTGATTTTTTTAATTTTTTTTGTATTGCAATAACATGCACATCACTGGCATCAGAAGCATTTGTATTGTGGGAGGGACACGCTTGTGGTGAGTGTGTGGGGAGGGGTGGGGGTTCCTGGGGGGTCCTCCCCCATAAAATTTTGAAAAAAATAGGTGCCATTTCTTGCATACTGCTGTATTTTAACGGGTTGTTAAACATCTTCATTTACCTACATAAGTAAACACTTGATTCAAATCTATTAGAAAGCATGGTACAAGAAGTAGCTTGACCAACAGCTCTCCTTGTGTAAATAGAGCTGCTCTGCTTCTCTCACGCATTTTAGTGCTCCCCCACCCCCCACCCCACACACACAAATGCCGGAATAATGTAGTGCTAAACTTGCAGTATGTGATACAGACGCATTAGCTAAGATGCTACGTCACTCCACTTCTCTCACGCATCCTACCCCCATTAACTATATAAATTATATATGTATATATATATATTAACTAAATAGAAACAGTGCTGGGTAAACTAATATTTCATGGTAAATGTGGGGGGTCTGAATTAATATATTTTAATGTGGGTGGACATGTCCCCTTCACATATAATTGTTACAATGATGCACATGGGTTCAGATATTTCAGTTTTGAATCAGAAAACAGGTAAATCCAAAAAGGAAGATTCACAAAAATTTGGACCAACCATGGTTGAAGAATGTGTGTAATGCATCTCCATTGACTCGAGATGATGTGGCAGATGCACGTTCTGTGTCATGCTCTGAAAAAGAGAACAGAGTGAGCAACACAAACAACACTCTGCTATCCACCATGGTTACTGTTGTTGATCAACTCATGCAAGTGTGGAAATACTGTTTACTGCAGTCATCCATGGTGTGCATGTGGGATTTCACACCAATGCCAAACAGTTCCAAACCCTTCCAATCTGAGACGTAGATGCAAAATTTTTGGTGGCAGAGAAAACGACTGCTGTTTACACAAATGTCCAAAACGCAACAGAAATGTTATAGTTTCACTTAAAAACTGCACCATAATAAAAAGACCTCATTTTGAAAAATTGGGAAGAAATCTTAGTTAAAGTCAAGCTAACAGCTTGATCAGAAAACAACTTGAATTTCACACTTTCACAGACGTTTGAAAATCTACTGGAGTAGGTGGTTTACACGTTTTGCTTGTCAGTGTGAAAGCTCCATTATAATGAAACTGAATTAAAGTCTAAATCTAAATTATTTAGAGAAATAGACATTGAACATAGACATCCAATCCTCCTTTCTCCATTCTAGCATTATGACTTGACAGATTAAGCAGAAACAACAATTTTCCCATTTCAAATGCTGCTGACAGCAGATGGGCCAAATGAGGCAGTCAATGAATAAACTGTAAAAATCTATCCAAATATTTTCTTTACCTACTTTCCATTCGATTAGTTCATATCTTAGATCTTATTACTGTTTTTTTCTTTTACATTTTACACTTTTATTGGATGTAACTGGGATGTGTACGTAATTTTGTTCCACCACATGTGGTGCGTATGACAAATAAAGAACCTTGACCCTTGATTCAGGGTCATTGGGAAACTGGTGTTTATCCCCAGTTGTTGTCTGTAAAAGTAGCTTCCTCACACTAGGTAATGAATTGTACACACATAGGAATTTTAGCAGCTATGACAAGCTCTTGATTGTAACAGTGAGATGCACCAATGAGAGAGAGAGAGAGACATGGAAGCAGCATGTAGGGCAGCACTCCACCATCTTCATAAAGAACGCTGAAGTGGAGCAAGTCAGCAGCTTCAAGTTCCTCGTCGTTCACATCAGCAAGGATTTATCCTGGACTTTACATACAATGTGGTCAAGAAAGCCAGACAAAGACCCTACTTCCTAAGAAGACTAAAGAAGTTTGGTACGAACACCAGCACCTCACCAACTTTTTTAGGCGCACCACTGAGAGCCTGCTGGCAGGCTGCAATACAGGATGGTACATGAACTGCACCAGTTGGAGCCGGAAAGCTCTACAGAGGTGGTGCAAACAGCAGAGGACATCACTGGTAGCAGTCTCCACACCATCCAGGACATCTACCACAGCCGATGTTTGCATAAAGCACGCAGCATCAAGGACCACACCCACCCAGCACAAGGTCTCTTCCGTCTACTACCCTCAGGCAGACGATAGAGGAGTCTGTCATTGCGTACAAAATACTAAAGGACAGTTATTATCCACAAGCTGTCAGATGACTGAACTCTCGATAAATAACACTGAACAACTGGCAATAACATTGCACCAAGCCACATCTGTGACAACTAATATGACTAATATTAGCTTGTGACATCTAATATGTTTATTATTTATTGTTGCTGCACTATGTGGCTGTCTAGGCTGATTCTAGGCTGTATCATGAAAGATACAGTATCTATGTATCAGGTCTCTCTTGTAAATGAGTCCTCGAGGCTCAATGGGATTTACCTGTCTAAATAAAGGTTGAATGAAAAATCTACCTTACCATCATAATTCAATCTCAAGTCACTACCTGTGCAATAACCTGTCACACAACCTGTGTAGTATATGTTAATTATGTTATATATATATATATATATATATATATATATATATATCGTGTGCATTTAGCTAATATTACTACCTTTAAATACTTGTTCATTTAAATTAATCCTGCTTGCACCATTATATTCTACCATGTTGTTTACTATCTCTCTTTAGGACTTCTAGATATTATAAAAAAAAATTTCACTTTGTTATTTTATTTTTGTACCCTTATTGCATGCTTTTAATATTTCTTGTTTGTTTGTTCTTTGATTTTTTTTAGCGAGTCAAATCGGTTCTTCTCACCCTGAACATTTCATTGTGCTGTTGTGTTAACCTTGTGTTAACCTTGCATATGTCAAATAAAAACAACTTGAACTTGATGCTTGGGTCTCTACAGCTGTAGCTCTTGGGTGACACAGTGTCAGAACAAATCAAAAGTGTTTAAATGAAATCTAGTGACAGGCTCAAGAGTAGCTAAGGGTCTTTATTACACTTGGGGATCAATTTGCCTAAACATTAAATAAAATAACATTTTGAATATCATGATATATATCTACATAATGTATGGCCAAGAATAGCATTTCATGCGGACATATTTCCTATTAGGTTAGAGTAACAATCCTCTTCGCAGTGATACTGATCAGATTCCTGGCAGATATTTCTTGTGCCTTCCTTTAAACCAGTCATTGTTTCTTCTGAGTCATGTTTAACTGGATCCACTATATTCAATAAGCATAAAGCAGGTCATGCTTTCTTGTTTCAACTGATGATGATAACTACTATATGATGCACTCTAATAAATGTTTTTTTTTTTTTATCAATGTTCTGTGGATTATGTAGTTTATAATAATCTGCCATAGCTTCAGGTGACAAAGCTGACAGTGTGTATAGGCATGTGTATGAGAAGTGGTGGTTTCTTATTAAAACGTGATAGTACACCATAGACCAAAGTACATGTACTGTGTGCTGCTGAGTACTGGCTTCAAGCACTGTCCCACAGGTTGTATGCAACTGAGGTGTTTTTCATTATTTTAGATACAAATATTGTAACATTTTTGGGATCCATGGATCTGATATAAACAAATAAGTAAGTAAATAAAAAAATGTAAAAAAAAACTAAATAAATAATAGAAAATGAGTCCTAAAGTTAAATAGAGCTATTTTGTTTATTTCAGTTTTAACTCCCATTTCTCTATGTGATGGAATATAATCTCCATAAATGTTATTTCTCAGTGGAGCTGTGAAAATTGATTATCTGCAACGCAAATGTCAAGGGCTTGGCTGGACGATGACTGACAAAAATGTCCTTGACATTATTATGATCAGGGTAGCATTTGCTACAAAGTGGCCTTCAACCTATTTGAATCAAAGTACTAATTTGCACCAGCATTAGTTTTACAACCCTGTCATTGTTTTGGTTTAGCCAACAGTTATTGCTGTCTCAGTGACAGTTAATTACTGCCTAATTAGTAGTTTGGATTAATTGGCCATTTTGTTCATTGTAACCTCCAAATATGTTGCCAACGCTGCTGAGCAATTAAAATAAGCCGAGTCAGAGGCTGTACAGCTACAACAGATTGGAGAAGTTTGCTTTCAGCAGAAGGGCATGGTGTTTACATGTTAACTGGAAATAATTTACAATATTTTCTACGTCTAACTATGTACAATGAGTTCCACCAGAATGAACAGAATTATATTTAGAAATTAAAAATCAAGGAAACTTTATCAAGTTCAAGTTAAGTTTATTGTCATTCGCATCACATGCGGTGCTTGAGGTGGAACAAAATTATGTATAAAGGATCCCAGTTACACTCAAAAATAGCAAAAATATTATCTGTAAAAAGAAACAGTATATGAGGATCTAAGATATAAACTAAGATACTGGATATGCTAAACAAATGCCAAACGGCACAATAAAAGATCTAAGATATACGCTAAACACTAATAATGTAAAACAATACGGTGTATCAAAAGCAGCCTGAACATGAGTCTGTGGTGAGCAGATGGGTATGAATGAATACAGCAGCATGATAATCAGCAGCATGAGATCAGCAGCACAGATAAGTCACATATCACCAATTAAAGTGGTATTAAGGTGATTATTTTTTCTTCACAGTGATTATTCTGGTTAGAGATTCATGAGTCTAACAGCCTCAGGGTAGAAGCTGTTCCTCAGTCTAGTGGTTCTACACTTAACGCTCCTTAACCTCCTTCCTGAGGGGAGTGGGGCAAAAAAGTGTGTGTGTTGGGTGGGTGAGTGGGGTCCTTCATGATGCAGGTGGCCCTCTTCCTGCATCTGGAGGTGCAGATGTCTGTGATGGTGGGGAGACTGACTCCGACAGACTTCTGTGCAGCCTTCACCACTCTCTGCAGAGCTTCTGCATCATACATCAAATATGGTATATGAGGTGAAACAAAACTTGTTGCCAAAAAGAATAAAGCATTATTTATGAAATAAAAAGCAATCATTGATAATAAAATGATTAAAAATAAAAATTGCATTGACTACCTGAGTTCAAAAGCTTTGCAATTGTTGAGTTTTGAGTGGTTTAAAATTTTATAATAAATTTGAGAGTACCAAATACCAAAACAATTAGCAGGAGACCAGGTTAAAAAATGTAAGTAACTTTATTTACTGGGTGACGGGGGACCTCAGGAGTATATGCTTTAGAATGATCTCAGTCTTAAGTAGGGAGTGAGGTAATCAGTTGAAATGAGGAAGAGTTGCAATAAGATTGGTCCTGCCCACGCTCACAAGTACTGCAGATGATTAATGGAGATACAGAGTAAAAAACACATAAATACCATCAAGCTTCAGCGTAGAAGCTGTTCCCTCATCTCACTGCACTGCTCCTACAGTGGTACTTGAAAGTTTGTGAACGCTTTAGAATTTTTTTAACCATTTTTCACACAAGTCCTAATAGTAAAAAAAAGGAACCCAATTACATAAATGAGAGAAAATATTATACTTGGTCATTTATTTATTGAGGAAAATGATCCAATATTACAAATTTGTGTGTGGCAAAAATATCTGAACTTTTGCTTTCAGTATCTGGTGTGACACCCCGTGCAGCTATAACTGGAACTAATTATTTCCAGTAACTGTTCATCAGTCCTGCTCACCAGTTTGGAGGAATTTTAGCCCATTCCTTCGTACAGAACAGCTTCAACACTGGGCTGTTGGTGGGTTTCCTCACATTAAAGCACTTCAACTGCTAACCCTTTGATGTGTGTTGGGACGGTGGCCGGACTGACTGTTGTTGGTGAAAGAAAGAAAGTGCTATGTGTTGTTGTTAAATGTTTCTATACAATGATGACATTTGTGCTCTGCATGTAACCCATCACACGTGAGAGACACCCAAGTGGAACAGCGGGCAGCTATGTAAGTGCCCAGGGAGCAGTGGGAGTATTGGGCAAGGACGCCACGACATGTGGGCATGGCGGGGAGTTGAACCTGTGACTTTCTGATCCCAAGCCGGCAGCCCTCCTACTACACCACAGCTGCCCCCATCCAACAAATAAAGCTGGGAAATCTGGTTCACTTTATGGATCCTTGTTAATCTGAATCGCTCACTAACCTGTCATGTAAAAAGAAAGTCTATTTGTATCTATGGTTTTATATGCAACATTCAAATATTTTCATTTTACAATTTCACATATCAATAAATGCACAAACACATTGCATATGATGGGACAAAAAAAACAACATAACTGTATGTTAACTATGTAAACATTTGTTAATGTCTATATAACGCCTCACCTGAGACCACAGCATTTCCATTTTTTAATTAACCTTGAGCTGTGAGCCCCACTCGTCTAAATCAAAGTATATCTGGTGGGTTGGTTACCTGTTCAGGGACCCAACTCACCGGAGTCTGCAGCATTTCCGGGTTAATGACCTGGAGCAAGGACCCGACTCACTTGAGTCAGTAGCATATCTATAGGGTTTTAATCCGGTACCACAATATGACTCAAGTTTGCAGCATTTTCTGTGATTCTGCTGTGTCATCTGCAAAATTCACAATATGACAACTCAGGTATTTTGCTGAGCTGTCATATGCGAGTAGGATGAATAGGAGTGAACTTAGCTTGCCATTCTTTTTTTTTTTTTTGTATAGACCAGATTTTTTTTTTTTTTGGTCCACTTTATTTCCAGCTTCAGAGATGTGATTGGTTCTCTGGTGCAGCTCCACCTGATTGGTTCTCTGGTGCAGCTCCACCTGTTTTACCGTTTGTTCTTTTGTTCAGTTTTACATGAATACCCACAGATCCAAAATCCTGAGATGACTGACTCAGTTGAGAACAAGCCTGATGGTGCAATTAAGCACAAGTTGTCATGGTTATGGGTTTGCTGAACGAAACCCAGAGTAAGTTTATTTTGTCACGTAATGCATGGCTCTGGTTTTAAAAAAACAACCTATTTTTATCAAATATTTGGCAAATGACCTTTTTTTTTAATCTGTAATCACGATTGTAAAGATCAGTCTAAAGCAAAGTATTTTTCCACATAAATATTTGCTTCCAAAGCTTCCAAAGAGGATTTGAACCTCTTATTTTGGAACTACTTACTGTGACCTAAATCTTGTAAGATGGAAGATGATTAAATTCAGTGTGCAGCACACACATTTTCTGTTTACAGATTGTATCATTGTGCATTAGAAAATACATATTTTCAAAAGACTCAAAATGCATACTTTACCAGTATACGGTTAGCTAAAACCTGACTGGTGTTTAAACCTCAGTAGTACCGTTTCTCTGAGGATGTAAATACAGCTGCAAAGTCCTTTCTTTATATTTTGTTTGATTTGGATAACAGGGTCAACCAGTTAGTAAATCAGGTCAATGGACATAATCCAGTATAATCCACTCTAATCTCAGAGTACTCAAAGCAGGAGATTACTTTAGTAATTTATTTTAATTGCTGTGTTAAAATCCTGATTTGGCAGTGTATGATTTAAAATACTGATATAAACTGACTAGAGCTTTGCCCTTGAAATGTCAGTCAAATCTGTGGATTTAATTAGTTCGCATTAGTCCCCTAATTTCTGTTTCCGCACATTTTCAGCAAAACTTACTTTTCAACACCAAAATGATTCGTTTAGCCTTCTTCCTTTTGCTATTTACAGCATTTTATTTATTATTCCATTTGATTCATTCTATTTTAACAATCAAAGAGTACAAAGATGCATCATAATGAGTAAAACCTCCAACTGGGATCAGCTCTGTCAAAGCACAATCAAAATAGCTGCTTAATCCCAAATAGAAAATCTTCTTATTCTTGGGTTTTAAAAAGGATTCAGAACACCACACACTTCTGGAAACTGTGCACATCACAGCCACAGTGTTGAATTTGTCACACAACAGAGTAGCATGTACCTACATTTTGACAGTTTTCTAGAGTTTTTTTTTTTTTTTTTTTTAACTAAATAACTGATTTTACCTACAGCTATGAAACTGAGTATTCAGTTTTAAAATAACTATTTTACCAGATGTGCATGCATCATTCACCACAACTTTCAAAAATTAGGTTGTTTGTAAATTTAAATAGGCACAGGTTTTAGTTTGCATCATTTTATCTTGATAATTCATATATATATATATATAGATATATATATATATATATACACACTATCTATATA
>NC_056499.1:42523970-42533096 GCF_014905685.2 Nematolebias whitei | reverse complement strand
TGTAGTGAACCTGATCTGACCCTGATCTGACCCTGATGACCTCAAATCTATCAGATGGACAGAGACTGTTATTTTCATTGATCTGAATACAGTCTGAGCCATCTGGTGACTTTCTTTCTTGAATTAACCAAGCAGAAAAGACAATTTTTATAATCATTACTGTTTTACAAATGTTTGATAATCAAATTGTGTTAGTTCCATTCAATGCTTACAGGTTGAAAAGAACTACTCATTTTTATTTTACATAAACAGTAAGTAATGATTTTTATTCCTCATTCAAAGAAGAAATCAGGTTAATATGCATTTCTTGATTCTCTGTCTGAAATGAGCCAAGTAATGTAAGTATGTGAAAGGTCGAGTCTTGGTCAACTAAAATGTTTACTGAGAAGAAATGTCATGTTTTACTATTTGAGAAGATACAACAGCGTGAGACTCCACGAAGTCTGGTCGTCTGCAATAATCTTTTCTGTATGTTGAAAACAATCCTTGACTTATGATAACATCTTACATCACAAACCACACCTCTATTTCTGGTACATCCACGAATCAGAAAGCTCTAAATTGAACCGGAAGTCGACCCATTTAAAATGTGGCAACTTCCCCAGTTCATGTTGAATTCATGAGAGAGTCTGGAGTCTGATAGTTCCAGAGGCTGAGGAGATGAAGAACTAGAGAGTTGCTGACAATTAAGAGTCTGAGAAGTTCTGAAGAATGAAAGGAGTTCAGAATTCTTGGGTGCAAACGCATTCAGGACGATCCAGAGACGTTTTGGGATTATAATTTCTGTTTGAAAACCACGTACGACTCCCTGAGGGTTTGGTAGTTCTCACGGAGACGCTGAAAAGAGTCAGGAAGGAACCTACGCCGACGCTGAGTTCATCATCAAGGTAGATGGTTCTATTTCGGACCAAGTGTACCGTGGGCAAGCTGATATCTGATGGAGCGTGCAATTTCTGGTCAAACAGATTAATTCCCTCACATATTTCTCTGTAAGATAAATCTCCATGTCATCTTAAAACTCTCCTCTTTCTCATAAAATCGGTACAGATATTTTAGAAATATCTGAAGCAAAGTCCTCGTTCACCGCCGAGTGATCGATGCTCATTTTCTGTGAAACTTGTCTGTTATTATTTTCATATTTTGCCAAATTAATGTAAATGTTTGATGTTAAACTTTGATTCTGAAAATAAATGACCGCATTCATTTTGATGGGTCAAAGGTAAATAACGTCTCTCGTTACATTTCTGTTAAATTCAATGCACGACATTACACAGTCAGAAAGATGAGGAACTCGTGAATATTGTATCAATATATATCTCATATATTGTCATACTACAGTAGTGAAAATGTTTCTTTGAAGTAAATATTGACTGTAGATATGGAAACAGAATATTTTGAGATAGGTATTAGGTGGTGATATTTTATTCTTATTGTTTATTACATGTGTGTAAATGGTTAGTGTGATGTGTTGTTTATTTTTCATTGGTGTTGGTATCTCCTTTCCTTTATCGCCATGTTTAACTCTGTCCACCCAGGTTTTAGTATTTATCTTTTTATGTTTGAAATTAGGCTCTAAAACTTTTTAGCACAGCTCTCCATAGTGAACACTTTACTCAACACTCTATGGAAAAATCAGGTTTTCGTTTATTTGTTTGGTTTTTACTTTTATTCATTAAGTTTTTCATTCATTCAACCTTTATTTAGACATGTTAATCCTATTGAGCCTCAGGAACTCATTTACAAGAGAGACCTGATTTATTTAACAAAGAGTGATGACAACAGTGAGTAACAACAACAACAATAGACGGTAACAAAAGAAGCATACAAAATTTAAATTTCTTTTTTTTTTACAAATCAAAACAAAATAGCAACCAAAAGGACAGTCAAAAGGAAAAGTAGAAAATAACCCAGCTAGATTGTAAAGTGATGCAGAAAACTAAAAACAGGAATATGTCAGCATTGGTTTTTGTCAGGAACTTAACAGATGTTTAAAACCATTTAGAGAGGTCAAGGTTGAGAGCTTCAGATCTTTTTGTAAGATATTCCAGGAAACAGGAGCGAAGTAGGAGAAGGCCCTTTTGCCTAGTTCAGTCCTCATTGAGGGAACACTGCAGGTAATAATGTCCTGAGAGCGCACGCTGTAGCTGCACTCATGCAGAGACATGTAGGAGGAGATGTATGAAGGCAACAGACCAAGAAGTGATTTAAAGATGAAAATGTACCAGTGAGAGAGTCTGCATGAAGTTAATGATGTCCAGTTAACCAGTGAATACAGGGTACAGTGGTGGGTATGGTAGTTACAGCCAGTTATGAATCTTAATGCACCATGATAGACAGCATCCAACATCTGCAGTTCATTAGTCACAAAGGCCGGTCAAGTCATTGATGTCCAAGGTTATAGTAAGAACCTTAAGTTATGAAATAACAAGTAGGAAATTTTGATATGATCTTGAGAAATTACATTGAGTTTTAAAATGAATGCTTTATTAGCATATGTTTATGTGACAAGTTATGAAGTTATCAAATATTAGAAAGATTGCCTTTCTAAAATTGGCAATTTTAAAAGCTTAAGTGTCTATGGAGGAGAACCTGGAGATGTAAAGTTATGTAATCAAAGAGGAGGAATGAAAGGCAGCTGTAGTAAGACAGAGTACGTGTGTGGATGAGAGGGAGGCCAGTTGAAAAATGAGGCTACAAGCAGAAGAGGTCTCAAAGGTGCAGGACTTCAAGTACTTGTGGTCCACTGCAAGAAAAAAAAAAGGAATGTGGTGAAGAGGTTAAGAAGAAAGTCCAGGCAAGATGAAGTGGATGGAGAGAAGTTTCAGGAATGATTTGTAACAAAAAGGTGTCGGCAAAGGTCAAAGAAAAGGATTACTAGACAGTGGTGGGACCAGTTGCATGGTTGAAGACAGTAGCACTGACAAAAAGACAATAGACAGATCTGAAAGTGGCAGAGCTGGAGATGTTCCAGTTCTCCTTGGGAATGACAAGGTTAGATAAGATTAGGAATGAGATTGTCAGAGGTATAGCACAAGTTGAAGGAGTGGTAGATAAACTTAGAGAGGTCCAACTGACATGAATTTGACATGTCCGGAGGAGGGCCAGTATGTATATCTTACAAGATGGCTACTCTCAGCCGAGTCGCAGTTTCACAGGCTCCCGGTGAACTCAATCCTTTTTTGTTCCCGTTGCTTTTGTTTTCACCTTTTCTTGTGCCTACGATGTACATCCACAGTACGTGTATGACCATGACACACTTGTGGAGTTTTCTGTGTCGCTGCCATGCCATCCTGCCATCGTGGTTCAGTCCTTCCACCCTCGAGCTCAAGTATGTCATGGTGGCTGTCTCCATGATCCTCCATCTGCCTGCATGGACCGGATTCTACAGACCCGTTTGGTTCCGCAGGGAAACTTGGATGCTGTTTGTCTGCTGGACTCGGTTCTAGAGAGCTGTCTGGGAGGCAGCTGCTGCGGTCATTGTTACCATTGAGCTGCTGACGGGACCTGCTAACTTGACCTACTAACCTGCTAATGCTGCTAACAAGATCCTCCACCTGCTTGATCAGACCGAAATCTGCCAACCCGCTTGGTTCCACGGGGGAACCTTGGATGTTCTCTGTCTGCTGGACCCGGTTCTGGAGGGCAGTCTTGGAGGCAGCTACTGCGATCCTTATTATCATCATGCTGCTGAAGGGATCTGCTAACAAGACCTGCTAACACTGATAACAACACCACACCACTAACAGAACCATGGGGCCAATGGGATGATGTTGCTAAGAGAACCTCACTGTCATCAGAACCACTCTACCAATAGGACCATGCTGCTGTAGATCTATTTCTTATTGCTTTTTCACTTTTGGCACCTTGTTTCTGTATTTTTGTTGCATACTTTGACTGAATCCTAGTTTATGTTAGTGTAGTTTATGTTAATGCTCGCATTAAGCATGTCAATTATAGCCGAACAGAACCTATAAGAACCATGCTGCTGTTGTTTGGTGTATTATTTTTGCACTATTAGTGACTGGCATATCTTAGATCTTTTAGCATACCCTTTGGTGTTCGTTTAGCGTATATTTTAGTTTATATCTCAGATTCTTATTTACTGTTTCTATTTACACTTTATATGTTTGCTATTGTTTGATGTAACTGGGACCCTGTGTACACAGTTTCATTCCACTACATGTACCACATGTGATGCCAATGACAATAAAGAATCTCTGACTCTATAGTATGGATGCAGTTAGAGAGAACATGGAGGTAATTGGAATGAGGATGGAGGATGCAGAGGACAGAGTGAGATGGAGGAGAATGACTTGCTGTGGCAATTCCTGAAAAGGAAACAGCTGAAAAATGATGAAAAAGCTAGGTTGTATGTTTTGGTTTAAATGTATTTTTAATTTAAATGTTTCTGTTTTTGTTTGTTTGTTCGTTTCCGTGTACAATTATATGGACAGGGGTTTTGGTTGGACATTGGGAGAAGGCTTCAGCAGAGTGTTGAGAGACGTGGACGGCATGTCCCACGGGGAAGAAGTGTCTATGGGGGAGAGGGTGGGCTCCAGAAACCATCTTATCACCACCAAACTGATCAGCCCAGTATGTGAGAGTGCTGCTTGTGGTACTGAGTTTGTTGTGGCTCCTCGGACTGACAAAGTCCTTTGAATGAAGGAGGAAACGTTTCAGTAACAAAAAAAACAAACAAAAAAAAACAACTTTCCAGATAACCTGACTGAACTTTGTTGGATTTTTTTTACCCAGATTTTTGAGCATGAACTTTGACAGTTTTTGCAAGATTTTTAAAATGGTGGGTTTCTTGTGAAGGGGCATTCTTATGAGTTGCTTTGCTCAGTAGCTACTTAATGGCCTACAGTCTGCTGATGTCAAATTCTTACTCTTGACTTGACCCACATGAAATTGATGGAAAGTTAGGTTCTAATAAGCGAGCTAAAAGTGGGTGGGACAAGCCAATGGAAATAATCTGAACAAGCACCGAGTCAGCCAGTGTAGGAGAGTCAGTGGAAAAAGGCCAAAACGTACTGGATCCTGCTGGGCTTAGCCATGGGACAGAAAATAGATGAAGAAATGTTGGGAAGTCAGCAATTTTACAACAAAGTTCATGCTCAATCATCCAGCAATTTTACATTTGTTTTTTCACTTGAGTGTTTCACACAACTTAAGGGCAATGTGAGGATGGCTACCATGGAGACTGGGGATGCAAGCTGCACATATTGCTGAGACCAGCAGGTCCCCAGGCTACCCGAGTATCAGAAGATGTGATGGATGTTGTTCCCCTCACAGGTGTTGACTGCTCTCCTGGAGGAAACTGCTTAACCTATTCATCTAAATCAGAGAAACACAATTTAGTTTTATTATACACAAAGTATTATTTTTACATGAAGAAAAAAAATACATGTAACTTGTTAATAGTATAATTTTTCGTAAGATGATTTTTCTTAGTTTATTGTTCAAACAGCATTTTAGAGATGCTTGTATATTTCAAATGCTTGTATATGTCAACAAAGTAGCGTTGGGTTCAGAAGTTTCAGAAACCATTTATTTTCATCGTGTCATTTTCCGGGCAGATGATGCTTATGAGCAAGAGCAGACCTCAGCTAGTTGGAGTGTTGGTAGCTTAATCCCATCCTTCCCTGCTACATGCAAAAGTGTTCTTGGGCAAGGCAATGAGCCCTAGGTTTCTCCACTGTGTGTGTGTGTGTGTGTGTGTGGGGGGGGGGGGGGGTTAATGTAATGAATACATGGTGGCACAGCAGCCAGTGGCTAAAGCTCCTGCCTCACAGCAAGAAGGTTGCAAAACTCAGCTATGACCTTTCTATGTTGAGTTTACATGTTCTCCCCTGCATATGTGGGTTTTCTGAAGGTACTTTGGTTTCCCCGCCACAAACTAAAAACAATAATGTTCCGTTAACTGATAACTAAACTGGCACTGGGTGTGAACAAGAGTGTCAGTACTTGTTTTTCTTTATGCTATCGTGTGATATAGTTGTGACCTGTTCACGATGACTCTTGCCACACCCATTGACCACTTGAATAGGTACCAGCTTCCCACAACCCTCCAAGAAAATAGATGAATGGATAAATCAGATTAATTCACAGACTGTGGCTGTCAGATCAGAATCAAAATGCTTTTATTATTCTTACACAGTGAAGTACAACAAAATTACTTTCTATACAGCTATCCTAAAGATGGACAGAAGTGTACAAGGGGCTACAGATTCTAAGGTCGTTTTCACACCAGATAGTCCGGTAGACTCGGTTCTGTTCGGGACCAATATTCATGACCTTTTGTTTACATTTGAGCTGGTGAGTTTGCATTCACACTGCACTGTGCAGTCGAGTCAACCTGTTGAACCAACCTATTCCCCCGCTCGCCTGTGGGGGCGCTGCACCAAGAACTAATGAAAGAAACGACACAAAAACCTCTGAAGACACGTCTTCTTCTTCTTCTGGAAATAAAAATAAAAACGAAGTGGCATCAAGTTTTAACAGTTTAGGAGTTATATTTTGTCATTTTTCAAAAATGGACTTAGCATGAGCAGAAGATGAGACTGAAGACCATGGAGAATATTGTTTTTCCACACAAGGCAGCTGACGGCTCCATATAAGGTCAGAGAAATGCGTGTTTGTTTACCCTGCGGAGCAGGTCCGGTCTGTTTACATTCACACTGCACTTGAACCGCGCTGGAGTTCTCTTCTACCGGACCGAGACCTAGGTTTTAGCCCGGGCCAGAGTTCGCCTTTTTGTTCCGTGACAGAGTTCGATGGTGCGTTCACACCTCCCTAAATGAACCGGACTTTCTAGGAAAACGAGCTAGAGTTCGATTAAAGCGGACTAAGCAGGGCTGGTGTGAATGCACCCTAAGATGCACGGCCCTTGTTGCTTAGATAAGAAAAAGGAAAGAAAACATAAGGAGAGAGGTATAAAAAAGATCTTGACGAGGCACAGTTTAAGGCATCAAAAAAACCTACCACAGCAAAGCAACATAAATAAACATAATACATACAGTATGTGTGTGGAGTGAGTAGGGGGTGGAGGTCCCAGCACAGCCACCAGATGAGCAACGCTTGGTGCCTTGACAGCACAGTCCTGAGCCCCCCCCCCCCCCCCCCACCCTTAGTCCTGATAAGAGGTGTTTGCTTATCAGCCAATTCGGTTGAGCTCTGTCACAGGTCCACGACCTTGTGGAAGAGAGGGGCTGGGGAGGGTTACAGAGCGTCTTTGTTTCCATAACATCCAAGGAGAAATTTGAGATAGTCCGCCTTCCAAGGCCAGGTCCAGTTCCAGATATCAACATTATTTTGGGTCAGGCTGAACTCGTCAATTTCTGTGCCTATCTTTTACAGGCTCACTAGTACATTCTCTTATGGCAATTCCAAACAGCCAAATTTGATTCCTTATGCCAAATCGAGCTTACAACTTCTCCAAGATTTATTCCTTCCAACTGTTTGTGTCCACTGCCAGAAAGTTCCACAGTCCTGATAAGGATCAGCCTGCTCAGCTTGATACAGCATCACATATAGTTCGCACATAGTCTGAGTGCTTCCAAGCTCGACCCATTCTCCACATTCCAGGCAGCTTAACAACAGCTGCTGGTGTTTCTGAACTTGTCGAAAATCCAGATTTCCACCAACTTCAAAACAATAAAATCCAGTTATCATAGATCCAATTATCTTTCCGTCAAGGTAAGAGGGTTCTCCTTCACCCTGGCTACCTGTTGAGGAATTTTGTTGAGAGACCAGCTGATCATATCCATTGTTACAATTCAGAAGGTATGCAAAAAAAAGGGGCTCTGAAAAAGGTTCACAAGACAAAGAGCAAAGTAGGGACAGAGCGAGGGACGGAGCGAGGGACGGAGCGAGGGACGGAGCGAGGGACGGAGCGAGGGACGGAGCGAGGGACGGAGCAGAGAAGGACATGTCTGCCTTCCACCGAGAGCAAGCAAAAAAAAAAAAAAATCACATTTGATAAACTTGACAGCCTTTTGCCACAATCATAATAATTCTATTTATTTACATATAATTGTTGAATAGTGCATTTTGATTGTAAATCTCAAAACTCCCATGCTTAATATGATTCATCGTCAGTGGAAAATTTATTGGCATTTTTGCTAAAAATTACTAATACAGTTAGATAAATTGGTTACTGTGTACAGAAAATGTAAATTAATTTTCTTTATCAGGCTTTAAAAGAGCAACATATTTGAGGAGAAAGAAGAACCAGGTGTGTTCAGTATACAACAGGATATACACGTGCATCTTAGAAAATTAGAATATGAAAAAGTTCAAGAGTTTTGGCAATCATTTTAGGAAGTGAAATTCATACATTATATAGATTCATTACATAGAATGAAATGTTTTGTCTTTATTTCTTGTAGTTTTCAGGATTATGGTTTACAAATAATAGAAAAAACAAAATTCATTGTTATAGAAAATAAAAATTTTGTGAAGAGGTTCAGTGTTGTAAACTCCTGGTGTCACACTCTAATCAGCTCATTAACTCCTGGACATGAGCTACAAATGTCTCGTTCCTCAAGTTCAGCCACTCCTGAACCACATACAACATCAGAAGCCTTACCTGCTGAGGAGAAAAATAACTGGACTGTTGCTCAGTGGTCCAACATACTCTTTTCAGATGAAAGTAAATGTTCACATCATTTATAAATCAAGGTCCCAGAGTCTGGAGGAAGAGTGGAGAGGTCCAGAATCCATGTTGCTTTAAGTCCAGAGGGAAGTTTCCACAGTCAGTGATGGTTTGGGTCCATGTTCCCTGCTGGTGCTGGTCCAGTGGGTTTTCTGAAGTCCCCAGTCAATGCAGCATCTACCACGACATTTTAGAGCTCTTCATGCTTCCTTCTGCTGATGATCTTTATGGAGATGCTGGTTTCATTTTCCAACAGGACTCAGCTCCTGCCCACACTGACAACGGTACTGAAAGATGGCTGTGGAATATTCTAATTTTATGAGACACAGAACATTGTTTTTCATTATCTGTAAGTCATAATCATCAAAATTATAAGAAATAAAGTCTTCAAATATTTCATTTTGTGTAATCTATGTAATATGCGAGTTTCACTTTCACAAATGATTGATAAAAATTGAATGTTTTCATAT
>NC_056499.1:42518671-42523870 GCF_014905685.2 Nematolebias whitei | reverse complement strand
TATATATATATATATATATATATATATATATATATATATATATTTATATATATATTTGCTTTTAGATGCACCTGTACAGTATAACACTTCCAACAAACACATGCGGTTCCGCTACATTACAGTCTTATGTTTGTCATTTATCTCATTTAGTAACTAATGGCAAAAGGATTATCAGTTATTATTAAATTCTTTAGATTTCCTGAAAAAGTTTAAAGAAATGAATACACTCGAATATACTTGGTCGTACCTTGTATTGTACCTGTTTTTGCTCATAAAAATGAAAAGACAAGTAAAGAAAAGCAACGGAGCAAACGTCCCATGGCCATTAGATCATTTTTAATTAGTCAGTCTGGGTCCAGTACTCAAACCATGCTCCGTCTCTCTCGGGGCAACAATGTTACCATTTGAATTCTCATCCTTATGTGTCTCTTCTCACCTCACTGATTTTTCTGTACGAAACACTGTCCCTCCTCAGGTGCTTGGGTATTTGGGATGCAAAATCGAGTTCTAATTGAAAATGATCACTGACAGAAGCTTGAAGTGCGTTGGTCCCATAATGATTTATATAACCTATGGATCAGCTTGATCTCCCCCACTACCTGTAGGAGGGAATTAGAACAGCACAGCCAAGTTGTCAGCCAATTGCTACAGGTTGGGAGATAAGGACAGGGAGTTGGTGTGTAGGAAATTAATGGAAACTTACATTACATCATGGTAAAATAAAACAGCTACACTGCTTCCACTACAAATGCTGCTAAAAAGGTAACAGCAAATTTACAAAAAAAAGTAAAAATGATCACATTAAAGGTTAAATTAGCAGAAAAAATGAATGAATGAATGAATGAATGAATGAGTGAATGAATGAATGAATCCCCTCCCCCCCAAAATTTTTAAAAAAAAAATACAGAAAACTGAAACATAGCAGAAAGAAGCTAAAACGAGCCAAAAACAGTTGAAATGAGCACATAAAACAATGAAAAATTGAACAAATGCTGAAATGAGCACACAGAGCCGTAAAGAGCGTCAAAATAATCACATTAAATGTGATTAGCAGAAAAAGTTCTAACTAGCATAAAAAAAGCTGAACAGTAGTTGAAAGGCAGGCATTGACAACACAATAAATAACAGCCTAACAAATCAAAAATATCAATTAGCAGAAAGAAGCTGATAGGAGCCAAAAACAATTAAAATTTACAGTAAATTATAATAGTGTGTTGACAGCTAAAAGCAAGAAACATTTTTACATCAGCAAAAATAAATGCTTTTTTAATGTTTGTTTTCTTCCTAATTAAACTTTACGCTATGATGGAAGCATGACAAGCTGACTTTAGCTTGCCACTTCATTGTATGATCAGTCTTGGCAGTGAGCTTGTAGACGCCATTAGACCCATAGACAAAGCAACAATTGTTTCAAACAGCATTCTTCCAAAAAAGTTGCAGGTGATTCTCCTTCACAAATTTGGCAACGACTGTTCATCACTACTGAAAACATTTCTTAGCTGCTTATACAGCAGTCCCTCGTTTATCGTGGGGGTTCCATAGCCTGCCCCCCCCCCCCCCCACACACACACACACACACACACACACACACAATCAGTGAAAAGCTGCCAAGTAGGAATAGTTGTACAAGTAGTAAGTAGTAGGGGTCTTTTTTTAGTATTATATATTTATAGGCGGGCGGACGGACGGACGGATGGACGGACAGACAGACAGACAGATAGAGGCATTTTAAACCCTTCCCACACTCTTGCAATATTCTAAGCAATGTTTCTAAACTCAACGTTCTAAAAGAGCAGAGTATGTCATGATTTCCCTTTCTCTGCCTCCAGCTGCTCTATGCCAGCACTCTTGGCCATGCCCACTTCTCCGCTGCAGAGCGGAGATCATGACATGCTGCAGGGGGAGCTTCTCCCTGCATCTGTGGGCTGCAAATAGGTGCAGCAGGTGCTAAATAATTTAAAAAAAATTATTTTAAATACAAATTCCATGCCGATCGTGTGGCTCATCCATCAGCCAATTGTTTGTCATGTCCAATCTTATTTTGAAAAACCGTGATAGAGCGAGTCAGCTAAAAATGAACCACGACGTAGTGAGGGACTACTGTATTGTGTTTGGTCAACAAGGAAAGAAGTTCAGGGACCTTCTTATACAGCTTTCAGAGACAGGTCACAGAATTGTGACTTCTTGTATGCATTTGTGAATCTTGTGGTAGGATTGAGGGCCTCATTGTTTACATACAAATCTTGTTGCACACTTGTGAGGCTACTTTTAAGACTGATACATTTATCTCCACATTGCTCTGTGATGCATATAAACATAGAAAGCCCTGCATTGTCTCTGACATGTTAAAACTAGTTTAAACTGGAGAAACAGATGACAAACAATGTTTTGTTGTTTTTAACCCTCCTTTTTGTCCCCCAATGCAAAGTGAATAAAGGGAATTGGAAATGCCCTCCGTTATTCCAGCCATGAATATTTGAGTTCAATAACTTGAAAAAGTAGTGAGGTACCATCTTTTTGGTAGGGATGAGGCCGATCCGATCGGCCTCCGATACCAGCATAATTTACGTATCGGATTTTTCTGATCCAACCTGCAGAGATTTCCGATCCATGATGCAAGTTGGCTTCAAACTATGGAATGGATTTCCTCAACGGAGGCGTGTCTCAGAACCCAGAGTAATAAGACCCGCCTCACATTCAGGAAATCCAGTTCATAGTTTGCATCCAGCTACAACGTGAGGACTGAGTTAGCAGCACTGTGGCTAACAGCTAAACAAATTTTCATCTAAACATGTCTGCTGTGTGGAAGTATTTTACAATAGAAACACCACAAAGCAAGACAGCAACGTGCAATGTCTGCAGAGCCATAGTGCCACATGAAACTGCGGTAAAGTTAAAAAAGTTAAATCTGGTCCTCTGGACATTCAAAAAAAAAAAAAAAACAAAGCAAATCAAATCAACAAAAAAATGTAGAAACGTTTCGTCTCTCATCCGAGAGACTTCCTCAGTCTGAGGAGCTGTATTCAGCTCAGTCTCTTAAATAGCACCGTCTCAGAGTGGATCAACCAGTTTTGCTGCTGCCAACCAAAACCAGCTGATCACATGCTCAAGAAGGACCATCAGCCTAACAATGGATCATTAGCACACTGATGGCTGTTTACTACTCACAGAGGGCTGAGTGATACTAGCAATCACAGCATTGTAAGAGGGGGACAGTTGAACGTGGAGGCCTCCACCCCTGTTTAACGATGGACGATTTCTTTTCACAAAGATGGCCTCCTTTACTCCTCTCTCAAACCATCGTTCCTCTCTGTCCAGGATGTGCACATCTTCATCCCTGAAAGAGTGACCGTTGGCCCCGAGATGAGTGTAGACCGCAGAGTTCTGGCCTGATGTTGTTGATCTTCTGTGCTGGGCCATCCTTTTGGCCAGTGGCTGTTTAGTTTCCCTGATGTAAGACTGATCACAGCCCTCCTGACACTGAACAGCATACACAACATTACTCGGTTTGTGCCGGGGGACTGGATCTTTGGGATGAACCTCTTTGCTGTAATGTATTTTGGGGTTTGAAAGCCACTGGGACGTTATGTTTAGAAAATAAATGTCTCCGATTTTTTTTTTTTACTCATGCAACATACAGAATGACCACTGGTCTGAGTCTGGGTTCCTCCTTTTCACCTGATGGCTGACTGAAGTCCTGTTTGGATTTATTCTCTGCTTTCAGGAAGGCCCAGTTAGGATATCCACATTAGCCTGTCTTGTGTGGGATTTCTCCTTCTGCCTGGCTCCTGAGTTAGTGCGGACGCTGCCTGATCTGTGGTACAGAGTCCTGATGACTTCTAACTTGTACTCTGGACTTGTGATCCATCACTCATTCATGATCCTGGGTTTTGTAATGGAACTTCCCATGCCAATGGAGATATTTTCCACCACTTTGGTAATATGGGGAGCTGGCCATGGTTCCATTTTACAATATGGTGGGTTTTCATTTCTACAGGATGCAAAACCTACAAGATATAGCACTTGACATGCACATGCTCCCCCCCCCACACACACACACACACGCACACGCACACACCCACACACACACACACACACACACACACACACACACCGATGTCTAATAGATTACTTGCCCAGACTGAGAGTTCATGAGAATGGGCAAGGGTTTGATTGTGTTACTTTAATGTTTATTGTGTGTTTGTTTGTTGTTGTTCTTAGAAAGGTTAAATATATGGAAGTGCTAAATTATCTGATGGATCTAGGGCATATATAGCCTATATTATCTTAATTCAGGAGTCACATAAAAGTGACTTGATACTATAATAAAGAGAATTGGGTCACACATGTTTCAGGAAGAGTCTGTGGGGATTTTGGAGATGATAAATTAATCAGGTCTAAAGACTTTACTGACCCCAATATGCATCTAAAGTGAGAGCTGTATAATTCGGTTGTATATCTAACCTTACTTGATTACTTACTCTTAATTTTATTGTACTGCGTATAATGACAATAAAGGCATTCTGATTCTGATTCTGAATTTATTTAATCATGTATCATTTTCTGTTTAATTTGTACAGAAACTAAGATTTTATTCTAAATAATTGTTTGTAATGTTAAAGCTAGCGGTAATTAGGTGAATTTTATTTTTTCATTTCCTGTGATTCCTAAACAAAAAAAAAATCCCTTAAGAAAATGAGAAAAATAAATATTCTTTACATGACATATTGTTGTATTTAAACTGAATGAATTTAAGATACCATGACTCTAAATCCAATGACACATTTGCCTTAAAAGAACCGAAACAGAGGAAAAGAGTACTTTACTGTATCAAGTACATTAGACAAATAAATACACAAAACAGAAAAAAAACAATGCAGTTTCACTTGTGCAAGGAACTGAGGATGTCATGTAAGGATAAAGTGGATACTCAGTGTAATTAGCTTCCCTCTTTAGTACAAAAACAGCCAATGGTTCAGTGTTACTTGTCAACATTTAGGAATATATATTTAAAATATACTGCATGGGTCAGTTTTCATTGCAGGAGACATGCATTTTAGCCCTTCTGAGTGACATTTTTAGAGTTACACATCAAAAATTGTATTTGTATTAAGCTCTTTATAAAATATTCTATCAACATTAATTTGTTCAAATGTCACAAAGCTGGAATTTATCTTCCCATCTGCCATTTCTTAAAAC
>NC_056499.1:42470518-42518271 GCF_014905685.2 Nematolebias whitei | reverse complement strand
ATATACTCCACGGACAATTTTATACTTTAATAGAGTTATAACCTTTAAATTTGAAAAGTTCAAAATTGACATTCTTCCAGCAGGTGCTGGCTAACAATATGATTACTCAGTGAAAATAACTAAAATCGGGCAAAGTTTTGCAAAATGTCAAGTAAATGCCAGGGATGATTTCTGCAGAGCTTGTCTATGTTTGCAAATCATTTATATTCATAGCATGAAACTAAAATCGTAATCCAGTTCTTCATAAACGCAGCTCATGTCATGTCAACACTGTTGCTAATAGGTCCTTCATGAGAATCAACTGTGAGGTTCATCCATTTCAAAATGATATGGGTTTTATGCTAAAACATAAGAGCTTGTCACGGTCGATGGTTAGGTTAAACCCAAGATGCAGGCAGACACTGAGGGACTTCAAAGGTTAACTACAATAAATAAATAAATAAATAAATCTATTTTAAATTAACAAAAATGAAAACATTGTGGAAGCAACAAATGTACAAACTTGGGAGAAGAAACCACAGGGAGACATGAGGGAGCAGAAGGAGGACTGAGACGCGCACATTTCCGAACAATGAGCTGCTGGAGTGGTAGTGATTGGCTGGTAATATACAAACTGAGGGAGGGAGGAAAGTAGAAGTACCTGGAATGATTGATGATTATGGAAAGGTGAGGTTGGTGACTGAAAAAAAAAATAAATAAATACTGGGAACGCTGAGTAAAAAGTAAATGAGATATGACTCTGGACAACATCAAGGATCAAGGAGACTTCATTGTCATTCACATCACATGTGGTACATGAGATGGAACTAAAGTGTGTACTCAAGGTCCTAGTTACACCCAAAATAACAATAATATAAAATATAAAAAAAAGAAAGAAAAAAAGAACAGCATACAGTGTTCTAAGATACAGTACACTCTAAATAATAATAATATACTATGGTGTATTAAAAACAGCAGCCTGGACATGAGTCTGTTGTTAATAGATGAGTAAGAATCAGCAGCACAAATGAAGTCACAAATTACCCATTAAAGTGACATTACAGTGGTTATTCTCGTAAGGGATTTATGATTCTAACAGGTTCAGGGTAGAAGATGTTCCTCAGTCTAGTGGTTCTACACTTAATGCTCCTCCACCTCCATTCTGAGGGGTGCGGGGCAAAAAGTGTGTGTGCTGGGTGAGTGGGGTCCTTCATGATGCAGGTAGCCCTCTTCCTGCATCTGGAGGTGTAGATGTCTGTGATGGTGGGGAGTCTGCTCCAACAGTCTTCTGTGCAGCCTTCACCACTCTCTGCAAAGCTTTTCTTTCTGCAGCTCTGCAGCCTCCATGCCACACGTTGATGCTGGAGCACAGGATGCTCTCCACTGCACACCTGTAGAAGGAGGTGAGAACTGAGCTTCCATGAACACAAGGATGAATCTAAATATGATAAAACAGAAGCGAGTGGATAAGAATCTAAACTAACAGGAGGCATTAAAATAAGCTCACAAACAAAAGATCTCAAAGAACCTAACAAACTCAAAGAATTGTTTCAAAAATTGTTCTAGAATTGTGGCGATCAAAGTGTCTGCATGTTGGAGCAGCTCTGGTACATTCGTTCTGGGATGTTGCTTTTGAAAACTTTAATTCCTCTTTTCTGTGTGTAAATCACTGTTTTGGATTATTATTTTCTCTGGTATCAGATGCTGTGCAGCTGGGAGGATTTTTACTGAAACATTTTTACTTTCGGACAATTGTTATGATGCATAACCATGTCAACAAAACTTTTTTTTTTTTTTTTTACAACCATGAGCAGCTGATTAACATCTGAAAATCTCAAGTAATACCTCAACTACAGCCCCAAATCCCAAATGAGTTGAAAAGGAGGTGCCATGGATGCATTCCTGTCTACCTGACAGCGGTGCTCGAGTGCCTGACTGCCAAGATCCTGGAGCTGGTGGAAAACGCAGCTCGTGACAACGGCAGGACCAGGATCATCCCCCGACAGCTGCAGCTGGCTGTCCACAACGACGAGGAGCTCAACGAAATGCTGAGAGGCGTGACCATTGCTCAGGGAGGAGTTCTACCCATCATTCAGGTGGTCCTGTTGCCCAAGAAGACTGAAAAACTCGCCAAGTCCAAGTAGCCATATCAACTTCTGCAACCAGTTTCTTCAGATCTGCTGTAAGACATACAATAGATCCTTTCTGCCCACAGCCATCAGCATCTTTAACAACTCTTTGATGAAAAAAGGATGATGAGTTACAATACCTAATTCCCCTTAGGGAATAATAAACTATTTCTGAAATGAATCACTGAATAATCAAAACAAAAACACACACATATGACAGAGCTCTTTCATAATTACATTGCCATGATGGTGCTTTCACAGTCTATCCCAAAGATAAATGTATAGAAACAGCATTTTTGTTGACTTTCAAGAGCTAGCAGTCCGAGGGTCCTCAGAGTCCTGCAGTGCTGTGTTTGACTAAACAGGTCACCTTGAGGTTGAAAAAAGGAAAACTGAATATAAATTGTACAAACAGCTTGTCTGAGGGAAATAGGTTTTATTTTCTTGTTGGGTTAAAAAAGTCAATTTGTTTCCATTTTCTCTGACCTGTTAGTGTCAGTCTTGGAAGATGTTTAAGTAAATTGCTTTTTTTTTTTTGGCTAGATGAAGTTCAGATGTTCTTTATATATTGCTTACTGTCATTAGTCTCCTAACAGATGTGTGGCGATCACGTTGTCATGACAATGGCTTCAAAGGTTTTGGTTTGGATGTTTCTGTGAATCCTCCAGTCTCTTGTGGTTCCCTGTTTTTCTCCCAAGCTGTATTGTTCAGATTTATTCTCTAGTCAGCCTGTGTGTTCAGTTCAACGCAGCCATCTGCCTGCCTGTCCATTCTCATCCACAGCTACGCTCGCCTACTCTCCCTCTCCACTGACCACACTCACCTCCAATCCCCAGGCTGCCTGCTCTCTCTGCTGTCACTCCATGCTCCCCTTGCAGCTCAGCCTGTGGATCACTCTCCTCTCCCCCAAAGACTGCTCACTGTTGCTCTGCCTTCATTCTCCATTCAGCAATCTCCAGCTTGTCCCCCTGTATCATACATCTTTTACGCTCTGAAAATAAAATTTGAGAAATAAATTAATAAACTGTTTAGATTATCCTTGCATTTGGGCATTGGGTTAGAGATCTTTGTGTGTTAGTAAAGAAAAAAAAACAATACTAGTTTTTAATCACATTCTTTTAATGGGAGAATATTAACTACTTTTGCATGAAGGATTTTTATACTGGACTCATAACGCCTACCACACCAGTGATGGTTCTAAGTTTGACAGAAGCTCATCGATAACTCAGCACTGGACCATTTGCCAGTGGGTTTAAACATTGATTGTTAGAAGCATTTCAACATATGATAAACACTGTCAGGTTCTGTTAAAGGCAGATTTTTCAAGCCCATCTTACTTGTTTCATCAGTATTAATAAATAATTGTGCTTCATTAGTATTTGGGAATCTCTAAATTTGCCACACCATATTTTCACAAATCGCCATAACTGAAGATTTTTTTTGTCTTCCTTACTCCAGTTATATGAAACTTTTTTTTAATACACTCCCTGTTATGTTTATGAGAAATCAAATGTTTTTATTGATTCTCAAGATCGTCAGATTAAATCTGCAAAGTATTTTCCAATACTTTACTTTGGTGCGTGCTTTGGATTTTAACAATAAAAACTAGCTACATACAATTAACTGGGGGTAAGTTTAACCCTGAGGAGTACATAAAGTCAGGGGTCTTTCAGGCAGCACGAGTCAACGTTTTTGTGGCTGTGAATAAAACATCATTAAATGTTGTTCGTGCATACCTCGGAGATGAGAGTACAGATGCACAAACATGCAGTTGTTTGCATGTTAAATGAAAGGTGCTGCATATTTTACTGAGAAATAAGGCTTGGTGGGAAATGCATTATGCAAGTTTTATGAAATTGCAGAGTTGACCTTCACATGAGAAATGAAGGTTGGTTGGAGCTGTGCCACAGAACCTTGCTGGAGTCACGCCTGTTGTCTGATTGTTCCCAGTAGATTTACTTTGTTGACTCGTTTGACTTTGCCTTGTGTGGCGACTGCTTGCAATAATGGAACAAATGGTTGTAATGTCATTGGGAGGTGATGAAGCTAAGTTAGGTGAGTCGCTCTATCTATCCTCTGTCGCAGACATCTCGTACATCGCATGATGGATTCAGCAGATGGCACAAATCTCTTATAGCAAGTGATATGGATGATGGCAGGAAAAAGCCTGACCTGTCTGAGACTGTAGGGTCATAAATAAATAAATATAAAACTAAACTGTGTTGTTATAAGCATGTCAGATTTAGGACATGTATTTGTCTCACTTTTGCCTAGATTTCACATTTCCATATTTTCCGAATTATACGTCGCTCCAGAGTACAGGTCGCATCAGTCAAAAAAATGCCTCATGAAGCAGATCAAAACATGTATAAGTCCCTTCCGAGTATAAATACATAAATAAATAAAGTGCTATGTATTGCCATCATTGTATGTTCCCATACAAAGACAAAATTTTCTCTCTGATTTTAACCCATCGCACCTGGGATACACCCAGGTGGAGCAGTGGGCAATTAAATAAGTGCCCAGGGAGCAATTCGGGATTAGATGTCTTGCCCAGGGACACCACAAGATGTGCAATGACTGGGGATCGAACCCAGGACCTTCGGGTCCCGAGTCGGCTGCCCTGCCTCTACACCATAAGTTGCATTTATTTAGACGTGTATTTCACAAAGTGCAAGAACAGACATTTAATCTGAAATAACAGAACATACCTGGGATCCTGAACAGGCTTAATTAACATAACAAGCCAACAAGTCCAACAAGCAAGTTAATGATAAATTCATGAATCTCATTCCACATCACTGAATACATTGAATTCTTCATCCTCGATGTCACTTCTGAACAACTCAGCCAACTCTGGAGGAAGATGGTGGGGTGTGAGGGGGTAGCAGAAGAGGAGCAACATATAGTTGTCAAAAGCCTAGAGGGCCCTGTCGCAGATGCAAATGGTAATGTTTACTCTTTGGTTCATGTCAGTATGAATGAACATTCAACACGTCAGTCAAAAATTGTGTCATGAATAGGAAAAAAAAAAAAAAACGTATTGAAGCCGCTTCAGACTATATGTTGCAGGACTGGCCAAACTATGAAAAAAAGTGAGACTTAAAGTCTGGAAAATACGGTTCACTGAAAACAAAAACGTCTTTGTTTTTTTGTTATAATGGAACAAATGCTCTTATTTTTTTTAAATCAAACACTGAGTCAAGTTCTTTTTTTTTTTTCTTCAATGTGATTTTTTATTATGAGTTACTTTTGATACTGAATGATAAATATGATTTAGTTAGAAATTATGTTTTTATCTTTTATCTTTTATATAATATGTTTTTGTTGTTTTCTTAATTTGTTTGTCGTACCAGTCAAAACGATAATCAGATATTATTTCTCTGCACATTTCGAAGGAGTGATTAAAAATAGCAGCTCTGCATGACAAACAGTTAGGCTGTTGTCTTTGATGGTCTGTCCAGTTGGCCTGAAGAAACACGAGGTCAAGCAGACTGATCAGAGCTGGAGAAGATCTTCAGTGACAGCACATCAGTACCAGCAACTCCTCTGACAACACCCCTCATTGCCACTGTCACTCTCTAAATGTGCATACATGCATGCATGGCAATACAGACAAGCATGCACATACAAAAATGCACATACACACACTTAGTGAGTTGTTCTTTATAAAGAATGACTGTAGGGCAGCCTCCCTCCCTGTGTACAATGGTGACATTGACACACAGTAACAGAGGTGAGGAAACATTCACCAACAAGGCTGGTTGAGTATTTATAATAATCCTGAGAGCTCCAAAGGAATAAAAAAAAAACATTCAAATACTTATTTCTGATGTGAGCAAAGCTGTGAATGTTGTGTACTATACACATGTATGGACATTCTTTTAAATATTGGCTCCCTTTCAAAGATGCATGTGTCTGAAGTTTACAATTCCTTTAAAAACATTTAGCTATAATATTCTAAGTTTTTCAAGATTCAGAAAACAAACAAACAAACGAAAACATAATTTGTTCAGTAATAGTTCCCATGTATTCCAAACAAGATATTACAGATGATGAGCCAGAGAGGGTGGTCGGTACTACTTGGGGTGACAAATGCTCATTGTTATTTTGAGGATGGTCAGCATCTATAGCAATGGAAAATATTTAGTGTTACAGATTTGGTAGTCATTCGTGTTATATCAACATACTTTGTATATGTGATAGTACAAAAACTGCTAAATTGGCTATTTGCTGACAGTAGTGGAAAATCGATCTGTCCTAGAAGGCAGCCATAGAAACCATTTTAAATGCTTCTGTTATATGTTTATGACAGATTAGATATTTCATTGTTTTGTGAAGGGCTACAAATTATGTGGTCCTGATGAGGACCAACACAACCCATGGTCATATCCATGAACACTGAAAACATTACCAATTGAAAACACACCATAAATCTAAAATGTCTCAAAGTAGGTTGTATGTCTGGGCAATGGTATACTATTTAATACGTATGCCCGTGGCACAATTTTAATTCAAGGTACTTTAGGAAGGGTGGCACAGTGGCTCAGTTGGTAGAGCTGTTGCCTCTCAGTGAGAAGGTCACCGGAATGAATCCCAGTCAACCACCTTTCTGGGTGGAGTTTGCATGTTCTCTCCGTGCATGCGTGGGTTTTCTCTGGGTACTCCTGTTTCCTCCCACATTCCAACAACATGCTTGTTAGGCTGATTGGTAACTCTAAATTGTCCCTAGATGTGATTGAGAGAGTGAATAGTTGTTTGTCTCGTTTGTCTATATGTGTCCCTGTGATGGACTGGAGACCTGTCTGGGGTGTCCACCGCCTCTAGCTGTGACTGCTGGACATAGGCACCAGTGACTCCTGTGACCCAAAAAAGACGAAGTGGGTAAAGATAATGGATGGATAGCTAGATTAGAACTCAGTTTAACTGACAAGAACAGAGGACGTTTTAGGCACAGTAATTTCATTGGTACAAAAAGGTGTTAGCTGAATAACAAAATAGGGGAAAAAAGCAAATTAATAAATAAAAATATATAAATTTAATAAATCCTCCAGAGAGTCCCACACCTTATGAGGATTCCTCACCAGCTGGAGTTTCCACAGTCCCTTCACCCGCTGCAGATCCCCTGGTTCCTGCATCTCTCCTCCCCAGCAATGGTCCTGGCCACCTGCTAGAGCTCCTCCCCCATGATGGATAGTTTCCTGACCATCCGCCTGAACATTTGCCCCTGTGCTGGACAGTGTCCTGGCTGATCGCCTGATTTTCGGTTTTTTGTTGTGTGTCTTCTGTGTCCCAGGTGCACCTTGTCAGTTTTTTCCTCGTGTTCCCCTGTGTGCCCTCCGTCCTCTCTATTCCCTCCTCCTCCCACCAGAGTTGTGGGTGAGGGTGTCGTCATCTCCCTTCGTCCTACACCTGTCATCTGTCCCAGGTGATTTCACTCTCATCAGTGTTTCTGTACATAAGTATGTGTCTCCATTTTTTCATTGTCTGGGCATTGTCTGGTTAAGGCTCCTTATTCCTGTGTTCCTCCCTCCGTGTCTCCCTGATGTAAGTTTGATCCCACGTCAGCTCTTTGTTTTCATTGAATAAATATATTTTCTTATTTTTACCTTTGAGTTTCCCCTTGTCTGCCTGCATTTGGATTCTACCACCACCAGCATGCAACAGTCAAACCTTAAATTAGCATTCACTGGGTAGACCATCAACACATCTTTTTTTATTAGGGGCTTATTATAAGAAACCACACAAAAACAAAAGTTTTTTCATAGGCAAAAATCTTTTTTATAGCATAAATAAACAAATATTATGCTAGGCAAAGGTTTTTAGATAGAGTGGTCTTATATAAATGTCAAGGTAGTTTTTCCTGATACAAACTCAGGCTAATGTATATAGTGAGGCACATTCACTGAAAGCAGAAAAAAATATTAGTTGCATGTTAAAAATGTCTAGATTATGTGAAAGAAAACGCTTCTTATGACTATTTTTTTAATGCTTACCATGATATTAAGCCCCTGGCAACTAGTAAAATACAGATGTCCATGTAATATGTGTCTGTACTTTAGAAAGTGGCAAATTAGGGACAGGGTTATTAACTATGTGCTTAAATAAGAAAAGCTACCAATTCCACAATGCTATCACCTATTTTCCGGGCAGCACGGTGGCACAACTGGTAGAGCTGCTGCCTCTCAGCGAGAAGGTCCTTGGTTCAAACCCCGGTCCAGGGGCCTTTCTGGGTGGAGTTTGCATGTTCTCTCCGTGCATGCGTGGGTTTTCTCCGGGTGCTCCGGTTTCCTCCCACAGACCAAAAACATGCATGTTAGGCTGATTGGTAACTCTAAATTGTCCCTAGGTGTGAGTGAGAGAGTGAATGGTTGTTTGTCTCGTTTGTCTCTGTGTGGCCCTGTGATGGACTTGCGACCCGTTCCGGGTGTACCCCGCCCCTCGCACAGTGATTGCTGGACATGGGCACCAGCGACCCCCGTGACCCAAAATGGAATAAACGGGTAAAGATAATGGATGGATGGATGGATGGATATCACCTATTTTCCATCTCTAGGAATGTACCCCTTGCCAAAAAAAAAAAAAGTTTGAGCATGTGTCACCTCAGATGGTACTGTTCATCACATTTTGGCTCTGGGCTAATCTTCTATAAATAACCACAACTCTACATTTCTCTTTCTGTTGCTTTGCCATTAAAATGTGTCTTCTATTTTGGTTACAACCAAAATGGTTGACCTTGTTTATAAGGCACTGTTAGATAATATTCTACATCTGAAGCAGGGAGAGGAGGAACAATCATCATCCATTTCAGAAGGTTTATTTTACTAACGTAATGTACAAGGATCACCTTCCTGGCCATCACCACTTTTCCATGCGGTCACAAACAATGGCACCGAGTGTTAGCTGAACAAAACATCTTCTTCAGAGCTTGGCTGCACCTCCCAGGAGGAGTCACCACCATTGACAAATGAAGAGCCCTATCCAATCATGTGACCCAGCTCTCAACCAATAAAATCTTGCCATCTTGTGTTCTATAATGGGTGGGTGCGTGAATGTTGGGATTTGTAGGCGTGTAACTAAAACTACATTTTCTATCAGAAACAGAAATCAGATCATGTTTTAACACATCATTCTAAATAACAAAACAAGATACATACATCTAGACAATTCATTAAGTTTATATATCATCTGATGAAATTATACTTCAGAACCTTGATTTTAATGTTTTATAACACTACCTTTTATTTTTGCATTTTATTGTTTTGCATTGTCTATTGTTGTCTGTACCTTATCTGTAATGATGTAGTCTTCATATTTACGCACGACTTGAAGACCCGAACAGACCACCCAGCACCACTCACCTCACCACCGGATGTAAAGCTTCTCAGCGTGACCTCAGCAGAAGTGAGGAGTACTTTCAGAAGGAATAATCCTCACAAAGCAACCGGCCCAGACAACGTCCCCGGGGAGGTGCTGAAAGATAGTGCCGATCAGCTCTGCGAGGTGCTGGCCAACATTAACTCCTCACTTACCCTGGCAACAGTTCACACCTGAAGACCACCACCATCATTCCAGTCCCAAAGAGCTCTACAGTGACTGGTCTGAATGACAACCAGTCATTAGTCCCAGTGGTAAATTTGAGCTGGATCCTGCCTGAACAAGATCCGGGAACTCTCTCATTTTGGCCCATTCTGTTCCGGCAACTCTTTGTTCGGATCCGGCAGCTCCACCCCTAAAAGTCTAAAGTCATCGTGCATTTTTATTTTGATTATTTATTAAAAATACAACGCAAGGAGACGTTGCCTTTAGCCCAGCAGACCCAGTCTGTGGAGTGGATGTTGCATCCGCAGCATGCGCGGCGAACCAGCTATACACTACTTCAATGAGCAGGAGAGGAGCCTCTAGGCGAGGGGTGGGTGGGTGGGGTGGGGGGTTTGGAGGGACAGATGGTCTTACGCACAGAAATTCTGCGCAGAGTCCTTCTCTCCTCCTCCTCTCCAAATTTTGTCCCTACTCAGTGGGGCTGCGCACTGAAAAACACCCCCTCTCCCCTCCTCTCAGACCCCCGAAACAGAAACGATCATTTATTCAACAGAATAAATAAATACCATGTGAACAGTGCACGTTACGCACAGAAATGTCTCCAGACAGTTCTACAGAGCACACAACATCAGCAGGTGTCTGAACTCCTGCTACATTTCAGACATAATAAACAAAAACAGCTTACTGTAAAAAATTAATTAAAAATACAAAGGTAGAAATGTTTGATGTGTTATTCACATTATATGTCACGTTTCAAAACTATGGTGCTAATTTGTCAAAATAACAACAGCGGTCAAAATGTCAAAAAGACAGTCCTATTTACTTTAATAAAAAATGGATGAATTGTCCTTAGTTGGACAACAGAGAAGTGAAGCCTTCAGGTGCTTCAAACAGTGCTACGTACAAGACTGGAGCAGGAGCGAAGAAGAGTTCAACTCAGAACCATGAAGTGAGGGGAGGGAGGAGGGGGTTTAGGACACCTGACAGAGTCAGAACTGCTCATTCGCACACAACCTGCTGTTCCTCTCCAAAATAGTAATTTTATTGTGTTTACAAATGTAGGTAAATGTTGATGTACAAAGTATAACAACCCATTAAAATACACCAAAATGCAGGACATGGCATCTCTGTTATTCAAAAATGTCTGTGAGAAGGCCCACGGACCCCCCCCCCCCCCGACACCCACAACAAAACACCCCACCCCCAGCCTGCCCGCTGTTCTGGCATCAATCAGTTTACAAATTAAGCCCGTTTACTTCACCCCGATAGTCGCTAAATGCTTCGAAAAACTGGTCATGACCTACATCAAAACAACCATCAACATAAACAAGGACCCTCATCAGTACGCAGAACCGATCAACAGAGGACACCATCTCCTCTGTGGTCCACATTGCTGTCACCCAGCTGTAGTAGAATGACTCCTACATCCATACACTCTTTGTGTACTTCACGTCTGCCTTCAATACCATGATCCCCCAAACCCTAATGGACAAATTACTCATGCTAGGACTAAGCCCCTCCATTTGCAACTGGGTACTAGACTTCTTAACAAACAGACCAGTCAGTGAGGATCCACAACTTCTCCTCCTCCACCATAACCCTCATCACTGGCTCTCCTCAGGGCTATGTGTTGAAGCCCCTCCTGTTAACTCTTCTCATGTATGTCTGTGCATCGACCCGTCCAGGCTGTCACATTGTAAAGTTTGCAGACGACACAGAGGTGGTGGAATGCATCACAAACAATGATGAGTCCATCTACAGGCAGGGGGTGGAACACCTGGAGAGCTGGTGCAGGAAGAACAACCTTCACATCAATGTGAAGAAAACGAAGGAGATGGTTGTGGACTTCAGAAGGAATCAACACACTTACCCCCCACACACCCCGAATGTAGAAGGATCTGTGGTGGGAGTGGTTTGCAGCTACAAGTACTTGGGTATGCACCTGAATGACAACCTCAGCTGGGGCAACAACACTACCAGTCTGATCAAGAAAGCTCATCAGAGACTCTACTTCCTCTGGTGGCTGAGACGAGCTCGTCTGTGAAGCTCAGTCCTCACCTCCTTCTACAGGTGTGCAGTAGAGAGGATCCTGTGCTCCAGCATCAACGTGTGGCATGGAGGCTGCACAGCTGCAGAAAGAAAAGCTTTGCAGAAAGTGGTGAAGGCTGCACAGAAGTCTGTTGGAGTCAGTCTCCCCACCATCACAGACATCTACACCTCTAGATACAGGAAGAGGGCCACCTGCATCATGAAGGACCCCCCTCATCCAGCACACACACTTTATGCCCCACTTCCCTCAGGAAGGAGGTTAAGGAACATTAAGTGTAGAACCACTAGACTGAGTAACGGCTTCTACCATGAGGCTGTTAGACTCAAGAATCTCTAACCAGAACATTCACTTGAAAAATCACATAACGTTGCTGCTGATCTGTTTCATGTTGCTGTGTTCATTCGTGCTCATCTGCTCACACAGATTCATGTTCGTGCTGCTGTTCAGCCTATTGTTTTTTCTACTATTAGTGCTTTGCATCATTTTAGTTTGTGGTTCATATCTTAGATCTTATTACTGTTTTTCTTTCACATTTTATTGTTGGATGTAACTGGGACACTGTTTACATAATTCCGTTCCACCACATGTACCACATGTGGTGCGAACGACAATAAAGAATCTCTGACTCTGATTTGCCTCCACAATACAAAAAAGCTGCAGAAACAGACATACTTTGTGGTGAAAGTTAATTTTAGAATTTATCTGCCTTTAGATCAGATCATGGCTTCATATCTCTTAGGAGAAGCGTTATCAACTTCAGGATGTGCGTGAGACAGATATAACTGAAGTCACCCCAACTCAGACATTGTAGATTAGAAGGAATGAAGAGGTACATAAACCATGGCAGAGGCAGGATAATAGGTCCCATCCCCCAAGGATGAGTACCAAACCCAACATTAGCAAGTGCTGATAACGTTAAAACAATGGCAAATGACCCAAGAGAAACAGTCATGTATATGGTGGGTGCAGAGCCCACAATTTACTATGGTTTTAATGACAAGAGCCATCTGGCAACGTCGTGACACACATGCAAGACAGAATCTTAGCTCAACTCAACAGAGTGACTGAAAACTACCCTAAAATAATTAATGCATATTGGGTAAATTAAATAAATAAATGGAAAATTAAATGAAACATTAAATAATTAGCTGCTCTCCAGAAAAGCATGCGGAGCACAAACTTATCTTCACGGAATAGGTCAGGCATTATAGTGGACATGATGAGTAGGCACATAGTTCACTTCATGAATGAAACTCAGAAGGAAACAGGAAGTAAAAAGAGGCAAGAGGAGCCAAGCTCCAGGTATTGGTCAATAAATCAGTCACTAGAGACGGTAAGGAAAGGCATAGATCTATGCACTGCCAGTATTGACTAAAAGAAAGCCTATACCTCAGTGCAGCACACACAAATCTGTAATGCTTGGGACTCTTCAGCATCAATGAGGGGATGACTCTAGATCTTCCACAGAGAATCTACCAGGAATATGAAAAACAGCTGAAAAGCAATGTATCATAGATCTGGAAACTAACTGACGTGACGCCCTCGTCAATCAATCCAGTAGGCTCGAAAGCAATTAACCAATGGGCGAGCACAATTTGTCCAGAAGTGAAATGCCCCTTCTCAGCAGGAACTGCACCTCCTTTTTCTCTGACATTTTAGAGGATTTGAAATACAAACACTTTGAGGTTAGAGGGATTTTGTGAAAAATCTTCTGAAAAATGTTTAAACGTTGTCAGTGGGGAACATGCCATTCAGACATGCATTACCCTGAGTGTTTACAGGGTGGAATACAGTTTAATTTCCCAAACCTAAATGGAGTCTTGAAAAATGTAAAAGATGGATAAACACTGGCGGCTGACCTCAGGAGCAGCTGAATACAACACTTCTAAACGAGGAGTTTATCCGTGCAGGACTGCAAGAAGGTAGAAGCAAGTAACTTAAATCTTGTCTTTTTTCATAATTACATTTTATACTTAATTGTTAAATTAAATTTCCATTCAACCTTTATTTAGACAGGTAAATCCCACTGAGCCTCGAGGACTCATTTACAAGAGAGACGTGAAAAATGGTAAAAAATAGGTTAATGCTTAAAGCTAGTTGTGGTTTGTTTTGTGTAATTTGCATGTAGCTATGTGATGCAAACTCTGTGCACCTGGTTGTTTGCTATGATTAGTTAACACTAAACCAGTATTGCACAATGCACTTAATAAATTGTGTAATGTAAAATGTCCACTCTTAGTGGGCTACATATTGAATTCCATGGTAAGTTGTTGCCCTGTGTTGCTCAGTGGCATGAAAACATCTACTGCAGTACCTATTTTAAGTCATTAGCATATTTTAACATTTTGTTTTGCCTGTCTTCTTTGCATTAATGTTGACTGATAAGGAAAAAACGCCCCACCGATTGCTTCAGGTAACGCTGTGAGCTTCACTATCTCCACCATTCCAGCTATCTTATTTTCTTGTTTGTCGGATATAGCTCACCCTTGGTTACATTTCGGCACGGGCGGAGCGATTTTACCATTTGCGTCATGTCAATTCAGTGCCAGTTGCCCAAATTACCATCAAGTGCAGCACATACTTAACAAAGTGCATGAAGATTCTTTACCACTAATTTGAATAGGTCTTAACCTCCAAAGACCAATAATAAACCATCTCCTCCACTTGGATGGCATTTGGTTGCATGTCGAGAATGAACAAGACACTGACTCACTGATTCCCATCACAAGAATGTACAGCAAAAAAATATTTAAATGCAATTGATTAATATCAAGCACAGGCATAATTACCACAAATGAATGGACTGAGATACTAGAAGGCAACATATCAAATGTCCAGAATGTACCCAGGGCTTTCATGGGCAGAGACCATAAAGTGGTCAGAGGAAGTCAGTCGCAAGAGCAACAAAATATGAGAGGAGTTTTTATAGAAAAATCTATGTTGATACTTGATACCCAATCTTATTTAGAATGGCATTGCAAAGACCATCTATCAATTACAAATCATGTGAAGTTATGGCAGTCTTCCTGAAAAAAAAATATATATACTGTTAAACATTATATCATTATAGGGTCAAGACATTGACATGTGCTCAGTATACATTTAAAGAAAGGCAAAAAGACAGAGAACATTCCCGCTGCAGCTACATTAATATTTTTCAAATTATCCAGTTAGATGTTAAACTTGAAATTACATTCAAGTTTTTCATGTTTATTTAACATTGGAATATAATCAAGTGAACTTTGTAAGCAGTATGTTTTTATATGACCTTTAACTCCAACCTAAGAGAAGATGTACAGTACACTATGTGAAATGTGAGCATCCTTTTTGTGATGATCCTTTTCTACATCACATTTACCAGCGTGGACCAGGTCACTGTTTATTGATTTATATTCTGACAAATACACCAGAAATAAAATGAACTGGCCTGAAAATGTTCAATCACAAGAATCAAAGAAAAAATGCATTCAGTTGGTTTGAATGTTTTAGTGGTTTCAGATATCAAGATGGCCGCTGACTAGGGAGGTTGTTTAGATCTGACCTACAATCTAGTGAAAATCTATTGAATATCTGAAAAACAACTCAACATCCAAGCAAATGTTGGAGTTTTGCACTTTGATATTCCACTAATGTTTAGATTTGTAGGATCATTTCTGCTATTTTTCCACCTTTAAGCACATTTTGAATACATGTGCTTAAACAAGCAGCAAAGGCCTAGTGAATTACCAGGATTCTCAGCAGCCAACAAGCAGTAAAAAATGGCTCCAAACTTGACAAAAGACATGGAAGAACTCAAGCTATCATTGAATGTCATGTCAGAAGAACTGAGCAAGGTGGTGAAGCAACAAACAAGTCTGATGCGTTTGATTGGAGAATTTCAACAACTGAAAGTGATTATCAAAGAGAAGGATGAGAAGATTGAAGAGCTGGAAAAAAGAGTGGAGGACCTGGAACAGTACACAAGAAAGGAGGACGTGGTGATATCTGGACTTAAGACGACACACCGCACATATGCAAGGACAACAGCAGAAGACAATAAAGGGGAAGATGCACCACCAGATGAACTACTTTCACTTGAGCAGCAAGTCATCAAGTTCTTCAGCAGCAAGGACATTTTGCTGGATACTAAAACTATAGCTGCTTGCTACACAGTGCCGCAAAAACAAAATGCAAGCTTGGATAAACGCAACAAAAGACCAAATATCATCATTCGATTTGTGAGTACAAAACACAAAACTGAACTGCTAAAAGTTGTAAAAAAACTGAAGGGTACAGATGTGTTTGTAAATGAACACCTCACAAAGAAGAATGCAGAGATTGCTTACCAAGCGAGGATTCTGAAGAAGGAGAAAAAAATACAAGCTACATGGACTAGGAACTGTAAAATATTGATAAAACTTAATGGTTCTCCTGATCAGGCCAAAGTCCTAACTATCAAAAATGTTTCTGAGCTGGAGAAATATAGATGAACAATGTGGTTTACTTTTTTTAAATTTTGTTTTTCTGTCAGTCTGGTTTCTGTACATGCTGATGAGGTGAACGACATATTATTTATCCATGGGTGAAAGTACACAATTTAAGTGTTTCGATTTTAAAGATCACAAGTTTTATGATATAGAAACTGATATAGACCCAGAGACAAATTTCAGTCATAATACTAAACCACACTGTGAATATTATTCTGAAGGCAGTGTTAATGTGGGGTTGGGGGGCTTCTCACTTATACATTTTAATAGTAGGAGCATGCAAAGCAATTTCTCTAAAATAAAAAGCTGCCTTCAAACATTTGATGAGAAATTTAGTGTAGTAGCAATCTCAGAAACCTGGATCACTGAAGGAAATGAACTGTTGGATGGTCTGGATGGATATCAAATGTTTGTTCAAAACAGGTTTAACAAAAGAGGAGGAGGTGTTGCACTGTTTATTCAGTCAGGACTGAAATGTAAGGTTATTGATAAAATGACATTTTCAGTTGATAACTTGATGGAATGTTTATCTGTTAAAATTGAGGGTAATAGATCTGAGCATATGTTAATTAGTTGTGTTTATCGAACTCCTAGCTCATGCATAGATGAGTTTAGTAAGAAAATATTAGAGATGTATGAGAGGTATAATGAAAAATTTACTTTTATTTGTGGGGATTTTAATATTGATTTGTTGAAATATAATGAACATAACAAAACAACTGAATTTGTCGACACAATGTTTGGTTTAGGTTTCTATCCATTAATATTAAGACCTACTCGAATAACCAAAGACAGTGCTTCACTGATTGACAATATTTTTATAAATAAGTTCAATGTGGAAACAAAAAGTGGACTGTTGATAACTGATATTACTGATCATTTGCCAGTGTTTACTGTGTTGGATACTAGTCATCAGTTTAATTTAAATATGACAAAGCCAGCTCCTAATCTAGTTAGAGCTAAATCACCTGAAGCTGTGGAAGAAATGAAAGCAGAGTTACTAAATTATAATTGGCAAAATGTTTTTGTTGATGACGTCAATGAGTCATATAATACATTTTTGGAAATATTTGAAAGAAGCTATAATCATCATTGTCCCTTTAAAGAATACAAACAAACATCAAAAAACCGATTGACTCCCTGGATGACAAAGAGTCTGGAAAAGTCATGTAAAAAGAAAAACAAGTTATATAAGGATTTTATTAGGTGCCCAACCCAGGAAAAAGAAGAAAAATATAAAAAATATAAAAACAAATTAACATCAGTGCTGAGAAAGCAAAAACTATATTATTATGATACGCTATTGCAAAAATACAGCAATGATATTAAGGGTACTTGGAAGATAATTAATAGTGTCATTAAAAATCATAAAGACAGAGATTTTGCAATGTGTATTAAACATAATAACACCACAATGGAAAATAAAGAGGATATTGTTGAAGTCTTCAATCAGTTCTTTGTTAATATTGGTCCTAATTTAGTAAATGAGTTGCCAAAGGCTAGAGATGAAAAACTCAATTATACATTTAATAATATTAATACAATGTTTCTTGGAGGAGTGAGTGAAAGTGAGGTAATCGAAGTAGTTAAAAAATTAAAAAATAAGAAATCCAAAGACTGTAATTATATTGATATGGCTATTGTGAAAGAAGTCATTTATAGTATTATTAAACCTATCACCTATATCTGTAATAGATCATTCTTAACTGGAGAATTTCCTGATAAAATGAAAGTAGCCAAGGTGTTTCCAGTCCACAAAAATGGTAATAAGCAAAATGTAACAAATTATAGACCTATTTCATTGCTACCACAGTTTTCTAAAATCCTGGAAAAAATATTCATAAAAAGGCTGGACTCCTTTCTTAATAAAAACAATATATTAAATGAACACCAGTACGGCTTCAGAAACAACTACTCCACAACTTTAGCTGTGATGGAGTTTGTGGAACACGTTGCTGCAGCAGTTGATCGGAAACTTAATACAGTGGGAGTGTTCATTGATTTAAGTAAGGCGTTTGACACTATTGACCATGAACGACTACTGTGGAAATGTGAACAATATGGCTTACGGGGGGTTACACATCAGTGGTTAAAGAGTTACTTGAGTAATAGATTACAATATGTACAAATTAACAATACAAAGTCACAAACTGAAACTATAAAATGTGGTCTTCCTCAAGGCTCGGTTCTAGGACCTAAATTATTTATACTTTATGTGAACGATATTTTTACAGTATCCAATATTTTGAAATTTATAATGTTTGCTGATGATACAAATTTTTTTCTTTCTGGAAAGAATATGGATGAACTAATACAAATAGTAGAAAAAGAGCTAGCTGAGTTAAAAAAGTGGTTTGATTACAATAAGTTATCATTAAATGGACAAAAAACAAAATTTATGGTATTTTCTGGTAATCGGATTTACAATAATGTAAAGTTACATCTAAATGGATTTGAAATCGACAGAGTTTATGAGACAAAGTTTTTAGGTATCATTCTGGATAACAAACTTAGTTGGAAGCCTCATATTGAATATATTAGAAATAAAGTTTCAAAAACTGTTGGAATATTGTTTAAAATAAAAGATTTAATAAATGTAAAAGGCTTGCATATTATATACTCTTCTTTGGTTATGCCCTATTTGTCATACTGTGCAGAAATATGGGGAAATGCTAATAAAACAACTATTGACATATTAGTAAAGTTACAAAAAAAAGCAATTAGGCTTATTAATAAAGTGGGATATTGTGAACCAACTAATAAACTTTTTATTCAAAGTAACACCTTAAAAGTTAATGACATTGTTTATATAAAAATACTGGAAATAATGTATAAAGCAGTGAATAAAAGTCTTCCTTCTGGAATTCAGAAATTATTTAAGTTAAGGGAGAGTAATTATAATTTACGAGGTTTATTAATATTTGAACAAGCTAAAGAGAAAAGTAAAGTAAAATCTAGATGCATTTCAGTTGTTGGTGTGAAATTGTGGAATGAATTGAATGATGAACTCAAATTATGTGCTTTTTTGTTGAGCTTTAAAAGGTCCATAAAAGGTAAAATTATAAAAGCTTATACTGTTATGTAGATGTATATATGTAGTGTTTAACAATGTATGTATGTAATGTAAGTATGCTTATACATATACACAGACATATTTTTATATAGATATGTGTATATGTAATGTATGTATATATATGGACAGTAGATATATTTTATTATTGAAGACTGCTGAGTCTATGAACAGGGTAGGCAAGTATAAGCCTTGGCTTCAGCCTATTCCTTTTTTGGTAAATTATTGATTTGTCAAAAAGTAGTCTATATTGTTTTCCTTTTTCTGTAATGCTAATTTACCAAAATAAAGTTGAGTTGAGTTGAGTTGGTTTTAATGCGGGCGCTTGCTTTAGCTTTATGTGGGTAGTGAGTGTACTTCAGAGCAGTGTCATTAAAAGCTCTAATATTGAAATACAAATACTTAAAACAGACAAACATCATGTGGAAAACATCTGGGTCTATGATGAAAAGTCTCAGTACTGTTCAGTTTTATTGCCACATCAGTTTTAAAATCTTGCAAGATTGCATAGTATAAATTGTATATGACAAAATTTGAATAAAGTAGAAACATGGGAAGACGTATCTATAATCTAGGAGTTTAGGCTGTCTTGTGCATTGCCGTCCTAACAGTGCACAGCTGTCCTTTGAGATTCTCCTGCTCTACTGCATCAATAACGTATAGGCCAGCTCACAGTATAACAGCAACAAATTAGATTCTTACAAAGCACAGCAGATTTCATTAAAGATTTGGCACCGCTAGAGCATTGGGGGACATCTCTCTAAAGGCCATTATTTAACAATCTGGCACTAAAGAAGGACATTGTTTATACTGGGTTAAAGAGGATCCTTTTTTAATCAGGTGTTTAATCAAACTTCATGACTGAGATGACAAAAAAGTTTATTTGCCATTTGCATATGTACATTTAAACATAGTGGACGCATTCCTATCTAGATCTCTGGCCTTATTGTGCAAAGAAAACAAGTAGGAGGAAGGGAGGGATGTAATGCAAAAATAGAGGTATAGAAAAGGAATTGAGATTTAGAGAAAGGAAGGGTATAGAAGTCTCAAAGTCAGGATGTGGTTTGGGGAATATTTGTCTCTCAAGATTCACTGCGTTTTGGAGCGTTGCAGGTTTTGGTGGAAAAAAATAGCTGCCTTTAAGTTGTTTGTTTGTTGTGTTATCTTCGGTGTCTGATTGTTTAGACTTTGTCGGTCAGAGGTACACAAAGCCCCGAAGTTCCATTTAGCAGCAAAGTCTGATGGCAATTTTCTTCCCAATGATTGAAAATTTGCTCCTTGACCTGAGTGAGTACGATATTTTCCATCTTTGATTTGATGTTAATAGAGCTAAAATGGAAAAACTGATAGGCATAGGCTGAAAAAGTTAAAAAGATTTATGAAAATAAAATAAAATCACAATGGCGATGACTTTGTATTTGAACTGGTTTATGCAAAACAAACTGGTACTACTAATACAGTGCAACTTGTGTTAGACTTGCTATGAATGAGCCATCATTATGTAAACCATCATCATGATAAGATGATTTAAAAAGACACAGCTAAGAGACTGCTGCAATGTCATACATTTTGTCAGCAAAAATGTCATAAATTAAAATTAATTAAATGTCATTTAGTTATAAATTAAAAAAAAAAAAATTTGAAGATGCAATTAGTAAAATTATGTTTGGACTCCAAGGTAAAAAACCAAACAAAAGGTTAAGGTCATTTATTTACAAAGTGCTTTGAATAATTTGTTGCTGTAAGGCACATGTGTCAAACTCAAGGCCCATGGGCCAAATCTGGCCCTTGTTAACATCTTATCTGGCCCCCTAAGAAGAGAAATTAAATGTCAAATATTTTCATTGATTCTTGTTTTGCATAAAAACTGATAAAATATGTCAGTGCAAACTTCATTTAATTTTTCAGTCATCTTTGATTTTGATTTGGAAAGAGCAGCCAAGAGCATCAAATGAGAGCAACTAATCTCGTGCTGATGACCATAAAACCAATAAAATATGTCCGTTATCTTACTTGAGTTAATGTATTGACTGAAACTGATCCGCTTCTTTATTTTGGCCCCTTTTATAACTGAGTTTAACAACCCTGAGTCTGAGTTGTTCACAAAATATATTTGATGATAGGAAATAGTTTGTTTGGTATTTGTCTTACTATGGTTTGTAGGCTGTGTTGGAGAGGGGGGAGAAATTAGGTCCTAGGATTCTAGATGAATGTGAGGACTTGATCCGTAAAGGTGAGTAACGTTGGAGAGAGTGACAGCTAGGTAGAAAGTGCTCGGTGTTTGGTCCAGACTGATGTTTGGCGTTTGCAGGAACAGGATGACAACAGGCTGAGATTACAAGGAGTGAGGAGGATTCAGGAGACAATGGAGGAGCAGGACTTGGACGTTGCAAGTAAAATCAAGGTTAGTACAAAAATCACAATAGTACTTTTTTTTTTTTTTTTCATCTGTTACCCAAGGTATCATAATGTTCCAGTGTCGGATGAGTGAATGTCAGGGGTTTAAGTATACAGCAACAAAGTCATCAAGATTAGGTGCAGGTGTGGAGAGGTGGATGATGGAATGAAAATCAGCTGTGGGGAAAGTGGTTATGACTGAAAAACAAGGAATCCTACAATAAGTTTCCTGAAAACAAAAATCAGAAAGACGGTGTCTTTATTTTTCATTAAAATCCTAATCTTGAAATTGCTAAAATAATAATAAAAAAACTAGGAGATATAAAACAACATGCAAAAAAAGAAAACTAAACAAAGAAAGGAACAAAGAAAGAAAGACAAAGGGTCATGTAGCTATAGATGATCAAGCATGTCTATTGTATAGAGATAAAACTATGTGGCAAACCGAGAAAAACAAATGGATAAGTGTAAACATGAATATGCAACACACACACAAAAAAAGAACTAGATGGTCATGTTGGAATTTTTCCAGAGCATCATAAATGTTGTATAGTAGAGGCCATTACTCCCTCTTTTGGAAAAAAACAGGATAAAGTACTGTTCTTATAAAAGACAGTGCTGAGAAATGCTTCACCTTTGGCCTCAATTCATTTTAAAATGCATGGAAGTGGAAAGTTGGAGAACCTACTCAGACAGAAAGCAACTTATTCCCAACGCTACTCACTTAGGAACAGAAGCACAAATACTATCCGGATATTACTTTACTTCAGTAATTGAAAGTGAAACTGATCTTAGGAATGAAATCTTTAAAATGTAATAAGTGAAGACACAGGTGGTATGAGGTTTTGTCTCCTTTATGTTATCGCAATCATATACCCTTCAGGATGACAACAAAACAAAACTGCATTACAGTGACTAGTACAAGTGAGCTGAGCAATTCTCTAATGCAAATGTCTAAAGCCAAATAATCCCCACAAAACATTCACCTAAGCCAAGTGTCCTTGAAAAACCATGGAATCTTAGCCAGTATGCTGAAGCAGAATTGCTTATTATGGGATTACTCAGATTTTTCACTAAAGCTAAATTTAAATAATGCACATTTACAGTGTGTTTCAGAGGCCGTTGAAGTAATTATTTTATATCCTTACAAGAAGTTAAAAATGCATACAATGACATATTGTATAAGTGTAAAAATGGCTTAAATTATTGTCATGCAAGTGTTGAATCATATAACATTTATTTCAGTTTTGTGTCTAAAATTTATTTTTTTCTTTGCGTTGCTCTCTTCTTTTGGGGACACCACAGCAAACTAAGTCGCACAAAGCCTTGGCAATTGTTTTTATGTCGACTGCCAGGGCAGCTGATCAATAGAGGGCGCTAGGGTCCCGCCCCACTACTCAAACCACTCACCATATTACATTGAAGACTTAAAAAAAAATTAAATAATAAAATCAAAATATTTCAAAACATATGTATATATTTTTTAGTTGTATAAGATAAATATTTTATAGTTTATAGTTAATGATGAGTAAAGTTGTTTCTTTCAAAAACATTGTCTCTGATTGTTGATGTATTTCCACCCTGGGGGCACAACAATCTTTGCCCATATACTCTCGCCAAAAGTTGTACATGTACAGTTAGCTCCTCTTCATTACAAGAGATAGGAAGATTCTGGGCGCACCACTCACAGTATGGATCGTGCTTCCGGTACCGGAACAGATTTTTTATTTATTTTTAATGAATAATTGACACTGGGCGTTCTCCCGTGTGGCGGACAGATCCACTGCTGCTCGGCCGAACCTGCTCCAAATCCAAGAAATCAGCTCGGGATGGAGGCTCCAGTCTCGGTGGTGGGGACCGCCCCTTGACATGATATCCGCTCACCTGTTCAGGATGTTGGGAATGTACACTGCTCTGATGGAGAGCAGGTTTTTGTGTGCCTAACACAACAGCTGTTTTGCAATGCGTAACAGTTGGGCTGAGTGCATGTCTCCCTGTCAGTTTATGTATACTGCCGTCACTTTGTTGTCTGTGTGGATCAGAACATGCTGATTCTGCATTAGGGGGCAAAATACTGAGTCACGTTTCAGACCATGAAACATTCTAGCAAATTATGTATTGTAAAGCGACATGTGGTCCAGCCACTGTGCTTCCACTACTTGGGACAGACACATTCCTCCCAGCTTGACAGGAACGCATCTGTGAAAACTGAGACGTGTGATGTAGGCCTGCTGATGGGAACTCCCTCTGACAGAATGAGGGGGTTTCCCCAGTGATTCAGATCAGTTCTCACGGAGGGGGGCACAAAGATAATCTGCCTCTTTGGGTGCACAGGATCTATGTGCAGGCGGGCGAACCATCTCTGAAGGCATCTCATGTGAAGTAGGCCCAGCGGAACCACAATGTGGGCCACTGACATCGTTCCAGGAGTCGCATGTCAGGCAGAACTGTCATTGTGCTGCAGGGTTTGACACGATAGTGCTGAGCTAACAGAGCTTTGGCTCTCAGCTGTGATAAACGGGCTCTCATTGTGGTTGAGTTTAGCTCCACTTCCAGATAATCATCTGGGATGGATGAACAGAACTTTTTTCCCAGTTTATAGAAAACCCCAGGAGTAACATTAGCGTTTTGGTCTGTGCGACTGCTTCCTATCTGGACCGAGCTAATAAAAGCAGATCGTCCAGATAAAAAGAATTCTCATTCCTGCCATGTATGATGACTGCAGAGCCGTCTCCACGCATTTTGAGAACATGCGTGGGGTGTTTCAGAATGATGGAAATGGGAAAAAACGTGCCCTTCAGATCTATGAAGGTGAACCAGTCGTTCTGGTGAAGTTCTCCAGCTGTATGATTGTCAGCATGTGGAATTGTCTCCCCATGATTGAACATAAACAGGTCAAGAATGGGTCTCATCCCTCCGTTTTTTTTCAAAACCAGGAAGTAGTGTGAGGAAAAAAAAACTGTATTTTCCTCTACGCTGGGAACTCTGGAAATCGAGTTTTTCGTCTGGGGGGGGGGGGGGGGGGGGAACAAAAAAATGCTGCATGTGTGCCTCTGTGCTAAGCCCAGGCTGCTGTCTAACGTTAGAGCTGAGGTGAGCTGGCGCGCACTGAGAGGAGGCGTGAGCGCATTATGAGTGAAAGTCCATTTTGGTGGAGGCTGCAGCTGTCATGGAGAAACGTTTACTCCCACTGCGCGGTGAGTGGGCAAAAAATAGCTGAAAATAAAAACGAGCTCTGGCTGAGAACAAGGGATTTTACCAGACTTGGTCTGCTGAAAAAACATTATTTTTAGCTAACGTGGCAGAAGAATTTTTGTGATATTTACCGAACTACAGTGCCATTTAAAATGCTGTTTAGAAGTTACCGGCTCGTTCTGTGTGGGGAATGTGTGAAGAGAGGTAGCTGTGAGATCAGTTGATCTGATAGTCAGGCTGGAATCAGATAAAACTTTACTTTCAGAGATGTTTCTGTTTTATTTCAAAACATACATCATCAAAAAACACACACATTCCACTCAAGGAGCTGTTCCCTGGTTGAGGGTGCTGGTGCAGGAGCGGAGCGTGAAGTTGCTGCCGCAACTGTGGAGTGCCTCTGCTGCTGTTGCTGGCCAAGGCGGTTCCTCCAGCGGCCGGAAGGGCAGATGGACTGTGACGTCACCAAATGGTGTACGGTCTCTGAGACCTCCTCAGTCCTCTGCAATTTCGCAGGGATGGTCCTGAAGTTGGCCCCGAACAGCGCCTCTGGGGTGAAGGGCCCTTCGGCAGTTCTTTCTGCAGTCTCTCGGACAGGGATGTCAAGAGGTGGAGCCAAGTGGTCCTCTGGATCATGGTCATCCAGGCGGCGATGCAGGACAGGCAGACCGCAGAGGTGGCGCACATGTTTAAGATGAGTCAGCAGCTTTACAGAGAGAGCTCTTTGTCTCCTCCAGCAGGTCTGCTTCTTCCAGTCTCTTAGAGGCCAGCAGGGCAACTTTGTTGTTCGCCGCGGCTGCCTGGAGTGAGCACTGGTAAGCTTGGTTGGAGACCTTTGTCACCATCTGGTCATGCTTCCCTGGAGGGACAGGTTGCTGGTCCATCCTGGAAGCTTTTGCCCCAATCGCCTCCACCAGGTTTGGCTCTAAGGGTGGAACCGAGGGAAAAACTCTGATCGGTAAAACCCTCCACTCTGGAGATGGAGTCGAAGGTGGAGACGGATGTCTTCAGCTTGCCAGGCCCAGTTGCAGCCTTGTTCCAGTGTGATGTCACAGCTGGACAGCGAGGCCAGATGGGATCAGGGTGACGAGCTGGGGAGGAGCCAAACATTACCTCCAGATCATCGGATCAGGGCGGAGGGAGGCGAGGGATGGAAAGTCCCTTTTGTGTTAACAGCCTCTTGGATTATGCCGGGCAGCTCCGAGAGGAGGGCGCCAACGGCTGGGAGCAGTGTGGTCGCTGACATGGGAAGACCCAAGGTGGCTGAGCATCCGCTCGACCGCTCTTCTTCCGTCGCTATGCTCTCCAGGAGGGAAGGGGCAGCGAGGTTGTTTCCAGCATCGCCTTTCTCTGAGGAATCATTCGATTCACTGCGTGACTCTACGTCAAAGAAGGGCGGTGGCGTCATCCCGCACATAGCATCCCGCCACGGAAAAACACTCAGCGGAGCTGCTGCCCGCACCGCCTTTTTCGAAGGAATCAGCCGATTCACCGCAAGGAAAAAACGTTAGAAAAGGCGATGATGTTGTCCAGCGAGTAGCGGCCCACCACGGACAAACATTCAGCGGAGCTGCTGCCAACAACGCCTTTTTTGAGGGAATCATCCGAGTCACCGCAAGGAAAACACGTTAGAAAAATCGGTGGCGTCGTCTAGCGAGTAGCGGCCCTCCACGGAAAAACACTCAGCGGGGCTGCTGCTAACATTGCCTTTTTCAAGGGAATAATCTGATTCACCACGAGGAAAAAATGTTAGAAAAGGCGATGACGTCGTCCAACGGGTAGCAGCCCACCACGAAAAAACACTCCTCTGCACTTACCTTGAACAAGGCTGCTCGTCTCTGCTTCTCCTTGGGGAGGAAGAGCTCACCGGGACGGCAGGGGGTTGGCGTGGTAGAGACCCAGGCATCCTTAGCAAAAGTTGTGCTGGTCAAAGCTGGACATCTTTTCCTTCTTTTGACAGTGAAGAAAGCTGAAGAAAAAATGGGAGCCGATTGCCCGGTCTCACTGTAATTTATAAGGACCGGGGGTGGGGCCCACACAGTCGGTGGGCGCGGACTAAAGTTTTCAGTGCAGCAATGCGCGCGAAGGGATAAACCCACTAGCGATATCCTTAAAGGGCAAAGCCTATACGAAATAGAATGTCCATCATTAAACAGTGGTGGAGGTCTCCGTGTTCAACTGTCCCCCTATTACAGTGATGTTACTGCTAATATCACTCAGCCCCCTGTGAATAGCAAACATCCATCAGTGTGCTAATGATCCATCGTTAGGCTGATGGTCCTCCTTGATCATGTGAGCAGCTGGTTTTTGTTGTCAGCAGCAAACTGGTTTATCCACTGTAAGAGAGTGCTAATTTTAAGACTGAGCTGAATACAGCACATCAGACTGAGGAAGTCTTTCGGATGAAAGACGAAACGTTTCTACAATTTAAAAAAAAAAATTTTTTTTAATGTCCTGAGGACCAGATTTAACTTTTTTAGATTTTTCTACCGGGATTATTGAGCATGCATCAGGATATGACTGATATGCCTCCCAACTTTAAGATGTTTTTGTTTGTGAAAAACACATTCAGATGATTGTGTATTCTTAAAGTAGGAACTGGTGAGTGTGTTTGTTTCTAGAGCTAGCATTTTAGCGCTAGCTTCCAGGTTATTGGATTAGGCTCTGTGCTAAGTGCTATGCTACTTTTATTTGAATGTGCTTATAGAAAAATACTGTAATTATCAAACACTTTTATATACTAAATGTCACTGATGGTATTACTATTTCTGAACACCTGCATTTGTATTGATCTGGATAATGAAAAATAAGCCTTTTGCAATAAGTAACTAGCTCCTAGTGTTAACACTGAAGCATTACAACTGAAGGTACATTGACATGTTGAAATACTATATTATGTGCTAAGGTGAAAATTTATAACCTTTCAATATTAGAAATATTCAAGAGTACTCATATATATATATATATATATATATATATATATATATATATATATTAGGGCTTTAACAGACTACTCACTCCTCCCTGGGCTGCCACCTTACCGTGGTGGATGGGTTTGAGTGTCCCAATGATCCTAGGAGCTATGCTGTCAGGGGCTTTATGCCCCTAGTAGGGTCACCCATGGCAAACAGGTCCTAGGTGAGGGACCAGACAAAGTGCAGCCCAAAGACCCCAATGATGAGAAACACAAATGGACCTAGTGTTCCCTTGCCCGGACGTGGGTCACCGGGGCCCCACTCTGGAGCCAGGCCTGGAGGTGGGGCACGCGGGCGAGCGCCTGGTGGCCGGGCTTTTACCCATGGAGCTCGGCCGGGCACAGCCAGAAGAGGAGGCATGGGTCCCCCTTCCCATGGGCTCACCACCTGTGGGAGGAGCCAAAGGGGTCGGGTGCAATGTGGGATGGGTGGTGGCCGAGGGCGGGGACCCTGGCGGTCTGATCCTCGGCTACAGAAGCTGGCTATAGGGACGTGGAATGTCACCTCACTGGTGGGGAAGGAGCCTGAGCTGGTGTGTGAGGCTGAGAGGTTCCGGCTAGAAATAGTCGGACTAACCTCTACGCATGGCTCGGGCTCTGGAACCAGTTTCCTTGAGAGGGGCTGGACACTCTTCCACTCTGGAGTTGCCCCTGGTGAGAGGCGCCGAGCAGGCGTGGGCGGACTTATTGCCCCCCAACTTGGTGCCTGTGTATTGGGGTTCACCCCGGTGAATGAGAGGGTGGCCTCCCTCCGCCTACGTGTGGGGGGACGGGTTCTGACTGTCGTTTGTGCCTATGCACCAAACGGCAGTTCAGATTATCCACCCTTTCTGGAGTCCTTGGAGGGGGTACTGGAAAGTGCACCTTCTGGGGACTCCCTTGTTCTGCTGGGGGACTTCAATGCTCATGTGGGCAATGACAGTGAGACCTAGAGGGGTGTGGTTGGGAGGAACGGCTCCCCTGATCTGAACCAGAGTGGTGTTCTGTTGTTGGACTTCTGTGCTCGTCATGGATTGTCAATAACGAACACCTTGTTCAAGCATAAGGGTGTCCATATGTGCTCTTGGCACCAGGGCACCCTAGGCCGCAGTTCGATGATCGACTTTGTCATCGTCTCATCTGATCTGCGGCCACATGTCTTGGACACTCGGGTGAAGAGAGGGGCGGAGCTGTCAACTGATCGCTACCTGGTGGTGAGTTGGCTCCGATGGTGGGGGAGGATGCCGGTCAGACCTGGCAGACCCAAACGTATTGTGAGGGTTTGCTGGGAACGTCTGGCAGAGTCTCCTGTGAGACGGAGTTTCAACTCCCACCTCCGGGAGAACTTTGAACATGTTCCGAGGGAGGTGGGGGACATTGAGTCTGAGTGGACCATGTTTCGTGCCTCTATTGTCGAGGCGGCTTACCAGAGCTGTGGCCGCAAGGTTGTCGGTGCCTGTCACGGCGGCAACCCTCGAACCCGATGGTGGACACCATCGGTGAAGGATGCTATCAGGCTGAAGAAGGAGTCCTATCGGGCCTTTTTTGGCCTGTGGGACCCTGGAAGCAGCTGATGGGTACCGGCAGTCCAAGCGACATGCGGCTCGGGTGGTTGCTGAGGCAAAAACTCGGGCATGGGAGGAGTAAGGAGAGGCCATGGAGAACGACTTCTGCACGGCTTTGAGACGATTCTGGTCCACCATCCGGCATCTCAGGGGGGGGAAGCGGTACGCCACCAACACTGTTTATAGTGGGAGTGGTGTGCTGCTGACCTCAACTCAGGATGTTGTGGGTCGGTGGGCGGAATACTTTGAAGATCTCCTCAATCCCACCGGCACATCTTCCACTGAGGAAGCGGAGCCTGGGGACTCTGGGTCGGGCCCTCCAATCTCTGGTGCTGAGGTCACCGAGGTGGTTAAAAAGTTCCTCGGTGGCAGGGCCCCAGGGGTGGATGAGATCCGCCCAGAGTTCCTTAGGGCTCTGGATGTTGTAGGGTTGTGTTGGCTTACGTGACTCTGCAATATTGCGTGGACATCGGGGGAAGTTCCCCTGGATTGGCAGACCGGGGTGGTGGTCCCCCTATTCAAAAAGGGGGACCGTAGAGTGTGTTCCAACTACAGGGGAATCACGCTCTTAAGCCTCCCTGGTAAGGTCTATTCAGGGGTTCTGGAGAGGAGGGTCCGTCGGATAGTCGGACCTCAGATTCGGGAGGAACAGTGCGGTTTTCGTCCTGGCCGTGGAACACTGGACCAGCTCTACACTCTCAGCAGGGTCCAGGAGGGTGCGTGGGAGTTTGCCCAACCAGTCTACATGTGCTTTGTGGACTTGGAGAAGGTGTTCGACCGCGTCCCTTGGGAGGCCCTGTGGGGGGTACTCTGGGAGTATGGGGTACCGGGCCCTTTGATACGGGCTGTTAGGTCCCTGTATGACCGGTGTCAGAGCCTGGTCCGCATCGCCGGCAGTACGTCGGGCTTGTTCCCGGTGAGAGTTGGACTCCACCAAGGTTGCCCTTTGTCACCGATTCTGTTCATAACTTTTATGGACAGAATTTCTAGGTGCAGCCAAGGTGTTGAGGGTATCCGTTTTGGTGGCCTTAGGATTGCGTCTCTGCTTTTTGCAGATGATGTGGTCTTATTGGCTTCATCAGATCGTGATCTACAGCTTTCGCTGGAGCGGTTCGCAGCCGAATGCGATGCGGCCGGGATGAAGATCAGTTCCTCCAAATCCGAGGCCATGGTCTTGAGCCGGAAAAGGGTAGAGTGCCCTCTCCGGGTCAGGGAGGAGGTCCTGCCCCAAGTGGAGGAGTTCAAGTATCTTGGGGTCTTGTTCACGAATGAGGGAAAAATGGAGCGTGAGATCGATAGGCGGATAGGTGCAGCGTCTGCAGTGAAGCGGGCGCTGAACAGGTCTGTCGTGGTGAAGAGAGAGCTGAGTCAAAAGGCGAAGCTCTCAATTTACCGATCGATCTACGTTCCCACCCTCATCTATGGTCACGAGCTTTGGGTTGTGACCGAAAGAATGAGATCTCGGATACAAGCGGCCGAAATGAGTTTTCTCCGCAGGGTGTCTTGGCTCTCCCTTAGAGACAGGGTGAGAAGCTCGATCATCCGGGAGGGACTCGAAGTAGAGCCGTTGCTTCTCCACGTCGAGAGGAGCCAGTTGAGGTGGCTTGAGCATCTGTTTAGGATGCCTTCTGGACGCCTCCCTGGTGAGGTGTTCCGGACACGTCCCACCGGAAGGAGGCCCAGAGGAAGACCCAGGACACGCTGGAGGGACTATGTTTCTCGGCTGGCCTGGGAACGCCTCGGGATTCCCCCGGAAGAGCTGGCCCAAGTGGCTGGGGAGAGGGAAGTCTGGGCCTCCCAACTTAGGCTGCTACCCCCGCGACCCGACCCTGGATAAGCGGAAGAAAATGGATGGATAGATGGATGGACAGACTACTCAAATAATCTATACATCGATTCCTTGGACATCTGTTGAGTTTTTTAATTTCACGTTGAGTATTCGTGGTGACATCATTACGTCGCCGTTAAGTCATTGCGGTACGTGTCACGTGATCCACACCGGGCGCGGGTTATAATATGGATTCCTCCAAGCAGATGGATGGAGCAGAGCAGGCTCAGTCTTCGCAAACAGGTAGAAATACATCAATAGTATGGAAATATTTCACTAAAGATGAATCTTCCGGTTGAACTACCGTAAGGAAACAGAAAATGAATCAACTTCCTGACTGTTTGGAGCTTGTTGCAAACCGGTGTTACATCATATTTTGTGACCACCGTATATTGTGACCGTAGGGGGTGGTGTTGCATGCACTGTTGCAGGTCACAGAATATGGTGTAACACCGGGCCCAATTGAGCGAACGAGAACCAGCTTCCTCTGACCTTGTTTCACAAACAAAAAGCAAAAAATATTAGTCTCTAAACCTATAAAAAATCCTATAAATATATTAATCTCTAAAACTAAACCTAATGCGCCCTACAGCTGGCGGTAGTGCAGGGTGGTCCACCGCCCCAGTGTTTTTAGTTTCGTTTTTGATGTGCCGCATGTTTCTTTCAATTTTGCAGCTTAATTATAATAGCTAAAAGTTTAGTTTTTCCTGTGACTTATTTGCAGTATGATAAATGGTAGGAGCATAAGATATGCTCCCAATGTTTTGTTGGTCTTTTTTTGTAAATAATTACCTTTATTGCGGTTTTATTTATTTATTTATTTTTGTATCTTTAGATCCTATGATGCCATCAAGTACTCGAGTTCTACTTGAGTTTTATTATGTTAATGTCGAGTTTTAAAATTATGTAGTAATTCAACCCCTAATATATGTATATATATATATATGTGTGTGTGTGTGTGTGTGTGTGTGTGTGTGTGTGTGTATTTTGGAGTTATGACAGTACCGGGAATTGAACCATTGATTGTCCAATCACAGGCCCACCTTCTCTAACCTCTGTTCCACCACTCCCTTGTACTAATGCAGTATGCATACAGTACTAGAGTAAATAGTTTCCTGCAGTGTTAAGACAGAAGAATTAGGGAAACAACCTGCATTTGCAGGTGGTGCTAAATTGCTACCAAGGCATTTCAGAAAAGTGTGGTTTTGGCCAATATATGGGTTAAATATAAGCAAGAAAACTCATGGTGAAGAAAGTAAGGGTGTCTAAAAAGTGCAAATTGCCCATGGAGAGATTCCATCTCATGTAAGAGCTGGAACATAAGTCAGAAAGTTGAAAAAGTGTAACTAAACAAACACAATGTATATTAGAGAAGTTACTACAAAACAAAATACTGTGGCAGCAGTTTTTAACATTAAAAAACACTGGTAACACACATCTATTTTGCGAGACATATTGAGGGTAATTTTTAGAAAAGTCAGTTCTAAATCTTTGTGCATCACATTACAGCTCAGTTGCAGCTACTTAGCAGCAAATCCTGACAGTAAGGGATACATCCTGTTAATGCCGGAGGAGATTTGCACCCACTGTCATGTACTTGTGTTCACAAACTTTAAGGTCAGTAAACAAAACGGGGTTAAAAATGTAACCACTAAGGAATTATAGCGGAGGCATTAAAATGGAGGTCATTCAATTTGGACGAAGTGGAGAATTAGATGTGTTAAAAACAGTTGGATAGGCACCAAACTTAGTTCCTTGAATGTACATTTCCACAGCTAAATGAAGGGTCCGTTGATTGTTGAAATGATTGGTGTTCTATATTCAAAAATGATATAATTTAACTGTGTTGGAGTTATTAGTAGAAGTGACTGAATCTTATGTCATTTCCACTGCAACAATAATAGTAAAAGAAAGTTTAGAGGTTTAGAAAATGACCAAATTTATATTAAAAAAGGTCTGTAGAATATAGTGAAGGTACAATAATTAAGTGTTAGATGTTGGCCATCTCGTTTCACTTAGCAAGAGAGGTGTTTGTGGCATATCTTGCTGACAGAAAGTTTGGGGAGTGGTGGCACAGAGGTTACAGGCTTGTGATCAGAAAGTTGCAGGTTCAACTCTCGGTACCATCAGCATCAAAATGTGGGTGGAAAAAGTAAAGCACCCACACCTGTTTCCACCCTCATTCGCCCCACTCTGGGCCCCTGAGCAAGCCCTTTAATACCCACCATCTGCTCTCAAAACAGGTCTCTCTTGAAAATGAGTTCTCGTGACTCAAAGAGACTACCTGTATAAATAAAGGGTACATGAAAAACAATGTCAGGAGGGTCCATTAGACTCCTTTGAATCCTCCTAGAAGAGCTGGAATATGTCTGAGCCCCTCTGTTCAAGCTGCTGCACCTGTGACAGATGGACAAGGTTTTGTACACAAGTTGATGTTGATGTTTTAATTTTTTTAATTATTAACATTATTTGTCAGAGTCCCAAATGTAAGATATTTTTTACTTTGATTGTTGCACTTAACAAAAAACAAACACAAAGAAAAAAAATGCACGTGACAGCAACACCTGAAGACCTCTCTCGTGTTGTCCCAATGGTGACAAAGCACACAAATATATGTCTTGTGTGACCCTTCTTTTTTTATGTGTTTGAGTCTGCAGATTCTTCTAATTGTGACCTAAAAGGACACAAGGTCCTTTCTAGATTTCATTGGAAACTGATAAGAAGTGAGAGGGACGTCCGTGTGTCATTGGTCGTTAGGACAAGGCCAAGTCAGGGTGTCACTTGTTAGGATTAGGGTGGATCAGATCTGTCACAATAGCTGAAGCTGTGCAGTTTGACACAGAAAGCAGCAGCCCTTTGTTGTGGCCTTTAGAGGGACAGTGTGGAATAACTGTGATCAGTGGGTAAGGAACCCATGAATTACAGTGGATGATTTCTTCAACATCAATTATTATGCAACATGCATCATTTCTTTTTCTTTCTTTTTCATCTGTGGAGGCAGGAGGTCTCTCATTCATTCATTAGACTGTTTTCACAAGAACATCCTGATGCATGCTCAGTAATCTAGATAGCAAAATCTAGACTGAAGAAGTATTTCGGATGAAAGATGAAACGTATCTACAATTTTTTGTTTGTTTGTTTTTTGAACCCGTCCAGAGGACCTGACTTAATGTTTTTAGATTTCACAAGAACACTTGAGTTTGGTGTCAAGTACTCCAGACCAGTTAGTGCCATAAACTCATGAACTAACAGCTAAAGGCATTATTATAAATATTTGATGTAACATTACATTTTTATACCTTTGACAGCTAAACAAAAACAAACTTTGCACCAACAGTTAAATATGGACTTTTTTTTTAACACTGAAACAACAGTCACACTCCAATAGCTTTTTTTTCTTGTTAAATTCTTTATTTGTGCTTTTCTCTCATAGTGCCCTAAAGGTCTGAGTAATAAAATGTTCCAAATTATAGCAATTTGTTGATGTGACTGGCATTCTAGGATGACTGTTTGTTCAGTTACCAAGTTTGTTTTCTTTTAAGTGTCTCTGAACAGAAGTGCTTGTGTCATGGTCGGATAGGGGGTTGACCCAGATGCAGACAAGAGTATCTTGAGTGAAGAAAACTGATTTTATTAAATAAACAGAACAAAAGGCTGACAAGGCAGCGAAAATTACAAAAAATAAATAAATAATAAAAAGCACAAAACACACAAGAGACATCAGAGGGAGGACTGAGAAATCTGGTAGGGAGCCAAGATGATGAGCCGCTGTTCTTCTTCTTTGATGTTTTTTGGAGGTTGGCAAACAACAAAATTGGTGCATTACCGCCACCGACTGGTAAGGAGTGTGGACCAGAATGTCACTCAAGGATTACATTCTACTATGTAACTGGTAATTTAAGATAATGAAATATCATCTGATAAATTTTACTTTTTGAGTTATTTCTAAATAAATCAACTAAATCTAGTTTTACTTTAATTCTGTTTACATTTTGAATCAACTGTTGTCTTTCTTCCTCATTATTTTGACAGCGTAAGATAAGATAGAACTTTATTGATCCTTTATTAAGATACCTTTACTAAGAACTTTATTATGATAAGATATAACTTTATGAATATAACATTACATGTTCTATTGTCTCATCAACTTCACAGTACTGTATTCACATTTACCACTGCAATGTTTCCCTGCAATAAAAAAGTGCTGTTTAAACCAGTGTAGATGAACAGATGCTGGGATATATTCATCATTTAACGCGGGTTCCTCATTTTTCTGGACTGAATAAAACGTGCATTGAATTTAAGGAAATGCAAACGTGAGACGTCATTTATATTTGACCCATCAAAATGAATGCGGTCATTTATTTACAGAATCAAATTTAACATCAAACATGTACATTAATTTGGCAAATTATGAAAATAACAACATAAGCAATCAATCAGAAAACTCATACGGCCATGATTTTTCCGTTGCTGCACCACAGACATTTATAAACTGTACAATTATGATCTTTTACCCACATGAATGTGGGTGAGCATTTTACACAGACATTTCTAAAATATCTGGAAGAATTTCTACTTGATAGAAAGTTAAAGATGAAAGAAGTTAAAGGGAGTAAAGATGGTATGTGAGGGAAATTAAGTGTTCACCAGAATCGACACTCTCCGGCTTTCTTCAGCTTTTCCTTACAGTACACTTAGGTGATGAAATCGGCTCCTTTACCTGGAGATGTCTCAGGTGAGATTCCGTTTAACGCACCCTTTCAGCGTCTCAGTAGGATGCTGTTACTCGTCCGAAGTAATGGCGAGGCTCTGTTCGACACATATTCACCTCAGTGGAAAATGTTATAATCCCATGGAACTCGGGAGAGCTTTGTTGTCATGTCAGGAACTCCAACAGCACTCCATCAGAACTCAGCAGAACTTGAGTAGACTCTCACCGAACTCTACGCTCTCAGAACTCTTAGAACTCCGACAACTCTCTGAGTCCGACAACTCTCCCACTCTGTAACCCTGTGTAGACCAGGAAGTACTGACATTTTAAAGACTCTTTCCCGGTTCACTTTTTGGGATTTTTCATTGGTCAGAAACGACCAGACGGGGTGGGTTTTGTGACGTAAGAGGTTAGAGACAGCGAGAATTGTTATGGGACAGCTCAGAAATGTTCTCACAGACCGAGAGGGTTTTGTTTTGGCGTGTTTCAGGAAACAGGTGCAAAACATCTCTACTTACGTCTGAGAGGATTCTAAAACATGACAGTTTTAACATAACAACTTGTTTTTCGTTTGACTGTAACCTTGTAAACGCACACACTTGCTCATTCAAAAGCAGAAATCAGAAAATGCATAATTACTCTGCAACAGCTTTTAACATGAGTTCTAACTTTTGCATGAGAATAAAAACCATTACTCAGTTAATAAATTGATTAGTTCACTGCAACATCTAAAATGGTTTGAACTAAGACACTTTGATTATCAACATTTGAACAATAGTAATGATAATAAAAAGAGAGTGTTCTTTTCACTTGAATCTTCAAGAAAGAAAGTCTCAGGATGGGTGAACCTGTATTTATGTATTCAAATACATGAAATGACAGTTCCTGTCCCACAAGGTTCTAAAGGTCAAGAGTTTTGACCTTAGACTTAGTTTCGACGTAGGCCTAGTCCACTACACCAGTATGCACACATATGAGACAAGAAATATTTGTCTTTGTCCTCGTCATCCTCCTTGTACTTCTCATTTCTCTGGTTTTCTTTAGGATTCTATAAAACCAACATCTTTTATTTTCTTCCTCCCATATCTTATGCCATTTATCCTTCATTTTCTGTTTTATTACAATTTTTATTTCTGTTTTACTAAAATTAACAACTAAATATGAGCCACTGTTGTGGTGGTGATGAGAAATGGTTCCAACAGAGACAGAGGGTGAGTGCAAAGTGGCAGCACCTGGGTGATTAGTCATGGGAAAGAGGTGAAGCTGAATGAGAAAACATGTAAAGGACCAAAATAAAACATAAATCCTGAAAATGAGAACACGGACACGACAGTTTGCCACAAAAATATTTGTCTTTACAGTTCATCACACATATTGTGAAGCCCCTTTATCTACTGTACCTCTCAAAGATATGGCAACAGCAAAGAACTCCCTCAATATATGGCAGGTGCTTTAAACTATATTTTTTACTTGTCGGCATTTTTCACATTGACTGTATAAGAAAGGACGTTGAGATGAACATGCACATTTAAGCACACATTCAATATGAAGTTTGACTCTTCTTAAACTTCTCTCTTTGAGCTATTTCCTCGTTTCTTTCTCCTTGAAAACTGCTGTGGGTGCAGTCTTCTGCCACACCTGCAGATTACTGGGGTCCAGCCTGATCTTTAACCATGTTAAGCTACAATGTCCACGAAAGCTGATTTTCCAATATGCACATATTAAACTTTCGTCGCATTACCAAAAAGATCAGACTGAGGCAGTAATAAAATTCATGCACTCCATCAAAGCTTAGGGATAACATGAAAGCATAAGTAAGGTGTGCTGGTGGAGCTAAGGATATTTGCTCAACTGAACATGATTCAGTGAAATTACATTTTCTCCACAGCCAACCCAATGACATCCTCTTTTAGTCATAAACACATTCGGACACTAATTGGTAAGACTATCTCCACAGGAATTTTAATTTACTTTCACTACTTGAGACATAACACTCCAGGATGCTGAAATGAGTCTTATAAAATTATTCTCCATGCATAGCTCTCTGTGCACCAGCACACATCTCAGATTTTCTTCTAACTTTGCACAGACTGGAGTATCTTTATTAATTTCCCCTCCCTTGAAATCCAATTACAGAGTATATAAAACGGTTGACTGATCATAGCAGGCTGCGCTTCCTGCTAATTGTTTTCATTTTGTTTAACCATTTAATGATTGTTTTATTCCTGTAAATTTGGGAAATGAAATCAATTTTTGTTGTTGTTTTGTTTGTCTCAGCTCTTTGCTGTACTCTGCCAGGCTGCCCTGAAAAGAAAACTCAACCAGGAGTCAGAACAAATACACCGCAGCTGCCAACTTATGAGCATATATCCCAAAACCGTGCAGTCATTTTAGCACTTTGTTATGCCTCATCAGGTTGGATTAGTTGTGCTTCAAAAATCCAAATACCTGAAGTGATTTTTGGACCATGTGTTTGCCTGCATCAAAATCTAGATGAGGAGCAACACACACACACACCACCACCCCCCACACACACACAAAGTCCCAAAGATGACTAATCATCTACCATCCACTGAGATGATGAGGCATACATTAATAAAGTAAATGCTACATGAATACAAATTAAAGCTTTATTTGACTCAGTCCAAAAATTAGATTCTGTATAACATAGTTTTGTATTGTTTATACTTTTGTATTGTAACACAATACAAAATACAACACAGTAACACAAACAACATTTAAAGGAGCAATGTGTATAATTAAATGACATCTGGATGAGCAGTTACTTTTTGCTTCCAAGCCAGGAATCTTTGTAGGTTTGTCCAGAGCAGGGCCATTCAACTGGCGGCCCGCGGGCCATTTCCAGCCCGCAGGCGACTTCAATCTGGCCAAACAATGACTTCTTTTTTTTATTTTTATTTTTTGGGGGATGGGGGGGAGGGGTGTCTGGGTTTGTGTTTTGGGTTCTGTTAATTGCATTTATGATTCAATGCAATAAAATAAACAAAATTAAAAGGTAACAGATCATTGTAATACTTGGTTTATTTACATAATGAGTTTAATCGCTGGATGTCCGGCCCCTGAGCTGCTGCTTTCAGAATCTGTGGCCCCCTGAGCAGTTCTGTTGAATAGCCCTGGCCTACAGTTACAGTTATCTTGTCCCATATTATCATTTTTGGAAAAATAAATAGCTTACTGCACGTTGTGATGTATTTTCAAAAACACAAGTGATGACTGGAAATGGGCACCAGTGACCCATGACCCGAAAAGGAAGAAGTGGGTAGAAGATCATGTATGTATGTATGTGCGTGTGGACAGACAGATGTATGGATGGGAAGAGATCAATTGCAAATACTGATAGATGACTAAGACCAGGCATGTGGTGTTAGGGGAGGCAGTCTCTCCTGGATCAATGAAAATAAAGTAAAATAACAAAACTGAATAGTAAAAACAAAAGTAAATTATGTTTATTATATTTAGTTAGTGTTATAAATGTTTGTTGTGTGTGTGTGTGTGTGTGTGTAGATTCATGTCAGTTTTATCCTTTTTACAAACACATTGCTGAATTTGTCCATGTCTTGATCAAACAGTACAGATCAGAGATTAGCAGCTGCCACTGATCAGAGTACATGGTCTAATAAAATCAATTCAGTTTATTTATAAAGCATCAAGGCACAACAGAAGTCGTCTCAGGGCACTGAACAGAAACATTCATATAAAAAGATACAAGTTAATACAGATCAGTCCGTGTGCCCATTTGAACATGCCTTTGGATTTTTCACCCTTATGTTGGATATTTTGTAGACAAGTGGTAATTTATTTTCATTTTTTTAATTACATAAGTAATCACGTTGATTTGACAAAGATATGCTCCTTAATGCATGTTCCCCATATGTAACAACTGCTGCCCTCCTCCCTTCTTCTTTGTCTCAGTGGAATTGCAAAGGAGCAGAGTGAGGAGGAAAACATGAGGAAATCATTAAGTAAAAAAATAATGGTTCCCAATTGTCTGCACTTTGGTTGCTGTTGTTTGTTTTAAAGATCAATTCAAAAGATTTAGATTGTAAACATCACATCTCCAATATGATAATTTCCACATATGCGTCTTTACAGTGTTTCTATTTGCCAAGGTATGTGTAAAATATCAGAATCTACCTCGTCAGATGTGTTTGTTCTTAAGTATTGTTGACCATGATGAAAGCTACTGCCATACCAATATTTAACTCAGTATTTGTAAAACTGTCAGTCAGAGCTATTTTCGTGTTTGCTAATGTCAGTTGACTTTGGCATTTGTCTTCAAAAAAGGTGCTTCTAAAAATGTAAGAGTTGTAAATGTTTATCTAATTGTTATTTTCTGAAAGTTTTATTGAAATCCTAAAATCTCTGCAATGGTTCATGAGATTTTTTATTTATTTATTTTTTGCCAGTAGACAGAGTTGATGGCAATAGTTAGTGACTCGTATTTATAGTGGTGCTTGAAAGTTAGTGAACAGTTTATACTTTTCTATATTTCTGCATAAATATGACCTAAGACATCATGAGATATTCACAAAAGTCCTAAACTACTGTACATGCATACATAAATAATAATAATAACTCTAACTGTTCTGAGATGGAATGGAGACCTGTCCAAGGTGGATATGGGCACCAGTGACCCCCATGACCCAAAGAAGAAGAGGCAGGTAAAAGATAATGGATGGATGGATGAATTCAAACTCATGTATAAATAATTAATCGTGCAAAATTAAATGCAATTATTTATATATGATTATTTAAAACTTTTGTATTCATATATTTAAACATTAAAAAATGCTTCAATCCATGTATTTATAAATAAATAAATCTATCAAAATGAGGGAGTAAGTAGGTGACTCAAACGAATGATACCAACATTTGTCTGTATGAAAGTTATGGTAAATAACAAATCACTCATTCACTCCTCCCACGCCCTCGTTCGCTCATTTGAGTCAGGAGTCATTTTTTTGCACTTGTGATTCCTGACTGAAACGAGGGAGTCGGGTTTGATTTGTACAGCACTCAAAGACTCCTACATCTGATTGATTAATTCATTCACTGCTCACAGCAGGACGGTGGGTGCAGGGAGGCAGTTGAGAAGCAAGAAACCAGAGCTGCTGTTTTCTCAATAGGGCTAATGCAGTGGTTAGGTTGATATATTTATTAAGTGCAGTTAGCATAGCAGCTGCAAAATAATGACACAGTGCCTCTCTGTTCTCATCTTTTCAGGTAGCTATAGTTAGCTAGCTGTAGCAGGCCTGAATCAGTGAGTTATTGGAGAAGTATTCAGAATCCAAACAAGATTAAAAGCAAAAACTAGTGGATTTTATTTGTAACTGAAAACATTTAGTTTCTCATCCAAGCTTTCTCAAGTCAAAGAACAGAGAGTGTGGGGTTCCAGTTATGAAGTTGAGCTAAGCTAGATACTGTATGTAGATTGTCATATCAGTCCTCAAATAAGGGTTCATTAAGGTCTTTACTTTAGTTTGACTCACAGAGGAGCAGTGTTGGGAATGTTACTTTTAAAAAGTAATTAATTATAGTTACTAGTTACTTCTCCCAAAAAGTAACTGAGTTAGTAACTGAATTACTCCCCTATAAAAGTAATTAGTTACCAGGGAAAGTAACTAAAGTAACTATTGTTTGTTTGTTTGGTTTAAGTTGAGATATATCTACGAATTTAAAGTAGAATTGCAAAGACAAGTACTTAACACAAAACTTTTAATACTTACTGCACCTCAACAGAACATGACTGGTTGACATACTATACTTCAAGTTTTTTCTTCATTACAAAAATACAGTTTAACAAAATAACATAACAATTGTGTTTTTAGCTTTATGTACACACTGTACTGTTCAAGTGTTTTCTTAGAAATAAAAGTAAACAGCTAAAATAAGTGTTTTAACTCTGTAGTGTAAAATAAAATCAAACCCTCACACAACTGGTTCTTCAAGTATTTTCTTAAAAACAAAATAACCATTTTAACAATACGAAGTACTTTTAAAACAGTACTGAAAATCTGAATTACCTGAACAAACCCAACATTAGCTACTAAACTATCCATGCATAGATGGATTCATTTATCCACTCAGTCAACCCAGTCATCTGCTGACCATCTTACCCCTTAAACCAGTGATTGTATCTTAGAAGTAGAAGCCTTTCAAACTTCTGGTCAGAAAGTTTGTTCCTCTTTGGAGTGAAGACAAGCTTCCCTAAGCTAAACAGTCTTTCCACAGGGGCACTAGATGGAGTGGCTGCATTGTATTTGAGTGAAATTTTCTTTACAAGTGGAAATCCATTAAGACTGTCCATCCCTTGTGCTCCTGATTTGAAATAATCAGCAACTTGGCTTTCAGCAGTAGCAGAGGTGTCATCCTCATCCTCAAAGGAGAAGAACTCATCCTCCATGGCTGACTCAGTGCATGCTGGTGTGATGGTAGTACCTGTTCGCTGGTCTTCATTTTGAGCACTTTTCCGGCACTCTGCTAGCAGACTTGCCTTGGCCTTGTCCTTCCTGTCCTGCATCCGCAGCCAACGTAGTTTAAACTTGGGCAGAGTCACAGCAGCCAAGACGGCATTCTCACTTTCCAGCACCTCTGCAAATCTTGTTTTGATAGCCTGCAATGATATACAAAGTAAATATTATACTGACTATCCATACACACACACACACACAGCATTACACATTGTAAGTTTACAAATATATTTAATTTTACATTGTATCTTTTCATTATGTGTTTAAAAATATATATTAGTTCTTACTGTAACAATTGCCTCTGGAAGGTCAACGAGGATTTGCAGACCACTCTTCAGGTCCAGGGTCTTCAACATCAATGTCTCCAGTGTGGGTAGGAGTGTGCCATGGAAACAGTTGTCTTCTCCCTGAAGTATGTCTAAGGCTACTGTTAGTGGCTTCATTACCATACAGTATTCCTTGAGGAACTGATGCTCCCGTTCTGTGATGGCTTTCAAAACAAACTCGGAAGAGATGGTGTTCAGTGCAACTATAGGGATCTCACAGATGCGAGCAAGGGCATCATAAAACGAGTTCCATCTTGTACTGCAAGGGACTAGCAGCTTCCTTGCGATTACATCACCAACAGTCTCTGCAGCCACAGTTGAACGGCTAGCCTTGTTCCATAAAGCTGTGCATTTGGTTGTAGCACTCCTGTATATTGCTTTTGTTTCTGGTCTTGACAGTATCCACTTGTCAACATCAGTACATGAAACAAGGTTTAAAGTGTGTGATGCACATCTCTGATGTGGTGGCAAAGTAATTACATCATCATTATCATCATCACCAACACTGTTTTGCAAGACATCATTAATGTTCACAAATGTCACCTCATCTTCATCATCATCAGACTCATCATCCTCCACAGGCTGGTACTTCTTGAAGGCTTTGACAAAATTAGAGCCATTATCCGTGACAGTTGATGTTATTTTGTGGGTTATGCCATAGAATGAGTGAATGTTGTCAAGCTCAGTTGCAATACTGTCATGTGTATGACGACCTTTAAATCGTCTGCATGCCAGGGCTGCTTTTCTTCGTTCCATGCTTTGTGGATGTATCCAGTGGGCAGTTACGCCAAGATAACTTTTATTATGTGCAGTCCAAATGTCTGCAGTAGTAGAGACATATTCTAATTCTTCAAATCCAGTCTTCAGCTCGGCATTCATTTTAGCGTACTCAGCATCTATGTATTTAGAAAATGTCTTTCTGCATGGAGGACCGACGCCTGCTCTCCCCGGTATTTTGCCAATAAGGGTTCTGAATGAGTCTGAGTCAACTGTTGATAATGGGAGCATGTTTTCAACAACATACCTGCCTATCAATCGGTTTAGTTCATTCTGCGTCACAAGTTTCTGTGAAGCTGGAGCAAAAAAATCCACCTTTAACTGCTTGGACGGCGTAGCTCCGCGTTCTTCTTCGTTAGCAGAGCTCACGTTAGCCACACCTGGTCTGCTATCATCATCAGTACTGTCAACAGCAGTGTTTTTAGCCACGAGTTTTGTTGAACCATGTGCAGTTGTGAGATGCTTCATCAGATTAGAGTTGCTTACGACGGACGTAGACAAACACTTCGCTCCGGGACATAATGTACACTTCACACTCACGTTCTTGCCTTTTACCTCAAGGAGAGTAAAGTAGTGTCTGTATTTCCACTTTGAAAACGCCAGCTTTCCCTCCGGACTCGCCATTGCTGCAGGACTTCTGCTAACTTTTCAGATTTGGAGCTGCAGCGTGTGGTTTGCGAGTGAACTGAACAACAAAACCTCTGATTGGCTTACCTCTCTTTACCTGTTACTCTACCTTAGCCAATCATCATCATCCTTTATATGATTGTTTCACCCCTCCCTCCTACCCTCACCAAGGAAAAAAAGTAAACAAACAGCTTACGACAAAATAACGTACCCCATTTAGTGGTTGTAACGGTAACGGCGTTGTAACGATAGACATAGTAGCGACTTAGAGTACCCGTTAATGAAAAAAATAACGCCGTTTGTAACGCCGTTTATTTGTACTCCGTTATTCCCATCACTGCAGAGGAGTCACTCTGGTGACATGAATTAGATTCCTGATGGGTGCAAAAATGACTGGATATCAGTCCTAAAGCTGCATTATAAGTTTTAGAGAGTTGAAATTTGAGACCTTCTCCTCTGTTTAAAGATGGTTTCTCTCATTTTATATAAATAGTTTCCTTCACCCCCACCCCCCCCCCCCCAAACCAACTGTTTGGTTCTATCCTTGAGGTGGAAATGAACTGCTGAGTAGGGGTTGAATGGCTACATAATTTTTAAAGTCGACATTAACATAATAAAAGTCGAGTAGTTGATGACATCATAGGATCTCAAGATGCAAACATAAATAAATAAATAAAACTGCAAAAACAGTCATTTAGTATTTACCAAAAAAAAAAAAAAAGACCAACAAAACATTAGGAGCGTATATTATGCCCCTACCATTATGTCACAGGAAAACCAAAACTATTAGTTATTATTATTAAGTTGCAAAAGTGAAAGAAACGTGCGGCACGGAAAAAAAACTAAACTAAAAACAGTGGGGCGGACGACCACCCCCCACCACCGCTGGCTGTGGTGCACATTAGGTTTAGTTTTAGAGATGAACATGTTTATAGGTTTTTTAAATAGGTTTAGAGATTAATGTTTTTTGCTTTTTGTTTAGGAAAAAAGGTCAGAAGGAAGCTGGTTCTGGTTCGGTCGATTGGACCTGGTGTTACACCATATTCTATGACCTGCAACAGTGCATGCAACACTGACCCCTACGGTCACAATATATGGTGGTCACAGAATATGGTGTAACACTGGTTCGCAACGAGCTCCAGTCAGGAAGTCTCTGATACTCCAGCAACATAAGTGATGACAATGTTTTTTCATCTGTTGTACTTTTTCTGTTTAGTGGTGTGTTATGTAGATTTCCTCGCTGACTTGACAAAAGCCCGGTTAGGATATCCACATGTTTGGAGAGCTTCTTGGATGTGTTTCTGTTCCTTTTCCTTCCCTTCTGTCTTCGTGGGGATGCATTCGGCCCAATGCTGTAAAGTTCTGATGACAGAGAGTTTGTGTTCCAGTGGATGGTGGGAGTCAAACAGAAGGTACCGATCTGTGGGGGTTGGTTTTCTGTAGACTTCAATAAGGCTGTCCTCTCTTTCCATCTGAACCAAACAGTGCAAAAAAGGCAGCTTGTTGTCATTTGCATCCTCTTTGGTGAACTTGATGTTGTTATCGACCGAGTTAATGTGTCTGGTGAATGTTTCTACTTCCTTGGCTTGGATTTTGACCTAGGTATCATCTACATATCTGAACCAATGGCTTGGCGTTGTTCCCTCATAGGAGTGTAGGGCACTCTGTTCCACTTTTTCCATGTAGAGACTGGCAACAATGGGTGACACTGGAGATCCCATTGCACAACCATGCTTCTGTCTGTAAAAACTCATTGAACTTGAAATAAGTGGTAGAAAGGCAGAGATCCAACAGGGTGCAGATCTGGTCTGGGGTGAAGATGGTCCTCTTGTTTAAGTCCTTGTCTTGTAGGAGTTGTTCTTTAACTGTTTCTACTGTGTCAGAAATGGGTATGCAAGTGGAAAGTTAAGTCACGACATATGATACAAGGGTTTCTCCTGGGGTTAGTTTCAAATGTTGAATGTTGTGAGCAAAATCAATGGAGTTCTCTATGTGATCAGGTGTGTATCCAACAAGAGGGGGTAAAATACCAGCCAGATGTTTTGCAATATTGTATGTCACTAAGTTCATGCTGCTGACGATGGGCCTGAGTGGTGTTCCTTCTTTGTATATTTTGGGAAGTCCATAAAGACTGTCAGGATTTGGTGGACAGGAACAAACCCAGTAGTGCAGACAGGACTCAACTCGGCAGAATACAAAAATAAGTATTTTAATAGTATTTAGAGAACAAAATAAACAGCTGGCGTGGCAGCAAGACTTACATGAAAAACAGTAGGCTCAGAAAGAAACTCAGGAAGGACTCAGGGAGCTCAGGGGAGACGCAGGAGAACGCAGGAAAACACAGAGACCCAACGAATACGACCCGACGAGGAACAACACAGAACAGGAGGCTTATATACAAGGACAAGACAAGACATGATTACAACAGCTGTGACGAGACAAAGGTGGCACCAATTAAACTGATGAGGAAACACTAGGGAAACACAGACACAAACAGAACCAGCAAAAAATGTGCCATCCTTACAGTACCCCCCCCCCCCCCAAGGACGCCTCCAGGCGTCCCCAAAAAAAACCCCTCCCGAAGGACTTGGGCGGGTGGAGGGCGGCACTGCAAGGGTGGAGGGCCAGAGGAAACACAAGGAAGAACACAAGGACCTGAAAGAACTAAGGCAAGACACAAGCAGGAAAAACACAAAAGATCTGAACGGTCAAGAGATCGTCCCTGGAGTCATTGTTCAGGAGCGGCCGTCCATCACGGGACCCACGTTCAGGGGGGCGGCCGGGAGGCCGTCCATCACGGGACCCACGTTCATGGGGGCGGCCGGGAGGCTGTCCATCACGGGACCCACGTTCAGGGGGGTGGCCGGGAGGCCGTCCATCACGGGACCCACGTTCAGGGGGGCGGCTGGGAGGCCGTCCAACACGTAGGACCTTGGAGGCCGCGGCAGGCGGCGATGATGGCGAGGAGGCCGCGGCAGGCGGCGATGAAGGCGAGGAGGCCGCGGCAGGCGGCGATGACGGTGAGGAGGCCACGGCAGGCGGTGATGACGGCGAGGAGGCCGCGGCAGGCGGCGATGACGGCGAGGAGGCCGCGGCAGGCGGCGATGACGGCAAGGAGGCCGCGGCAGGCGGCGAGGAGGCCACGGCAGGTGGCGAGGAGGCCGCGTCTGGTGGCGAGGAGGCCGCGTCTGGCGGCGAGGAGGCCGCGTCTGGCGGCGAGGAGACCGCGTCTGGCAGCGAGGAGGCCACGTCTGGCGGCGAGGAGGCCTTGGGAGCCGCATCTGGCGGCGAAGAGGCCTTGGGAGCCGCGTCTGGCGGCGAAGAGGCCTTGGGAGCTGCGTCTGGTGGCGAAGAGGCCTTGGGAGCCGCGTCTGGCGGCGAAGAGGCCTTGGGAGCCGCGTCTGGCGGCGAAGAGACCCCGGAGACCGCTTCTGGAGAGCGCCGACCCCTCTGGAGATGCGGAGAGCGCCGACCCCTCTGGAGATGCGGAGAGCGTCGACCCCTCTGGAGACTTGGAGAGCGTCGACCCCTCTGGTGACTTGGAGAGCGTCGACCCCTCTGGTTACTTGGAGGGAGCCACAGATGACGTGGGGACCTGGAAGTTGACAGCAGGCGACGAGGGGACCTGGGAGTTGACAGCAGGCGAC
>NC_056499.1:42461414-42470508 GCF_014905685.2 Nematolebias whitei | reverse complement strand
AGGGGACCTGGGAGTTGACAGCAGGCGACGAGGGGACCTGGGAGTTGGCTGCTGCTGTCGGCAGAGAGGCCAGGGGAGTTGCTGCTGCTGACGACGGAGAGGCCTGGGGAGTTGCTGCTGCTGATGACGGAGAGGCCTGGGGAGTTGCTGCTGCTGACGACGGAGAGGCCTGGGGAGTTGCTGCTGCTGACGACGGAGAGGCCTGAGGAGTTGCTGCTGCTGACGACGGAGAGGCCTGGGGAGTTGCTTCAGCAGATGACGGAGAGACCTGTGGCTCTGCAGCAGATGACGGAGAGACCTGTGGCTCTGCAGCAGACAATGGAGAGGCCTGGAGCTCTGCAGCAGATGACGGAGAGGCCTGGAGCTCTGCAGCAGACGATGGAGAGGCCTGTGGCTCTGCAGCAGACGGCGTGGGAGCCTGGAGAGCTGCAGCGGAGGCAGGAACCGACTCCTCTGCGGTGGCGGCAGGAACTGATCTTCTGCGGCGGCGACGGGAAACAGAAACTGATTCTGAGTCTTCTGAGGCGACAGGAGCAGGTGCACCAACGGCGAGGCGCTCAGCAGGCGGAACAGCGGCAAAGATGGGTGCAGGAGTCAGAGGAGCAGAGGAGAGTTCAGAAGCGGTGGTACCAATAGGTGCAGGATGGATTATGGGTTCAGATTGTGTATTAATGACCATGGGTGTAATGAGAGTCCTAATTTCTATTAATAAATGGTGATAATCAGGGAGCAGAATGAGACCGGGACGTGAAACTAAAAATTCTTCCATCAGGGAAAATACAACATCTGAACAGTCCGGGTTATTTTTAGCAGTGAGAAATGAATCTAGTAAAATCTGGTTTATAGAAGCAAGTTCATGGGGTGAATATGTGACTGACGGGCAAGTGTTTTTAACTGAGGGTGTGGTGTCAGGTGTCAGCCTCACCGGAAACCTGGGAAGTGGGACGGCGGAACACGCCCCCACAGAGTCACTGAGAGTTTGCTCAGGAGGTTCGGTCAGACCGGGTTGGACAGCCGCGGCACTGTGTGACGGTGAAAGGCCGGACTCTGCCCTCACCAGGAACCTGGAAGGTGAGGCCATGGAATCCGCCCCTGTGACGTCAAGTGGACCGGACTCGCCGAACCGAATAGGAGTGGACCGGAGCTCCCGCGGGACGCTGGATCTCGCCCCCACCGGAAACCTGTGAGGTGAGGCGGCGGGACCAGCTCCCACAAAAACACCGGAACCAACTCTATGATTCTGCTCAGCCGACGAGACCGGGCCGGTCGCCACGGACTGCCCCCGGGACCGCTTTCTACCTCCCCGGCGACGGCGGGAGAGTCGGGGGACAGGAACAAAATGGAATTCGTCCTCGATTTCTTCGTCCTCCCCCGACGTCCACCCCGAATAGCCGGGCGAGGCGGACTCAGAAATAGGAGCCTGGTGGGTTCCCCGGTGCCGAGCTCTGTTCTCCTCGAGGACCAGGAGTGGTGAGGACAGGATTTCCACCTCCTGGTCATAATGTCCTTGAGGACGGACGGGCCTGGTGCAGAACCCGCCGCACCGGATTGTGGACCTGCTCATCACAGGAAGGCTCGGAGGGGAAAAAGAAAAAAGGTAAGTTGCCGAGAGAGCCCTGCCCGCTGGGTTCTGATGTGTGGTCGGGTCGTAATGTCAGGATTTGGTGGACAGGAACGAACCCAGTAGTGCAGACAGGACTCAACTCGGCAGATTACAAAAATAAGTATTTTAATAGTATTTAGAGAACAAAATAAACAGCTGGCGTGGCAACAAGACTTACATGAAAAACGGTAGGCTCAGAAGGAAACTCAGGAAGGACTCAGGGAGCTCAGGGGAGACGCAGGAGAATGCAGGAGAACACAGAGACCCAACGAATACGACCCGACGAGGAACAACACAGAACAGGAGGCTTATATACAAGGACAAGACAAGACGTGATTACAACAGCTGTGACGAGACAAAGGTGGCACCAATTAAACTGACGAGGAAACACTAGGGAAACACAGACACAAACAGAACCAGCAAAAAAGGTGCCATCCTTACAAAGACAGGGAGTGGCTTCCACCGGGTACAATCTATAGTACAATGATTGATTGTTTTCTCCTTTTCAGGGTTTTACAGGTAATCTGTTACTTTTGTTTTGTAGGTGTAGCGACAAATCAGGGTTTACCGTCAAACTTTTATTTTTTTCTGATACTTTAAAATAAGACTGAGTCCAATTCATCCCCTAAAACATTATTATTATTTTTTTTAGCTTTTCACAATACCCCAAGTTTGGACAGTGTCAATAAAAGACAGTTACTGTGTACTACCTTTTAAACCTGCCAAAATGAACTCATAAATCTGAAAGTACTTTCCAGGATCCCTTTAAACCTGACCTGAGTTGAAACAGACCTGGGAAGGTGTTTCGGTGTCACTTCATGCCAGGAAGGGAGTTCTTTCCCATAGTCGATAACAGAAAGGAGTCTTTTGTTCACCCTTAAAACAAATTCCTTTGCAGGAACATCCACGGTCCAGCAGAGCCCCTTTTGAGGAAAACCTGCATGTGCATTTAAGGTTACTTAAAGATGTCATTCCAATTTTCATGTAATATTCATGAATGTGCTTGTGTGCTTTTGAGTAATCTCTCTTAAGGTAATATAGTTTGTTTTATTTTATTTCTTTTTTGTCACAATTGAAACTTTAAGGCAGAAAGATTTGAGATTAAATTAGATCATGCTTCTTTATGGCAAAACAAAGACGATCTACCCAAGAGTCAGAACTGCCTTAGCCCAAAATATGACACCTGATTGGATGAAAAAGTTTTCAGGCACACCACCTTTCTTGTGCGTGTACCAATAGTAAGTGCTGTTTTGACTCGGGCAGAGTGGGTGTTACTGCAAGTAAAAGAATCAGAGATGAGAAAGAACAAGGAGGAAAATGGAGTCTGAAAAGTCAAACTTTTTAAAAGTTAGGACGTTAAAGTCAGTAAAATTCATTACAAGTTTCAAGCTAGTTTTCAACAAAGGAGCTAACCAAGACAGCAACCAAGTTCTGTTCAGGGCACATTTGTACCAGAACCTCAGCACCCGACTTTCTGCACCAGAACCGGGATGACGTTCAGAACCAGATGTTCATGGCCAGTCATCTTCAGCTGTTCATGGCCAGTCATCTTCAGATAACCACCAGAACAAAATCCAGAGGGAAGGTTACTTCCTCCCATTGCCAAGGCAACCCCAGGAGGTCTCCACTTCCAAGTCTGATAAAATTCACTGGCTGCACGTCTGTCTGGTATCCATCTGGAGGCTGTACAAATGCAGTAGGTAACACGGTTTTCATTGCTTGTTGGTGACCTTGACATCATATAATTACATCAATTTATTTCAAAATTAATAAGATTACCTAATTAGCTTCTTAACCAGTTAATATGACCACAACCTCCTTTTAACGCATAATGAATAACCAGTCCAAATCTGCCTTTATAGTTTCTGTAATTTTAATAACCTTATGCCTATCTTTTCAAAAATTCAATGATTTGATATCTGGTTTATAATTTCACAACGTTTTATTTTATTTCCGCAGTACTAGTTTCCACATATGGTAAGTCATTAGCCACATTCATATGTGACTTTTTATTGTATTTTATGCACAATAAAATGACAAAATCTCACAACTGATTCTGTGCTCATTTTAGTCTGCATGTTCAATATAAATGATTTATTCCTTGAGAAAATAACATTTTGATTAATATTTTTTAAGACTGATTAATTTTTATGAGACAGATTAAAAAAAAATAATATTTTGACCCATATTGCTACATAGTTACTGGTTGGGTCCCTCTTCAGAGTCTCGTAGTATTCATAATCATAACTTCTGATTTAATTAAATTAACTAACGTCCATTTCTGTGTTTTCTAAGGCTGTTAGATTTGGTGGCCATCTTCAAAGAAGTAAACGCCTAAAGTTAATTAATTATTGTAAACCCAATGATTACTTTCTGTGAGCTATGTAGCAATTATGTTCTTTCAGCTTTAGTGATAGGAGATAATTATGACATACATAGCTTGATGTATTTACAATTTAAAAACTGGATGTCACAGGCACCAACGACCCTCACAACCCAGTAAGATCGAAAAGCGGATAAAGATAATGTATGGATTGAATGATGTGTTGATTTACTTTGAATTAATGGTCATAGTATTAAATTAACTATCTGCACAGTAAAGAAGGTTCACATAAATGCAGCAGATCAGATGTGTTTTGTTAAAACAACAAATGTGTTACTTCATCTTATCTAATCCTGAAAACTGCACCAGTGCTTGCTTTGCATAGCACCAACACATTTTGTTGTGGTCTAATTAAAAGTAAACATATATTTATGCATACATATGCAAATGCAAAATTCTGATATGTATATATGCATATCAGAAAGAAGTGCAGTGCCACACATTTTTAGATTAACATAGTGAATGATAACCTTAAAGCATAAAATGTTTAGTTAATCGTTTTAAAAAGTATAAATTTGAAAAACAAAACAAAATTAGGCAAAGCTACTTGTGTATTGTATTGATTTAACACTATTTGAAAAGCAAGTTATCTTGTTTCTTCAAAACACTGATTATATAAAAAACCACAGAGTTATGACAATAAGTTTAGGAATGTGTGAAGCACAGATGGTAATAGCCTAGTAAGCCAGCTGGTGTAAGACTGTTTGAGTTTTGTTGTGTGATAATATATTGAAAGGGGACAAAGGACATATAGTGTGGAGTTTGTTTATTTCACTTTATTTTCAAGATTCAAGAGGTTACATCTAGCAATGGAAAACTGGTCCTTGGTGAGGTCCTTTCACTAACCCCCCCAAAAAAATATATTTTCTTTCTTCTTCTCCCTCGTCAGGGGTCGCCACCGCAAGTCATCTTCCTCCATCTCACTCTGTCCTCTCCTCTGTCCTCACTCCAGCTACCTCTGTGTCCTCCTTAACTGCATATATATTCTCTTTGGCCTTCCTCTTTTTCTTTTTGCTGGCAGCTGCATTTCTAACAGCATTCTACCAATATACACACTGTCCCTCCTCTGGACATGTCCAAACCATCTCAGTCTGGTCTCTAACTTTATCTCTCAGATGTTCTACATGTGCTACATGATGATCTCATTCCTATTCTTATCCATCCTTGTCACTCCTAAGGAGAAACTCAACATCTTCATTTCTGCCACTTCCAGTTCTTTCCAATGGTATGTCATCAGGTCCTACTGCCTTCGCCTTCATTCTTTTTAGAGCTTTCTGGACTTCACCCTCACTAATCTTTCCGACTTCCTGATTTACAGTTTCTATGACCTCTACTTTTCTTTCTCTTTCATTCTCTTCATTTATTACCTCTTCAAAGTATTCCTTCTATCTTCCCATCACACTTTCCTCACTTGTTAGAACATTACCATTCCTATTTTTAACAAGCCTAACTTGCTGCACATACTTTCCAGCCTGACCCCTCTTTCTTGCCAATTGGTACATGTCCTTCTCACCCTCTTTAGTGTCCATCCTCCCATACAACTCATCATATGCCTTCCACTTTGCCTCAGCTACCTCCCTCTTTGTTCTACGTCCCATATCTGTCTCCTCTCTTCCGTCCTCTCATTCAACCTTTATTTATACAGTTAATCCCATTGAACCTCTGGGACTAATTTACAAGACAGACCTGATTTCTTTAACAAAGGGTGATGACAACAGTGGATAACAATAACAACAAAAGACAATCATAAAATAGGCATACTTTTTTTTTTTAACAAATTAAAATAAAATGGCAACCAAAAGGACAATCAAAAGGAAGAAGTAGCGATGAAAAAAAAAAAAAAAAAAAAAACCCAGCTAGATTATAAGGCGGTGTAGAAAACTAAAAACAAGAACATGTCTGCATTGGTTTTTGCCAGGAAATTAGATATTTAAAGCCACTGTCACCGTCATTTGTCTTCTTGGCTAACCTCTTTCTTTGAACGGCGTCTTGCACTTCACTATTCCATCACCAGGTTTCCTTATCATCCATTCTCTGTCCAGATGACACACCAAGCACTTTCCTACCTGTCTCTCTAATTACTGTTGCTGTAGTAGCCCAGTCATTTGGAAGATCTTTTTTACCACACAGAGCTTTTAACAGCTCCACTGATTTTTTTCACAACATTCTTCCTTCTTCATCTTCCACCATTTGGTCTTCTTCTCTGATTTTACACTTTTTCTCTTCTTCACAACAATAGTCAACTCAACAACAATAAATAAACAAATAAACAAAAAAGGTGTGCACATGTGCAGAGGATACTGTATGTGCTAATGGATATGTGCAAATGCTTACTAAAGGATGTTCAGTTGGTTCTGATTCAACAGCCTGATAGCCTGTGGGCAAAAGCTGTTTTATTTTTTAGTCTGGTGGTTCTTGTTTTCACACTTCAGTAGCATCGTCCAGATGACAGGAGTGTGAAAGTGGGTGCTACTGGTGAGAGTGGTCCTTGATAACTCTCTTTCTGACCCAGTAGTTGTAAATGTCCTGTATGGGCAGGAGAGTAGCTCCACAGATGAATTGTGCTGTTTTGATGACCCACTGAAGAGCCTTCCTGTCCTGAAGAGAAGGGGGTCTCTGCAGACCAAAAGTGGGCGTTTCTGGCGAATAGGCGTTTATGGGCGGCGAACACTGATTGGCTAACAGTATTTAATAGGCGTTTGTCGGCGGCGAACACTGATTGGCTGTGGGTAACCCTCAAAGTCACGAGGATTATTGATGAGGTAACGTTTCTTTGCGATGTTTGACAAAGAAATATGGTTTATTGTACTTATAAAGCATGTTATGTTTTCACTTATGCATATTATTGAAGTACGTTTATTGTAGGTCACGATAGTTTCGACCGTTCTCTCGTTGTTGTCGTAACGCACTGAGGTAAAGTGAGCCTCCACAGCAGCTCTCACTGTGCACGTTTACAACAACTGGGTGTTGCTTTTCAAAATAAAAGCTGAAAATAAAAGTTCTTAATACTTGAAAAATAAATATTTTAAAGCTGTGTATAACTGAAAAATATGAAAAACAAATAAATAAAAGTTGTTATTAGCTGAAAAATAAATAAATAAAAGCTGTTAATTATATCTGTCTTTCTGCCATGTCAGGGACCACTCTCACTTCAGACTGACTCTAGAAGACCCCAAGATGTTGCTCAGAAACTTTGACCAACATCTGATGTTGACCTTCAAAATAAATCACCTCCAAAGTTTAACATAGTTCATAGTAATAGTCAAAAGTTGTTGACCTTGTTGCAACATGAGTTAACACAAACATGAGTGTAAATTGTCATTGATTCAATAATGAGTAATAACTTATTCAATAAAAAGTCTGTAATTTGTCAATAATAGTCAATAATTCATTCAAGAATAGATTATGGGTGTTTGGTATGGCTCAGTGGCTAAAATGGGTTGGATGTTAGAGAAATTACTTAATTTTCAATTACCTGAATGTACAAATTCTTTCATTTATAGTTAAACTTTAGGAAATCAACTTTTTTTTTTTTCCTTGTGAAAAAAAAAATATCAAAATTAACTTTAAAATCCAATCCAGGATTAAGTAACAACTAGCAACACCCTAACTGTACTATGTTCTGTGTTTCCAACAGATGCTACGATGACTTCTAAAAATGGATGTCCCAATAAACACAATAAAAAAAAAAATTCAATGATGCATCAAATGTTGTCTGAGTATGTTTTAAGGTAATAACAAATGTGAAATCTGGAAAACAAAGAGAATTCCTGAATCTCTCTTGTGTGCTTTGATGTGTACATAAGTTTATTGGAGGTCCTGAAACAACTTTTCTGAGAACACAAAGATTTTTATTTTACCTTTGGCCAAGATGTCAGTTTGAAATCAGGCTGCTTACTGCAAAACCAAGAGGTTTTTTAAGACGGTCTTCATTTGTATTGTTTTGTCGACTAAGCTAAATGTAATTCTAAAATATGGATAAATCTGATCTCATCATGCAGCATAAGCAACTGGGTATAGGTGTGAGGGCCAAAAGTCTGGTTATGTACTGACTCCTACTGTTTTCTACTGAAACATGGAGTAGGGTTGACCTTTAAAATGTGAGAAAGCTGATGAAATTAACCAGTAAACAGAAATACCTGCTCCAGTTGCAGAAATCTTACAGAAACTGACAAATCACTCATCTGTAGTGACTGCAGGTTGAACAAGAAAATGTGAAGTTAAAGGAAACATCCTTTGTCCCAAGGCCACTTTAAGTATCATTAATATTTTTCTTTCTTTATGAATCGATTGTAACTTTGTTCACATTTTTCAACAACCAAAATGGAATTTGTTTTTTTTAATGTTATGGCTAGGTATAAAAAAAAAACCTAACATTTAGCTCTCCCCACTACCCAGTTATGTTGCTCTTATTTTGAAATGTAACCGGAAGTTCTGTGTTAAGAGAGTCGAAAAAAGAAGTTATGGAGACGCCGCGGCAGTATACTGGAGCGATGTCGAACCGAGACGCCGCTAATGTCGAACCGGTTAACACCATAGACATAATATGCCTGTGGTTAACACAATCTGCCAATAACGCCTTGTTTTTAGACATCATGTGTCTGTGGTTACGGCATTTTATCGTTCAGCCTTTTTTTTTCTATCGTTCAGCCTTTTTTTTCTATCGTCCAATCAGATGTGGCCGTCCAGACACGCCCATTTTTCTATCGTCCAATCAGATGTGGCCGTCCAGACACGCCCATTTTTCTATCGTCCAATCAGATCCGGCCGGCCAGAAACGCCCATTTTCCTATCGTCCAATCAGATATGACCGCCCAGATACGCCCACTTTCCTATAGTCCAATCAGATATGAGCGCCCAGATACGCCTTCCGAATTTGCCTGCAGAGACCCCTTCTTGGTCCTGAATGGTGCAGTTTCCATACCACACTGAGGTGAGGTTTATCAGGATGTCCTCTGCTGTGCATCTGTAGAAGTTGCTGAGGAGTTTGGCAGATAGTCTAAATTTCCTCAGGTAGACATGTCAGATTCAATGGCATCAGAAGCATTTGTAATGTGTGTATGCGTGTGTGTGTGTGTGTGTGTGTGTGTGTGTGTGTGTGTGTGTGT
>NC_056499.1:42430201-42451414 GCF_014905685.2 Nematolebias whitei | reverse complement strand
GGTGCTATTTAAGAGACTGAGCTGAATACAGCTCCTCAGACTGAGGAAGTCTCTCGGATGAGAGACGAAACGTTTCTACATTTTTTTGTTGTTTTGCTTTGTTTTGTTTTTTTTGAATGTCCAGAGGACCAGATTTAACTTTTTTAGATAAAACCATGTGTATTTGAATGCCGAGCTTTGTCTTTATGGAAGAGCTCAGCATTTTGTTAAGCTAAGCTTTATAGTTAGGTGTTCTTTGTTAATGCTAACCAAGTAACAACAGTAACTTCTATTAGGCATCCATTTTGCCTGTGTTACTACACTGTCATTAAAACATTTTTATTGTGCCTGTTAGGGGCAATAATAATTATCATAATCTCAACCAGTTTTAAATATCAATACATGTAGAAGTTAGTGCATCAATAGCAGACTGACATTTTATATGTGTTCAAAATATGTGCTTTAATTTTGACACCTCTAAGTTAGCTCCACAGTGTAAACATATGTCATCTTGCCATTGTTCTCTGCCAGCTTTTCTCACACTCTTGACACGTCATCTTGGGTCCAGATTGCAGCTCAGATCCCTGATTGTTGTTTTATTTCCTGTCTGGGGACCTGCCAAACTGCCAGAAAGCCTCCTGTCTGTTTGATTGTGTCTGCACCATCTTGAATAAATGGTCATAATGTGTAACAATAAGCAGTACACTCCTCAAAAGGCATGATGTAACACATTTTTACAGCAAAAAGTTTAGCCTAAGTAAACAAGATAAAACAGTTTTTTTGTTTTGTTTGTTGTCTTTTCAAAACTGGTATAAATATTGAGTAAAAATTTGTACTGAATTGTTCCTATATTGGACTGAATTTAACTGGAAAAGAAAAAAAATACAATGGGGAAAATAAATGCATTATTAATATTCAAAAGCTGTATAGGTCATTTACACTATGACTGTTCCTATGAATATCATGCTCTGAAGAACCTTACTGTCAGAATGATAAGCCCACCATCTTCCTACATATATAGATTTAGCCTCAGTTAGTTGGTTCGTGACCACAATAATGACAACAGCTTCAGATTCAGCAGCTCAATGAATGACTTCAGTAACATCAATTTTAATATGGTTATTCTCATCAGGGTAGAAGCCTTGATTTCCTTTGAGGTTAATGACAGCAATAGCTGTCTCACAGCATAATGCAATGATAAGAAATGATGTGCTCTCAAATGCAGAGTGCCCTACCCGGGGGAAGAAATCGTCTAAATATGAGAGAAATGCAGCCAAGAAATGAAAAATGAAAATGAGCCATAAAAACGTGGACAGTATAATTTACATGGGGAGCTCTAAACCATTAACATACCATGCTTCAGGGATAGTATATGTTTTGCTCATTCCATTCTATAGTGTAACGACAGAAGTGATTAGAGTGAGGTATGGATGTAAATCTCAGGAGACTATTGACTGACAGCTGAGAAACAACAAGATACAGTCCAGATTACAAACACAGTTCAGCATCTCAATGTTTAACGGCACAATCCAAAAAAAAATCCAACAGAAAACAAAGTAAAAATGCTAATATTTGTAAATGGCAACCAGCTAACTGTATGTATGCCCTTAATATTCTACACCAAGCTTGTTCTCTCTGGTAGTCAGGGGTATTGATTATTCCATAGCACATGCTGTTGTGTCACTCGTGATTGAGTTGACCAAGAGTTGAAGATTGATTGTAATAGCTGTGTGAGGTTCTAAATAACAAGCGTGTGTCAAAGATTACTGTCCACATGACTGCATTAACTAGAACCAGACAGAAAAAAATCTATAAACATGGAATACAAATAGACATTATAAGAACAAAAGGGTCCTCTACTGGCGTCAGCATCAGGAAAAAAAAAAGAATTGGGGTGAGGATGGTGATAGTAATTTGTACAGTGGCCCTAAGGTGTAAATGAACAGCACTTGAAAAAACAGAATTACATTTGAAAAAACAGAATTATGTTTGAAAAAACAGAATTATGTTTGAAAAAAGAGAATTATGTTTGAAAAAAGAGAATTATGTTTGAAAAAAGAGAATTATGTTTGAAAAAACAGAAATATATTAAGCCAAAGTGGGAGTGGACGAAGCAGAAGTGGACAAAGCGGAAGTGGCCGGAATCACATTTGAAAAAAAACGGAATTACATTAAGACAAACCGGACATAGTGTTGTTGTTTTTGTTTGTTTTGATTACTTTATTAACAACATAAAACATAACAACAGAACAATGTACAGTACACACACAACAAAGGTACGCTTAGCAGGCTAGTTTAGCCTGTAGAAATGGAGAGCTATGTTTTGTTCAAGCTTAAAGAAAAATATGCTGGAAAAACTCAGCAGGATTAGGGTTAGAGCTTTAACAAAATATAGCTCTCCATTTCTACAGGCTAAAGGCTAGCCTACTAACTGTACCTTGGTTGTGTGTGTACGGTAGATTGTTCTGTTTTATAATGTTAATTAAGTAAAAAAAAATAAAAAAAATGTGATTCTGGCCATTTCCACTTTGGCCACTTTGCTTTGGCTTAATGTAATTCCGTTATTTCAAATATAATTCTGTTTTGTCAAATGTTGTTCATTTACACCGTAGGGCCACCGTATATTTGGACATGAGGCAAACTGTCCTCATGCTAAAGACAGGACTACTAATATAGGTACTGTAAGTGTTGGGCTGATTTCCAGAAATCTTAACACGAGTAAGGAGTGTAAAAGAACATGAATGCCAATTCAAAAACACGGGCACAAAATATGACTCATTTCTCTGATCAGTAATCATAATGTTATGACTTCTCAGTACAGTCCCAATGGTTTTTAAACTCTACCACAGAAAAGGCATTTTTATCATCCATTTGGACACAGCAGCCAGTCCTTTCCCAGAAATGAAATGACTGACAGCAGCTTTTTTCTAAACAGAATAATTTTGTAGGGGGAATGAAACTCTGTCTCTCTTTGATCCCTTCAAATTGATTGCTTAAATGCTTGTCAAATTTAGTGCCGGTATAACTTACACAGCTGCAGAGAGCACTGAGACTCTGACTCAGTGGAGGGTAGGTTAAAGACTGCTCCAGGTGAAAATCTACTTTCTAACCTTTTTTTTTTTACTTGTTCACAAGGTGATTTTATATTCTAGAAAACTGCAATATTTATCTTCCTTTCGTTAGGGGCTCAGGTGGTCGAGCTGTTGCCTCTCAGCGAGAAGGTCGCCAGATCAAGTCCTGGCCGGGATTAGGAGGATAGGTGGACTTTGCATGTTCTCTCCATGCATGCGTGTGTTTTCTCCAGGTACTCTGGTTTCCTCCCATAGACCAAAAACATGCATGTTAGGCTGATTAACATGCATGTTAATCCACTAGCACTCACATAGGGACAATGTAATTGTCCCTATGTGAGTGAGACAGTGAATTATTGTTTGTCTCGTTTGTCTCTATGTGGCCCTGTGATGGACTTGTGACCCGTCCAGGGTGTACCCCGCCCCTCGCACAGTGATTGCTGGACATGGGCACCAGCGACCCCCGTGACCCAAAATGGAACAAGCGGGTAAAAATATGGATGGATGGATGGATTAATAATTGTTATCATGCACTTTGGCTGCCGTATGACTTGTTATTAATGCTTATTCATACTATTGCCCATTTAGCTAAGACTTAATATATGCAAGAAACAATATACTCCTGTATCTGCAGAGGATTAGGTAAGAAAAATCCATCCATCCATTGTATGAGAGGCGGGGTACACCCTGGACAGGTCTCCAGTCCATCACAGGGACACATAGAGACAAACAAGACAAACAACCATTCACTCTCTCACTCACACCTAGGGACAATTTAGAGTTACCAATCAACCTAACATGCATGTTTTTGGTCTGTGGGAGGAAACCGGAGTACCCGGAGAAAACCCACGCATGCACGGAGAGAACATGCAAACTCCACCCAGAAAGGCCCCTGGACCGGGGTTTGAACCAGGGACCTGCTCGCTGAGAGGCAGCAGCTCTACCAGTTGCGCCACCATGCTGCCCTGATTTTCTGTCCTTTACTGTTTTTTTTTTTTACAGTGGTTTTCAAATATATGAACTATTTTTCGATTTGCACTCTCCTAGAAACACCTTCCAGAATAGATCGGACAAGTTAAGAGAGTATTTTCAGTCAATCAAGAACTAAGTGTTCAACTGCGCTTCCAGTACCTGGCAGGTAATTGAAAATAAATTAAACTCAGACCTTTGGGTCAGCCCACATTGCTGCTTGCTTTGAATCTGAATTACTCCTTGTAAATTCTGTCACGACTGCAAGCCTCAAACCATCTCTCCTAACTTCCTGAGATGTGTTTCAGATTCTACAAGCCATCTGGTTTGGTGCTGTCACACTGAATTTCTAAAGCATCTGGGGCAGCTGCTGATGAGCCGTTCCTGCTTATCTGAAGAGTTGGGCTTCCAGGGTTTTAAAGTAGAGTAAATTCAATGTCAACATCTATTAAAGAGCTGATAATTGAAACTGAGTGCTAATAGTCCCTTGGAAAAATTGGAAATACTCTCTAGCAGTTAAAAGTACAGAAAAGTCATTCACAAATTAGCCATTTGGAGACAGTGAAATCACTTGTGCATTCACAAGCATGGGTATTTTCACCTCTAAATTCACTGTTTTCATTGTAAAAAATAATTAGCTACATATAATAAATTTGACATTATCAAACTAAGCTTATAGAAACATCAAAAACCTTACAAAACCAACCTTCTTTTTATACCGTTAGTAATTCACATTTAGTCATCTCTAAAAAGAATCCTACTCTGTACCCTGACTCAGATCAGAGTGATTTCAGCCAAATGTGTTCTTCTGCACCTTGTCAGACATAAAAAGTGTCTTATAATAAATTTCAATTATTTCTACTGCTCTTGCTACTTCTTTAGCTCCTGTTGTTGACACATTACATCTTTATCAACTGTGGTAACTTTAAGGTTCACCCAACAAATAAACTATTGAAAAAAAACAGTGTAGAAAACTGTTTCTAAATGTCAATAGAGCATATACAACAGGAGCAAGCAGTGAAATCACTTTGTACAAATGCTAATATTGGTTCATGAATCACAATTTTGCTTCTGCCTTTAGATGCAATAGCCACCACTGTTTTGTCAAAATGTCAATAATGTGAATGCTTATTAGTATAGACAAAAGGTAATACAAATATAATTGCAGTTAAGGAGGAGGCCTCAACTACAATTATGTTGTTCTGCAAAAAAAAAAAAAAAAAAAAAACTACATCCCACAGTGTATTTTTTGCCTCAGATCCTGCCTAAGTAGACCCTATAGTACGTTACATGGGAAACCTGTTATACACTGCATGCGAAAAGGCGACTGTGAACAAAGGTGTGAGTGAAATCCAAGTTAGCCTTGAACTACCTGCTGTGTCTTTACAGCAGATCAATGTTGTACATTTAGGGTCAAGTGCAGTTGGTCACATTTATAAACAGCTGCTTCCAGTGGTGGCTGGCCAATAGAGGCTGCTAGAGTAGGCTGCCACCCCACCACTCACCATATTACCTTGAAGACATAAGAAAAATAAATAAAAATGAAATAATAAAATAAGAATATTTCAAAATATACACATAAATATATTTTTTTGTTGTTGTTGTGTAAGAGAAATATGTTATAGTTAATGATGAGTAAAGTTGATTCTTTCAAAATTGTTGTCTCTGATCGATGACGTATTTCCACCCTGGAGGCGTAAAAATCTTTCCCCTCAGACTCTCGTTAAAAGTTGCACATGCGCAATAGCTCCCCTTCCATTACAAGAGATAGGAAGATTTTGGGCGCACCACTCCTGCGACCCCCCACTCCCCCACGGAGAAAACGTTGATTACGTACTGTAACCCCAGATTCTATGAGTATAGGCATAGTCCTTTAAGGATGTCGCTAGTGGGTTTATCCCGTTGCGCGCAGCACTGAAAACTTTAGTCCATGCCCACCTACTGTGTGGGCCTCACCCCCGGTCCGTATAAATTATGGTGAGACCGGGTAATCGGCTCCCAAATAGCTTTTTCTTCAGCCATTTAGGAACCAGTGAGGCCCAGAGCTTAAAGGGCTATGCCTATACTCATAGAATCTGGGGTTATAGTACGTAACCAACATTCTTTTTCGTATATGCTTCGCCTTTTAAGGCTGTCGCTAGTGGGTTAAAGGTGAAGCAGCATGTAGTCTATGCCTCACTGGGTACATTCAGACACAATATGAAGCGCCCGCTTGCACCAAAAAAACATTTGCATAATTTCGTGCACCATGCACAGGAGCGCGCTGCATAATTATGCGTTCCATGCACTGGAGTGCGCTGCGTAATTATGGATTCCATGCACAGGAGCGCCCCTGAGAGAAAAAGTTTTTGACGGGGGAAAAAAGGGGAAGGCTGAAAGCAATCCTGCTGCCGAGAATGGGAAAGAACAGAGGTTACAATTGTAACCGTGTAACAGTGAGCAGAGCAGATCAACAGCTCTTCAATATAAACTGATTAATACCAAATGAACTGATTAGTAATCAAATGAACTGATTGGTAACAGTAGTCATGAACTGATTAGTAACAATAGAAACATCAGTCACAGAACTTGTGACTCAAAAATATCTCACACTGTAATTGCATGCAGTCAGATGTGAGTTTAAAACAAAATTCCATGAAAACAGTAAGAATCATTCTGTTAGAATACTAAGAACAGAACGGACCATGGAGAAAGCCAAAACATCACTCAGATAGAAGCGGATAAATGAACAAGGCGATGTCCAAACGGCTGCCGTACAAATGTCCTCCACTGTCATACCACTATGCAAAGCTGTTGAAGATGCAATTCCTCTGGTGGAATGAGCTCTGAGATTCTCTGGAGGCTCCGATCCTGATGCCCTGTAATTCTCAGAAATAACCCATCCTGATCCCAAGTGTCAGTTTATCTTGGAGGTGGTTGCCTTGGATTTCAGTGTTGGGGCTGTTCTCTCACAAAGGTCTAAGGTTGATGCTAAACTTCACCCCTGTGCCCTTTTCTCTTGTCTTTCCCCTTTAAAGAATTATGATGTAGGTAATAAAAAGTTACTAACCACGAAACTAGAATTTGGAAGAATGGAGGCACTGGCTCAATGGTTTCCAAGTTGTCATCAATTATTTGGACATACCACAAGAATCTCACATACATTCAAAATACTAAGTGGTTAAACTCAAGACATGTCCATTTGTCACTACTTTTTCCCAGAGTCAACTTTTCCATAACCTACAAACCAGGCTCCAGAAATGTAAAACTGGATGCTCTCTTTTGACAGTTCTCATCCACAGACCACCTTGTCAGAAGAAAATATTTCTCCCCCATCCTGTACAATAGGAGTGATGACTTGGAATATTGATAGAGAGATCAAGGAGACAGAAAGATAAAACTGGTCATGGCACTGGTCCTCTTGGTAGACTTTTTATACCTGAAACTGTTAAATGTAGTGTTTTGAAATTGATTTACATTGCAAAAGTTACTTGTCATTCTGGCTCCTCCTGTATGGTATCCTTTACAAAGATACATGTTTTGTGGTCCTCTCTGACTTGTAAAGGAGTTTGTTTTATCATGCTCTACCTGTATCCAGAAAAAGAGAGGGAACCAGCCCCCAGCAGGACTACTTAAGCCTCTGCCTACTCATGGTCGGACATCGCTCTAGACTTTGTTTCAGGTCTATTTCCTCCCTCAAACTGTAACACAGTCATTCTCACTATAGTGGATAGATTTTCCAAAACAGCCCACTTTGTTCCTATTTCTAAGCTCTCCACTGCTTCTGAGACTCCTCAACTCCTGGTAGATTGTTTTCTAGATACATGGCATTCCAGCAGACATCATGTCGGATCAAGACCCTCAGTACATTTCTCATGTCTGGAAGGCATTCTGCAGTACATTGGGGGCCTCATCCAGTTTGATCTTGGAATACCATAATCAGTCCAACAAACGAACTGAATAGTGCAACCAGGAATTGGAAGCAGCATTAAGGTGTGTAATTAACAACAACCCATACTCCTGGAATAAGCACCTAACTTGGAATTAATATGCCCATAGCACACTCCCTTCATCATGCTACTGGGCTGTCTCCTTTTGAAGCTTCACTTGGGTACTCATCAACTTTTTTTTCCCAGCCTGATGTCTGATGTGTCTACCCCTTCTGTACACCACTATCACTGTGGTTGCAGAAGACTCTGGCAACAAACAAAAGAGGCCCTCTGTCATATGGCTCAGCAAAATAAGTTCACTGATTGACATTGAGCCACAGCTTCAAATTATCAAGTAGGCTGGAAGGTATGGAGTTCCACACAAATCCACATCAAAGAAACCCCCCAGAAAGATGGCCCCATGTTCATTTATCCATTCCCCATCATCATAATCACTAACTCATCCACAATCAAGGTCCAACTCCCTTTATCCACAAGGATACATCCAACCATCTACCTCTCCCAGTAAAAGCCTATTTTCAAGAATCCCTTGTCCACTCCTGCCAACCCTTCTATACTCCCTGTATACTTGTGTCTGAGTTCCATTTCCAGCATTTACCCTAAATTCTCGTCTCAAAAACCAGTTTTAAGAATGTAGGAGGAAACTAGACTAGCTAAAGGAAGAGAACATGCACACTTCACAAGAAAAAGTCTACAGAGCTGAGACTTGAACAGGAGAATTGCTTGCTATGAGGTGACACAGCCAACCGCTGTTCCAATGTGCAACTCATAAAAAAAGACAATTTACAGAAGCCTACAATAAAAACAAGCTTCAATTTTAAAATAAAACTTGATCAAGGCAGCAGGTCTACTAAGAATCTAGTAACGGATATGAAATGTGCAAAGGGAATGAAGATGTTTTGGTTTTTCATTGTTATACCACAGAAAAGATTAACACTAGTGTACATAAATTGCTGTCCAATGTGTAGAGCAGCTTGTTCAATATCAGTCATTTTGAGTATGTTTAACGCATATATTGTCATTTAGGAAACATATACCTTGGAGAAGAAAATTGCTTTTTGACCTCTGCTAGAGCTGAGTCAGAGCTCTTGCAAATAATCACATGCCAGCAGGACACTTTGTGCTGAGAAAAACTATATTATTCAATTTTACCTCCCCAGAAAAGTCAATAAATGGATAGAAAATAATGGCACATATTAGAAAAATCTTGATTTATTATGTTTGCTGCATTATGATGTTATATATAGGCAAAATATATCCAGTTTTAAAGTCACAGACAATAAACTATGAGAAGGCTGATTGATTCATGCATCTGAGTGCTGTTTAGTGTCTACAATCTGATCTTGATTTACAAAGTTTTACTGAGAATAAACAATGAGCAAATAATTGTGTAAATAATTTAATGAATTGTAAGATTAAAAAAGAAAACTAAAAGAATGGCACATCAGTAGTGGTGTGAATGAAGCCCATATAAACTCTTCAACCTTTAACAGATAATGTATCATTCAGTGTGGCGCGACACTTTGCCCTGAAAACCAAAACACTCGATTAGAAGTTATTGTTTTCCACAATGCCAGTATGTCATTGGAACACCTTTCTTCCCAAAACACATAATGCAATTTTGAAAAAGAAAGCAACATTCAAAGCCTAAAAGACACACTTTTAATTTTTAAGCTGATTTTTTTTAACAAAAAGTGGAAAAAAAGAAGAAGAAAAAAGAAAAGAAACAAAAGACAAAAAGAAAGAAAAAAGTTTTTCTTATTTATTTAACAAACTGCCTTTCTGCAAAATAAGTTACCAAAAAGTATGAGTTCTGCTGAAGAACATAAAGTCTACAAATATTTTCTTGAGCCTCCAGTCTGCAGAAGAGGACTACCTTTCTTACTCCTAATAAAGAAATGTGTAGAAAACGTGTTACTGATTTGATTTAAGAGGTTAATTGAAGCACTTCAGTAAAAAACAAACATTTGGCCTTTCTTCAAATGTTAATCACCTGTTACTATTTTATAAAACAATAAAATAAAAGAATAAACACAAAATTGTGTACTTGTCCCTTTGAATAACATATCTTTCTTGTAGAAACCTTTAACTTTAGTATTTCTTAGGTTTAGAATGATAAAAAATATATATATTATTAGACAATTTTGTTGAGTTATACCTGTGCAATAAAAATATGATCTGACTCTACATGTCTTGTAAATCCCTGAAAAATCACTTTCTTTTTCTCTAAAAAGCTGCAGCTTCTGTCAATAATTACTTTGGGCCACATTGACATCAGTTTTCTAATCTATTACTAAAGTGTTCCTTAACTAATAAAACAATAAAAGCTTTCACAACTTTTTCTTACTCTATATTTTCAACTGAAATACTCACACGCCTGCAAAAGTTGACTTTGATAAAAACCGTCCAGTGTCTGTTATGTTAAAGTGAGAGTGGAGAAAAGTGGCAGCTCCACACGACTTCATGGAAAAGTGGGTAAAAAACGGATGGAATCTCTATAAGCAATTCACATGCCATTTTTCAAATGTCTATAATCACAGCCTTCCCAAATGTCTTTTATTTCCATAGATTTGCTGAATGTGTTGTTGCGCAGCCTAACAATAGACGCCTGACTCATTTAGATAGAGCTTCTATAAAATAATGTCTTGCTTTTGAATCTTAATCAATCACTTTCTCCAGATGAAGACATTCTTATTTTCCTGAAAACACTGCTGCTTATGTACAGTTTCTAAACTAAAGATTAGCTTTGTGAGTTTTTTTTTCCCACTCTTTCTGCTTTGTTCTAACCCCCCACCATCACCCCCCCCATCCCCCCCCCCCCCCCCCCATCCCCCGAAAATTGAAACTCCAGCTCTGTGAAGCTACTTGCAAATCTCCTCTAGCCAAGGCATTGTGCTAAAGCCTCCCTGGGTTGTAAACCATGAGAAATCACATTTTTAAAATGTATCTGCATGCTGTATTCACTGGCTAAAGTCAACCAATAACAAAGGTGCACCCCCCAACCACCACCACCACCACCATGGACTTGATGCTTATTTTTACATAAGCTTCCAAAAGTCATCAAAATACTGATGCCACTTGCTGTCCATAAAAGCTTTGAAAAATGTGTTCACATGTACTTAGTGCTAACTTGGCCGTGTGTTAGCAGATGTTTGGCTCTGAATGTGTCATCTGATAAATCTACAGCTTCTCTGGCAGAGAGGGATGCTGGCTGCTCTCCCCGTCTCTTCTGGGGGAGAAGCTCAGATAGAAAATCTGACACTGAAAATTCTCACAGAAGGGAATTTGAAACAGCTTGTCCATAATTGGGATTAATGTGAGGAAGAGAGGAAGGGAAATTAACCGTCACAACAATGATCCAGTTTTAATATGGATCACTAATCATTTGTTAAAAACAGGCTACAGACCACTGTGGCTTTTTAAAACTGAAACATGTTAAATGCTTTTTTGTTTGTGTGTTGCTTTAGAAAGAGAAAAAGAGAGGAAAAAAGTCATAACTGAGTATTAAAAATAGGAGTGAGGCAGTATCTCACTGTTTCAAACTACTGTTATTACATGACTTAGTGTGTATTTATACACTATGATAAAACACTGAGGGAAATGTCCAAGTCATCACCACACTGATGATAAATATTATTTTAAAAATAACAGGTCCAAGTATGTCCATCTTTATTTTAAATGTGCACTCCAGTGGAATAAATCATAAATGTGGGGGTGGCAGTCGAAGTAGTTACAGAACCAGTTAAGAGTGGTATGATGACGAGGGAGAAGGGCAAAAAATTAATAACGTGCACACACGGTCAAGAATGCAAATATACAAACTGTGCACACAAAAACTAAACTTTGATTTATAAAAAAAAAAAAAAAAGTCTTAAATTGCAACTACACAGCTGCAAACACTGAGAGTTCAGTGAGACTGCAACAGAAAATTGATGTATTTTTACTACAGTTTTCACATCATTCTGATTCAGTAACTATTCTCCCAACAGTAAAAGCTCAGTGATGTGCTACCATTAATCAACTGTTGATGAACTTTCAGTATACTGTAGGTAGGAGTTTTTAGGCAGCTCATGATTTGATCTGATTATGACTCAGACAGTTGTATATTGATGCATCCATAATTATACTTCAGACAAATTCCTGAGCACCAAAAAAAATATATATATATATATATATTTCCTTTATATTTCAGGGGTGCCAAGTTAGAATTTAGGGGTGATAAAGCACCCCCACCCCCAAAAGAGGCTAAAATCACCACTGATGCAACATATACAGTATATATTTTTATATAGATGAAGATGATGATGACCTTTGATGATGCAGCTTCTTATATATGTTGTTTTGTTGACATTTTTATTTTTTTTCAAATGCTCATCTTTTCAAGATACCACTTTAACTGAGGTTATGTTTGTGTTTTAAGAACATTTTACCTAAACATGCACTGCTTGGTTATTTTTGAGCAGAATATCTGATTTCACAGGAGAGACATCTTTAATTATCATTTCAACAAACTCTTGGACATGAAAACACGTCACCAAGAAAAGCAAGATGAAAGTTTTTCAGACGTTGCCGCTGAAAGCCTTTTGTGTTGTACTCTGATTGATATATTTCATTGTTTTGTCTTTATGTAAGGACAAAACCTAATTATTCATTGCTGAATTTGTTCTCATATCATAGACATTGTTTATAGTTTTTTTGTTCTTTCAAAACAGTGTATATTGTAAAACTTTATTTTTCTGAATATAGTGAACTTCTGTGTAAACTCCTCCCTGCTGGTCTCACACAAGGCAGCTGCAGAGCCGAGCTGCAGCTCATTTATGAGGCAAGACAAGATCAGAGCATGTTTATAAAATCAAATATGGTAGAATTATATTTTTTTCACAATTATTTGTCATTTGCAATTTTTGCAATTGTTTATAAACAAAAGTCAAAACTAAATATCCGATTAATTGCACCGTTCAGATGCTTCTGATCATATACGAGATTTTAGCTATTAGAATAAATATTAGATTTTTTGCTGACACACTGAACAAACTGACAGATACAGACGCAGGCAAAAACTCTTGTGGTGAGTGATAAAAAGTGGAACAGTCACATTTAACACAGCAGACATACCAATGAAACAGGGCCCTGTTTAGTTCATATCTGCAGCAGTGTGTCACATGTTTTCACATGTGATGCTAGCTCCACATGCACACACAACAGGCAGATTCTTTCAGTGGTCAAATGAGGCCTGCATGAAACAGACACGGTGTAAAATTGCTTAAGACTGTGTTCAGGTACATGGAAACAAGTTCCACCCTGTTATCTTCTATATAACAGAGCTTCTCATTAATCTGCGGCTGCTGAGCGGAAACAAATGCAATCTGTATGGAAATGCAGGCGGATAAGTGACAACACCATCCTTCACTAATAATGTAGTGTGTCTTCAGTGTGCTCATGTCTTGCTCTCATCATCTGAGTGTGTGTCGGTGAAAGGTACAACATCCTGTTGTTCCCACTTAAAATGTTTCAAGTGCCTAACTTGGAGGGTTTACATTTGAAATCGTTTCCACAAGCACAACAGGACTCAGAAGGCTGGATGTCTGACCTGAAATTACTCAATATTTACTGCAGCAGGCAATTCATGCACAGTACTGTGCAAACGCTGTAGGCAGATGGAAAAAAAAGTCTTAAAGTGAGAGTGTTTTAAAATATACGTTATGCAACATAAATATTTAAATCCATTTAAATCAAATTTAAAGCATAGCATTTTTAGAAGTAATGCATATCACCCAACGTCTCTCATGTCAGTGTCAAATCTGCTGGATTAAGTTAATGTGTTCTTGTGAAACGACAATGTTTTAGCAATTCTGATGAGACGTTAAAAGTAATATTCATGTGATACACGATACCTTGTATGATCTTGCACAATCTGTTAGCACTTTGTGTCTATGTTGTGAATGTCTGCTATAATTACAACAAAGTTTAGCTAAATATTTGTCAAACTTATTGAGATAGTAAAAGAGTTGCAAGCTCAATCATCCTAGATAACAACAAAAAATGTTATTGTGTCATCTGGACCAGTTTCTTTAAGGGAGAACCGTTTCGTCCCCCATCCAGAGGACTTCCTCAGTGTACGACCTGCCAGCCAGATTTGTCCCATAGGTAGCCTTCACTGCTGTGTTTCAAGCCAACTTCCTGTTGGAATCTCTAAAATAGACAGAGGAAGTCCTCTGGATGGGGGACAAAACATTTCTCAAAGAAACGGGTCCAGATGACACGATTGAACCTATTTTGTTATTGAGATAGTAATTTTTGTATAGGTCAAATTCATTTAGCTGCAACAACCATCTTGAGTTGGGTTGAATCCAAACATTAATCCGCCAGATTTTTATTATTAAAATCTGTCAAAAATGAATCAACTCCTCGCTGAAATATTCAGCAGCAGCCTTGTTTTAGTTTTAGTGAGTGTTAGGAGGGAGAAAGAAAAGTAATATTTTTTTTATCACTTTACTACATGTTTTTGTTAAAATTGAGGAAGTTCAGTTTACTGACCTGTAACAAGTTCATTAATTTATTTAACCTTTTACAAAGTATAATCAGAACTCAATAACTGAAGTGTAATCCATAAGATCACAGGGAACTATTTACTATAACAAATGAATATTTAACAAATAAGGAGGAGATTGATTTTTTTAATTTTATTTTATTATAGAATATTTTAAAATACATGTATATTAACATAATGATAAAAATCAATCAACAAATTACTAAGAGTAATGATGTAGAGAAAAATAGTTTGAAGGAGTTATTGATGTTTCAAATTGAACGTAATCTAAGGTAAACAATAATTAATAAGTAAAAGTAATAAATCTCAGTTATCTAAAACAAAATATAATTCTACAGAATTTAAATGGGTTTTATTTGCACAATAAATCAGATCAAGTTGCACTATTTTATAAATAGTTTACATTGGAATTTAGAAAGAGGCTTTTATTTTTTATTCAGCCAGATTGTCAGATTATTTATATAATTGTGGGTGGAAATAATTTTATCAGTATCATCAGCCTAAAATGTTTAATCCAACCAAACATAAAAGTGACAAGATTAATGATCCTTTATCGGATCGAGCCTGTCAAATGTGGCCGGCTGTCGCTCTGTCGATGTAGGACCTCAGAGGCTGATCGACCCTCTACACAGGGGACACGTTACGGCTTGTGGACTGGTCCAAGTTGACCAAAGGTGTGACAATAAAAGGGTCAGCAGGGAGGTAGGTTGATTAGAGGAATCGTAGGACAACGGACAATGCACAGATATTACCCAACCAAATTTTACATTAATATATGTTATGTCTGTTTGAACAAGTCATTTGGCTGTGGTAACCAGTCTAAACGAGATTGACTTTAAATGTTAATCAGTTGTAAATGGAAGACAAACATCCATCCATCCATTATCTTTACCCACTTATTCCATTTTGGGTCACGGGGGTCGCTGGTGCCCATGTCCAGCAATCACTGTGCGAGGGGCGGGGTACACCCTGGACAGGACGCAAGCCCATCACAGGGACACATAGAGACAAACGAGACAAACAACCATTCACTCTCCCACTCACACCTAGGGACAATTTAGAGTTACCAATTAGCCTAACATGCATGTTTTTGGTCTGTGGGAGGAAACCGGAGTACCTGGAGAAAACCCACGCATGCACGGAAAGAACATGCAAACTCCACCCAGAAGGCACCTGGACCGGGGTTTGAACCAAGGACCTGCTTGCTGAGAGGCAGCAGCTCTACCAGTTGCGCCACCGTGCTGCCCGGAAGACAAACAATTAATTTCTAAAATCCATACAGGTAAAACTGCAATAATTTGCTGACAAATGAACGGAGTTGTCTCATAGTTCTTAACAAAGACTTACAAAAAGATCTTGTGCAATCAGTGAGTAATCTGCTGGGGAAAAGTCCACTATAACCATACCAAATCTTAGCTCAATACATGTAAAAGTGACAGTTATAGTCATTTTAGTGGTTTCTACCGTTGCTTTGCGGTGGTAGTTACACTGAATCAGATTGATCATACAAGATAATCAGATATAGAAGTTTACTCAACTGTTATTTTCTGAAAGTTTCCATCCTGTGGCTCATGAAATGTTTTGCCTACAGGCAAATAGGGATGACATTAACTTTATACCAAAGTTTTCTCAAGTCCTGTCTCCCCCACCAATATGCTTACCTGAACGACAGGAGCACAGAAGAAGCAGAGCTGTATTTAATAATCTCACAAACAAAAATGACACATACTCAAGAATCCTGTTCATGGACTTTAGTTCAGCATTTAACATGTCATCCTCTCAAATAATCACCAAACACACAATTCTGGACATCAGAGCTCCCATCTGCAACTGGTTACTGAACCTTCTGACCAACAGACCACCATGTTCAGTTAGACAACCACTGCTCCTCAACCCTCACACTAAACACTGGTGTTCCACTTCCTTCATACGCACAACTGCAGACCACATGATTCTATTGCCACAAATAGGTTAGTGGATAACACCACTATGATATTGGCCTCATAAAGAACGAGTCAACCCACAGTGACTACAAAGTGTGTGTCCAGATTCAAATTCCTGGAAACCCACACCGCAGAGCACTTCACCTGGACGACAACTGCTTCAATGTGGTCAAGAAGGCTCACTGTCACTTTTTTCCCCTGAGAAATCTGGAAAAAAACAAATCGTCTCTTTGTCTGTTTCCTCATGTTTTCATTCACCTCAGTGTTTCCTCCTCCTTGTGTTCAGCCCTCGTCTCACCTGTGTTCGATATTAATCACCGCATGTGCCTATCATTGGTCCTAGTTAGTGTATGTATTTATTCAGCTCCTTGGTCATTTGTCATTTGTCTCCAGATTGTCCTTCTATGGCGTTGTGGTCTGCCTCCCATCCTGTCTGCTCTGATCTGCCTGTCCTCAGTACTAGTGAGTAAGCTGCCCTGTCAGTGTTTTGTTTTGGAAAATAAAGCTTTTGAATTTTTACCACGAGCCTCCTGTCATCTTCCTGCACTTGGGTTCAACACACCAGACGGCAGATCATGATAGTATATACTGTAAGTCACTATTATTGCACAATGTAGTCACTCAGACTACACTGTTTGACTTCAGACAATAGACATAAATATGTATATATTAGTTCTGGGCAAAAATAAATAAATATTTGCAATTAATCGCAAAATAGTTTTGAGATTATTCAAGACCAGAGGAGATTTCATGCAACCTTTTATTTAAGCAGGTTAGTCCAAATGAGCCACGAGGACTCATTTATGCCCCTTTTCTATTAGTACCGGTACGGGCCGACTGTACCCTACTTGGCCTGGTTCTGAGGCTTTTCCATTAGAACCTGTACTTAGCACCTGTTACTATTTTCAGTACCCTTGGCTCTGTGGTTCTAACCGGAACGAAGAGGTACTAAAACGTGATGTGAGAACACTGTCGGTCACTGATTGGTCGGGGGCGGAGTCGGGGGCGGAGTCACTGGATCCTTCAGAAATGTTTCAAAACAATAATCCGCCATTTGCAATTTCTCAGACTGGAGCAGCGGCTGGACTTATTTTAAAGATTTTAAAAACAATACTGACAACATCTTGGTCTAATGCTGATGTGCCGGCATTTTTTGTGCTTGGTGGCCGTCAACATAATTCAGAGCAAGCTGGATGGAGCTCTGCTGGTGTACCCCGATCCTCCCTCCGGAGCCTCGGAGCGCCAGGCCGGGCAGGGCGTCATCTTCCCGGCTCCAAGTTCAGCTGGTCACCGCGGAAGATCCATCGATGTGCCGACTCGGAGGCTCGGGTTCCAGATACCAGCCTTGTGTGCTCAGAGCTCCGCAGGTTACTGCGAAGCTGGAGATGGGGACTCGCAGATGGCCGTTGCCAGACCCCGGCCGCGCGTAATCATGAAGGCTGAATCCCGATCCCACCCGGCAGCCAGGCGGACTGGACAGTCTGGGACGGACGGTGGAAGCGATTTTTAAATAAAATAATATTTTGTTTTTACACAAAAAATGTTTTAAAAAATTGCTGAAGCAATTTAAAAATGATTTTTTTTTTTTACACGTAAAATGTTTTTTAAAATCGCTTCCACCGTTTGTCGCAGACCCGTCTCTGTCCGCCTGTCTGCGCGGGTCGAGCCTTCATGATTACGCGCGGCTGGGGTCTTGGAACGGCCTCTGCGAGTCACCAGCTGAGCTCAGAGCTGGGAGGATGAGCCTGCCCGTCCTGTCTCCGGAGGAGAGGATCAGTGACACCAGCAGAGCGTTGAAGATTAAAAAAAAAAAAAAAAAAAACGGTGCCAGCTTCAACATGAAATCCTGTTTTCACTTTAATGACTGTTAACTCAGCTGAAAATCATAAAAAGACACAAAACTATTTCATTTCATTTATTTATTTATTTATTTATTTATTTAAATTAGGACAATGCATATTAATCAACATGTCAGCAGTGAGCATCAATGTAAATATGTCTGAGTTAGCACAGTAGCTAATTTTCATCCGTTGTCCTAAGGCAGGTAAGAACAAGAAACATCCCACAAAACAAAAGAGCAGAGAATAATACAAACATCACCTATATAGAACATAACACAGCATGAGATTACAATAAAGATATAATACCATAAGAAAATAGACAAAGTAATCTACACATGAGTGCACTTCTGGTTAGTTTTCAGCCAAAGTTTCAAAGAGTTTTTAAAGCTGGAGTAGGTGCCACAGCTCCTGATGGAAACTGGCAGTGTGTTCCACGACTGCGTGTCTCTGATGGACACCACCATTTGGCCAAATTTAGTCCTGCGCCGCTGTACATCACAATCTCCTCTTGTCAGTGCTCTTGTGTTTACTGTACTTGTTTTTTTACTTACAAAATACATTAAAGGAGGAGGAGCAAGTCCATTTAAAACTTTAAAAATCAGGCAAGCATCCATAAAAATCCAAAATGTTGTACTTATTTATGATGTTACAATAATGATACCGTGGAAGCTTTTTGTAAAAAAATTTCAGTGTTTTCTTAAAAAGAGACTTTAGGGGCTTCATGATGACCTCTGAAGTGTGAGACCATGTAGTATAACAATAGGCTATATGGCTGAAGATCATGGCATGCATGTAAGCCTTTGCTGATTCTGTTGTCAGAGAAGGTCTTATATGTTTGAAGTTTGCCAGATTAAGTTATTGGATCTCAGGAATATTTCCCTCAAACATGTTTAAAGAAAAGAGACGACCTTCAGTTCAACTTTATTTTAACCTGCAAATGTACAAATCACAAAACAAGAACTTTAAAGCAAAGCTAAAAATAAAATGTATATATGTGAACAAGAAAGAAAACCACACATCTAAAATAAACATTAAAAGTAGACAATGAGTGCAAATACATCAAATGATGATGAAAACCTATAAAAATTTAAATCTAAGGTTTTTGTAGAATCTGGTTCATCGGAGTTTTAATTTATATACATATATATATATATATATATATATATATATATTTATTTATATATATATATTTATATATTTATATCTATAAATATATATTGATAAATACATATAGATGTCCTTCTAAAAAAATTAGCATATTGTGATAAAGGTCATTATTTTCCATAATGTAATGATAAAAATGAAACTTTCATATATTTAGGATTCATTGCACACCAAATGGAATATTTCAGGTTTTTAATTGTTTTAATACTGATGATTATGGCATACAGCTCATGAAAACCCAAAATGCCTGTCCCAAAAAATTAGCATACCATGAAAAGGTTCCCTAAACAAGCTATTAACCTAACCATCTGAATCAACGACGTCACTCTAAACACCTGCAAAAGATTCCTGAGGCTTTTAAAAACTCCCAGCCTTGTTCATTACTCAAAACCTCAATCATGGGTAAGACTGCTGACCTGACTACTGTCCAGAAGGCCATCATTGACACCCTCAAGCAAGAGGGTAAGACACAGAAAGAAATTGCTGAACGAATAGGCTGTTCCCAGAGTGCTGTATCAAGGCACCTCAGTGGGAAGTCTGTGGGAAGGGCAAAGTGTGGCAGAAAACGCTGCACAACGAGAAGAGGTGACCGGACCCTGAGGAGGATTGTGGAGAAGGGCCGATTCCAGACCTTGGGGGACCTGCGGAAGCAGTGGACTGAGTCTGGAGTAGAAACATCCAGAGCCACCGTGCACAGGCGTGTGCAGGAAATGGGCTACAGGTGCCGCATTCCCCAGGTCAAGCCACTTTTGAACCAGAAACAGCAGCAGAAGCATCTCACCTGGGACTGCTGCTGAGTGGTCCAAAGTTATGTTCTCTGATTACAGTAAATTTTGCATTTCCTTTGGAAATCAAGGTCCCAGAGTCTGGAGGAAGAGAGGAGACACATAATTCTCATTGCTTGAGGTCCAGTGTCAAGTTTCCACAGTCACTGGGGTATCATGTCATCTGCTGGTGTTGGTCCACTGTGTTTTATCAAGGGCAGGGTCAATGCAGCTAGCTATCAGGAGATTTTGGAGCACTTCATGCTTCCATCTGCTGAAAAACTTTATGGAGATGAAGATTTCATTTTTCAGCACGACCTGGCACCTGCTCACAGTGCCAAAACCACTGGTAAATGGTTTACTGACCATGGTATTACTGTGCTCAATTGGCCTGCCAACTCTCCTGACCTGAACCCCATAGAGAACCTGTGGGATATTGTGAAGAGAAAGTTGAGAGAAGCAAGACCCAACACTCTGGATGAGCTTAAGGCCACTATCAAAGCATCCTGGGCCTCCATAACACCTCAGCAGTGCCACAGGCTGATTGCCTCCATGCCACGCCGCATTGAAGCAGTCATTCATGCAAAAGGATTCCCGACCAAGTATTGAGTGCATAACTGAACAAGATTATTTTGAAGGTTGGCGTTTTTTGTATTAAAAACACTTGTCTTTCATTGGTGGGATGAAATATGCTAATTTTTTGGGACAGGCATTTTGGGTTTTCATGAGCTGTATGCCATAATCATCAGTATTAAAACAATTAAAGACCTGAAATATTTCAGTTGGTGTGCAATGAATCTGAAATATATGAAAGTTTCATTTTTATCATTACATTATGGAAAATAATGACCTTTATCACAATATGCTAATTTTTTTAGAAGGACCTGTATATGTATATATATAAATACATATCTATGTATATAAATATATATGAATATATATAAATACATATCTATGTATATAAATACATATGTGTATATATATACATATATATATATATATA
>NC_056499.1:42410376-42430101 GCF_014905685.2 Nematolebias whitei | reverse complement strand
ATATATATATATATATATATATATATATATATATACATAATGTGTGTATGCACATATGTGTGATATATATATATATATCACATATGATATATATATATATATATATATATATATATGATATATATATGTGTGTGTGTATATATATATATGTATATATATATATGTATATGTATACATATATATATATATGTATATGTATATATATATATTTATACACATGTACATGCATACATACATACACACAACTTCAAAATAACATAAATTCTCAACCTGTACTGAAAACAGTTTCTGCGTCTCAGCGCCACCAGCTGGTGAGAAGTGGTGACGTCAATTTGAACCCCGCCCACTGGAACCGGTACTGAAAGCATAATGGAAACACAACCTGTACCGTACCGAGTAGAGTAGAGCCGTGCTGTACCGGTACTACAGGTACTAATGGAAAAGGGGCATAACAAGAGAGACCTGACAATGAGTGCCCTGCCAAGGCAAGTGACCTAGAGAAAAAAACACTGCATGTGGTGTGGTGAGTTGATGTAGGTTACCATTAAAACCTGGAGTAAACTTTTAGTGGTTTGAGTATTAATCATGTGAAATGGATTTGTTCACATAGCAATAGAAACTGCACTGGATGAACTAATATTTCATGATAAATATGGGTGGTGGTGGGGGGTGTCCAAATGAATATATTTTTTTAAATGTGAGGGGGACACGCCGGTGGGAATGAGGAGGTCTTCAAAGTATTCTGTCCACCGACCCACGACATCCCGAGTTGAGGTCAGCAGCACACCACCCCCACTATAAACAGTGTTGGTGGTGTAAACCCCCCCCCCCCCCCCCCCTGAGATGCCAGTTCAAAGGGCGGAGTACACCCAGGACGGGTTGCAAGTCCATCACAGGGACACATAGAGACAAACGAGACAAACAACCATTCACTCACACCTAGGGACAATTTAGAGTTACCAATCAGCCTAACATGCATGTTTTTCGACTGTGGGAGGAAACCGGAGTACCCGGAGAAAACCCATTTATTTATTTTTTTACCATGTGTGCAGCCCACAAGTGCAGGGGCAAGCTCCCACCTGCAGCCTGTCATGATCTCCTTCTCTGCCACACACACGTTTCTCCTGCTGTGTCTTTGTGAAGGGTTAACCCTTTGATGTCCAGATGCACCGATCGACTTTTGTCTTCCAACTTAAAAGTCAAAGTATGTCACATTATAAAACCGTCATAATCACAACGTATAAAGGTGTTAAAAGTTATTTTTAATTATTTTAGACCTTCCATGCATGTTCAGCTGTTGCAGTGTAAAATTGATCAAGAAGTACATTTCTGCTCCGTGCTGCAGCTGCATGAAGGTGATGTCCTTTGATGTCCTGCTGCGCTTCTCTTCTCTACAAGTTAAATTTAAATACTGTAACATTTTAAATAAACAATGCATGCTGCATGGATTGTTCATTTAAAATGTTACAGTATTTAAATTTAATTTGTTCATTTAAGGAGGGAGATTGGGAGTAACAGGTGATGAGTGAGTGAGATTGACACATGTCAGGACAAAGTTTACTGAACTTGATCTGAACTTGAACTTGGACTACTGTTTCCCTACATCGTGGCGTTTCACCACTTATCATGGGTGGATGTGGTCCCAAATCCCCACGATAAACGAGGGACTACTGGAGGAGGAGGAGGATGTGGATGTTGACCCAAAGGATGTAGAAACGGAGGAAAATGCACTTTTTTTTTTATTACCATTTATTAAAAAAAAAAAAAACTGTAGTGTACAGTTTTTAAACAACAAAAAAAAGTGTTAAAGCAATTTTAAATAAATCATTCTAAATGTGATATTTTTATTTTAGGCTGAGACAGCTCTAAAAGACTGACTTTTTTTTTTGTGCGAAATGTGGGAAGAATAATATATTTTAAATGTACACTGAATGTCAATATCATCTTGTGAAATTTCTGGACTTTGTGGGAAAGATTTGGAAAACAACACAATCTTGAATGGCGAGTTTTCAAAAACCCATTAATTCAAGAAGGTGGCTGCTTGTCATGTTTTTTTTTTATTATTATTTACACATTTTTTATTTTGTTCACTCTTGTTCATCACATTAAAACAGAAGTAAAGTGTTCATAGTGTTTGAAGTGCTTGTTAGGTTGTCAGAGTTACTACAGACATGAAGCTCCTGGGATAATCTTCAGTGTTTCTACTGCTGCTCATCAGGCTGATTGCCTTTTCAGCTTATAAACTGCTGTTTCATGTAACAATACCAAATTAATCAGGCAGATTAGTGGAATGAAGAGATATTGTGTAAAAAAAAAAAAATACTCCTCTCCCATAAGCCAGTAGTTATTTTTATTTTATCTGTTTATTTATTTTAGTATAGTAGCAAAACCAGCTAATTTAGGTAATACAGCAACCTATCAAAAATATTTTGGCCCCAAAACAATTTCTTGTAAAAAAAAGAAATCTGTATTATTAAAAATATTCTACTTTATCTTCTTCCAGCTGTTTCCTTTTCAAGGGTTGCCACAGGAAGCCAACCTCCTCCATCTCACTGTGTTCTCTGTGTTCAGTGTCTTCACTTTAACTACCTTCATGTCCTCACAAACTGCATCCATATGACTCCTCTTTGGCCTTTGTCTTTTTCCTGGCAGCAGCAGTACTAACATCCTTCTACTATTAAACATCCTTGGGACTTGTCCAAACCTTCTCAGTCTGGTCTCTCTAACTTTATCTCCCAGTTGTTCAACCTGTGCTGTACCTCTGATCATCTCATCTCTGATCTTATCCATCCTTGTCACTCCTAAGGAGAACCTCAACATCTTCATTTCTGCCACTTCCAGTTCTTTCTCCTGTCTTTTTGTCAGTGCCACCATCTCCAAACTTATAACATGGTCTCATTACTATCTTGTAAATCTTTCCTTTGATCTTGGTATATCATCAGGTCTTCCACAATTATGTCGCAAATCACTCCTGAAACTTTTCGCTTACACTTCATCCACCCTGGACTCTTTTCTTCACCTCTTTACCACAGTCCCTGTTTTCCTGGGCAGTTGATCCTAAGTACATGGAGACCTGCACCTTTGTGATCTCTGCTCATTGTTCTACCTGCTTCCCTCTCATTCACACATGTAGACTATGTCTTGCTATGGCTGACTTTCATTCCTCTTCTTTCAAGTACATACCTCTACCTCTCCAGGTTCTCTTCCACCTGTTCTCACCACAGATCACATTGTCATAATGAATGACATGAAACCATACTGCTGCTTACATATAGTCACCTCACTTCCAAATTTTGCTTCTACAACTTTCTCCCAGATCTTCATTGTGGGTCTCATCAACTTAATACCCCTGTAGTTGCTACAAATCTTTTCATCATCATTATTTTTAATGGCACCAGCATATTTCTCCTCCATGCCTTAGATATTTTTCCATTCTCAAAAATTCAATTGGTTAATTGAGTCAAACATCTCACTGACATCTGTTGTAGATATTTTTATATCTTCAGTGTCATGTCATCAGGTCCAACTGCCTTCACTTTCTGCATCATCCTTAAGCTCTTTCGAACGTCCCCTCACTAATCGTTCCCACTTCCCGGTCCACAGCTTCTATGTCCTCCACTATTCATTCCTTTTCATTCTCTTCATTCATTAGCTCCTCAAATTACTACTTCCATCTTTTCATCCAACTCCCCTAACTGGTTAGAATATCACTATCCTTTAACAAGCCTAACCTGCTGCACTTCTTTCCACTCTGATTTCTCTGTCTCACCAGTCAATACAAGTCTTCTCTCTACTAAGTATCCATCCTCGTGTACAAATCATCATATTCATATATAAAATAAAATAAAAAAACAAGGGGTAATTTTACTGAAATTACTTTATTTAGTAAAGTATTCAATCTCCAAGTATAAAAATAAAAATGATCCTTCTGTTATTTAGCTTGAAAAAGGCTAGATCAATAAATCCACCACAGAAAGTAAAGTACAGGTGAAGTTTCCCAAAGTAATTAAATAATCAGAATCAGAATAAACTTTATTATCATTGCACCGAGATACAACGAGAACATGCACGTACAGTCGTCCGAAAGATGGACGGAGTGCACAATGCTGCTACTATAAAAAGTGCGGCCCTCATTATTCTTATTCAGAATAAAATTTTGCTTAGATGAGAAAAGAGAAGAAAACATGAGAAGAGACAATATTAAAAAATATCTCTCACATCAAACTAATCTTTTAATAATACAGCACTAAAGTGAGACAAGACAAACCTCTCATGACAGACACAAACATGGAGCTAGAACATGTTAACTCTCTCTTTTATTTCTGGGTTTGCACCTGATTATTGAAGCCATTAATGGTGGAATAAATGTTACAAACTGTAAACACCCAGTGAGCTAACAGGCTAACACAATACTCTGAACCAAGTTATGTACTTATTTTATTACAATTTTTGTTTTGTACATTTTGCGTGTACATTAACAGTAGTTTCAGGTTTCTGGTGTCTCTCTTTATTTAGAAAGTACATTGTCTGACAGGTGCAAATGCACAGCAAACAGCTAAACATGCTGCAAATGGTGAAATGCACTGCAAACACGTGCATGACACAAACTCCAAAACACACAAACACAAAAAACAAATGCAACAATAAACAATAAATAAATTAAAATGCTGCAAAAAAGAAATTCTTCAATCATAGAAAATAGACAGAATAAAAACATAAAACCAACTAAACAAATGCAAAGGAAATATGCTGCAAATCCCCCCCACCCCCAACACACACACACACACACACACACACAAACTAAAAGACAGAAAAAGAAGAAAAGAAAAAAAAAACACCAAAACAACTGGAAGTATTTATTTCCTCCAACTTTCTTCTGGCAGCATCTCTAAACAGGGGGTCTGGTCACATGATTTGAAGGTTCAGTCCTCCTTGTGGTCTGGTGCATTTCTATGATGTGGAGTGAGTTTGCGGCGTTTCTTGCAGATGCTTTGGAAGGTTTTTAGTGTTTTTAGTATCATATTTATGTTTAAGTTTGTTTATGCTTTTTGTTATCATATTAACCTATCAGTTTTACTTGGACACAATATTTTTGTGATGAGTTTTTACTATTTTACAGTTTGCCCAATAAATGATTGTTCAAAGAAATTATTTCATGTCATTCCTTTTTTTGTTGTTGTTTTTGTTAACGCCTACAAATTATTTTTAAAATCATACTTATATAGTTAAGAAATGTCTTGTGACATATTTTACAGTAATTTATTTTGAATTAAATGATGGAGTGTTGCTGTTTATCCATAGGAATATTAACTGCACAATTTGCTCTTTTATTTCCCAGAATCATACAAACTAGTGTTATCAGTTCACAGTATTACTGAAGTTGGTTTCACTTTAGTTTTTACTATCTAATGAAATGTCCCTTGCCCAGACGTGGGTTACCACTGGGTGGTGCACCACCCAGGAGCCAGGACTGGGGAAAGAGCTTGTCGGCGAGCACCTGGTGACCAGGTCTCTACCCAGGGGCCCCGATCAGGCTCAGTCTGAATGAATAACATGAGGTTGCCTAAGTGTGGGCCCACCCCCTGAAAGATGGGTCATATGAGTTGGGTGCATGATGTCATGGGTTGTAGCCGAAGGTGGGGGACTTGGCGCTCTGACCTGGCACTTACCAAATCTGGTTTAGGGGACATTGAAAAACATTAAAAATAAACCAAATCTAACATGGGATCTGACACAGATTGTAATTCATCCATTACCTTTTACCCGCTTCTTCCATTTTGGGTCAAGGGAGTCGCCGGTGCCCATGTCCAGCAATCACTGTGCGAGGGGCGGGGGGCACCCTGGACGGGTCTCCAGTCCATCACAGGGACACATAGAGACAAACAACCATTCACTCTCTCACTCAAACCTAGGGACAATTTAAAGTTACCAATCAGTCTAACATGCATGTTTTTGGTCTGTGAGAGGAAACTGGAGTACCCGGAGAAAACCCACGCATGCACGGAGAGAACATGCAAACTCCACCCAGAAAGGCCCCCAGACTGGGATTTGAACCAGGGACCTGCTCGCTGAGAGGCAGCAGCTCTACCAGTTGCGCCACCGTGCTGCCACAGATTGTAATCATTCATGGTAAATATGACGTTTTCAAGTTTGCTTGTTCATGTTATCAATGGAACTTTTTTCCACGTCTTTAAACATTACATGGGTTTTTCTCGTGATGTCAACTTAATCTGGGGAAACCATATTATTGCAGTTTTTGATCTCTGTTAACCACCAACATATTTACTTCCTCTGCTTCCAGCTTGATGAAAATCCCATATCGTTAGGTGGTTTGCCTCTTACAGATTTGCAGACTTCTAACACATTCTCAACACACATTAGTTCCCGTACATTATGCAGTGTACTTTTCCTGTGCATTAGCACAGTCACTTAAAGAGCATAAACTCTTTGTGTTGCACTGCACTCAAGAGCGTTTCTGCACTTTACCTTTTGTAAGCATAGCTATTACATTTACTGGTAGGATTTTTCACATGTGATGTTAATGCTTCCCTATGTAAAATTCAAAAGGGTAATGGGTAGGATGCATGCGTTAGCATCCAAGGACATTTTTTTTAAATTGCCCACCACCAAAAGCAAAAGTAATAATGCTTGGTGTGTGCGTGCATGTTTAGGTGTATGTATGTGTTTGCTTGGATGAAGCATTAACAAAATATTTCAAAACCTTGCCAATAAGTGTACATTTACAACTGTTGTTTAACTTTTACAGTTAACCCCATTTAAGATAGTTGCAACAGCTAATCAACCTGAGCAAATACAAAGTAGTTATAACTCTGACATTTGTTCATCATTTGAGCAAAGTTGGTGTGGTAGTAGCTGGAAGTCATGTTTAAAACATAGCCCAAGTTCTAATGCATCACACAGATATCACAATGATGCATTCAAATTAGCATAATGGAATTTTCGAAGTTTGACCAAAGTAGTTATAACTTGGTCATTTCTCACTATAAGATGATCTTATTTTAGAACTTTTGCATAAAATGAAGCAGGTGACGTGAATTCTTCTGAGCAACACACAGGTGAATAAGTAGATCTTGTCTTTTTATTTTTAATAATTTCGTTTCTTTCATAATCTCTAGAAGCTGTCCTTTCAAGTGATAATCCTTTCATGTGGGGGCGTGAAAGAGATTGTAGTAGTGGATTTATTAGATAAACAAAACAGCAAACCTCAGGAGAAATAAACATGAAATCGATTTAAATAAATTTTATTATTGTAGAAAGCATCCAGTGATGAAGGCAATTCATTTCATCTACCAACCTGTCAGAAGAAATGCTATTTTAGCATAATTCAATCATTTGAGTGAAGTCACTTAATACTCGTGCTCTCCAAAAATTTAAACTGACAATCAAATGACTCGATGTGCATTGTTAAAAGGAAATAAATTCATGCACTTTGGAAAAATTAACCAAAGCCAAGATTGTATTATTGCTCTTTTACTAAAAATACTTTTGTCACTGGCCAGCACACTTTATGTCTCAAGTTTAGAAATGCTCAATAAATTACATATAAGCCATATAAAAAGATTACTTTTGACTTCTATACTATTGTATTTTTGCACCGTCATTGAAGTAGAAGAAAAATAAGTGGGGTTTTTTTGAGGGGGGGGGGTTGTCCCCAACCTCAGTTATGGCCCAATAATTTTCATTTTTCTAACATTTCCTGCTACAACTGTTTCAAACGAAAAGTTATGCACAACTTGGAAACATGCTAAGGAAATATTTCTATCATTTGAGTCTTAAGTGTTGGAAATCACCAGTTCTGTGACAGTCACTGTGGAACCTCCCTGTTGTCCATCACAGGCAAGATCCTGGCTAGAGTGCTACTCAACTGCTGTACATCTTGCGAGAAGTCTCCTGCCAGAGAGCCAGTGTAGTTTCTGAAAAGAAGAAAAGACAATTGACATGATCGCTGCTAGACAGCTCCAAGAGAAATGTCAGGAACAGAATGTTGACTTGTAGTCCACAGATGTTGATCTGACCAAGGCCTTTGATAATGTCAGTAGAGATGGCCTCTGGAGAATCATGGTGGTCTAGGTGTCCCCATAAATTAATCACCATTTTATGTATAGGATGTGTACTTACACCCACGCTCCTCAGCATTATGCTTTCTGCCATGCTGACAGATACCTTCAAAGATACTGGTGCAGGCATTGTTAAGAACTATTGCACTATCAGATCTGTTTTTAACAATTAGATGCTGTCCAAGATGTCAGCACGGCCCACTTAACTGTTAGTCTCTTTGTTTAGTGTGATTACCTACTTTGCCTCTATTTTACTTTCTGTTTTTTTTTTTACATATCTGAGCACTGACCACAATATTAATCAACACATAAACTTTTCTGCTGCTCTCTTCATCGACCTAGCTAAGGCCTTCGACTCTGTAGACCACATTCATATTCATCCATCCATCTATCCATTTTCTTCCGCTTATCCGAGGTCAGGTCGCTGGGGTAGCAGCTTAAGTAAGGAGGCCCAGACTTCCCTCTCCCCAGCCACTTGGGCCAGCTCCTCCGGGGGAATCCTGAGGCGTTCTCAGGCCAGCCGAGAAACATACTCCCTTCAGCGTGTCCTGGGTCTTCCTCTGGGTCTCCTCCCAGTGGGACGTGTCCAGAACACCTCACCAGGGAGGCATCCAGGAGGCATCCTAACCAGATGCCCGAGCCACCTCAACTGGCTCCTCTCGACGTGGAGAAGCAACGGCTCTACTCTGAGTCCCTCCTGGATGATCAAGCTTCTCACCCTATCTCTAAGGGAGAACCCAGCCACCTTGCAGAGAAAACTCATTTCAGCCGTTTGTATCCGAGATCTCGTTTTTCGGTCACAACCCAAAGCTCATGACCATAGATGAGGGTAGGAACATAGATCGATCGGTAAACTGAGAGCTTCGCCTTTTGATTCAGCTCTCTCTTCACCACGACAGACCTGTATAACGCCCGCTTCACTGCAGACGCTGCACCAATCCGCCTATCAATCTCACGCTCCATTTTTCCCTCATTTGTGAACAAGATCCCAAGATACTTGAACTCCTCCACTTGGGGCAGGACCTCCTCCCTGACCTGGAGAGGGCACTCTACCCTTTTCCGGTTCAAGACCATGGCCTCAGATTTGGAGGAACTGATCTTTATCCCGGCTGTGTCGCACTCGGCTGCTGACCGCTTCAGCGGAAACTGTAGATCATGATCTGATGAAGCCAATAGGACCAAATCATCTGCAAAAAGCAGAGAAGCGATCCTAAGGCCACCAAAATGGATCCCCTCAACACCTTGGCTGCACCTAGAAATTCTGTCCATAAAAGTTATGAACAGAATCGTTGACAAAGGGCAACCTTGGCGGAGTCCAACTCTCACCGGGAACGAGCCCAACTTACTGCCGGCAATTCGGACCAGGCTCTGACACCGGTCATACAGGGACTTAACAGCCCGTATCAAAGGGCCTGGTACCCCATACTCCCAGAGTACCCCACACAGGGTTCCCTGAGGGACATGGTCAAACACCTTCTCCAAGTCCACAAAGCACATGTAGACCAGTTGGACAAACTCCCACGCACCCTCCAGGACCCTACTCAGAGTGTAGAGCTGGTCCAGTGTTCCACGACCAGGACGAAAATCTCACTGCTCCTCCTGAATCCGAGGTTCGACTAACCGATGGATCCTCCTCTCCAGAACCCCCGAATATACCTTACCAGGGAGGCTCAAGAGCGTGATCCCCTTGTAGTTGGAACACACTCTCTACGGTCCCCCTTTTAAAAATAGGGGGACCACCACCCCGGTCTGCCAATCCAGGGGAACTTCCCCCGATGTCCACGCAATATTGCAGAGTCGCATAAGCCAACACAACCCTACAACATCCAGAACCTTAAGGAATTCCGGGCGAATCTCATCCACCTCTGGGGCCCTGCCACCGAGGAGTTTTTTAACCACCTCGGTGACCTCAGCACCAGAGATTGGAGGGCCTGACCCAGAGTCCCCAGGCTCCACTTCCTCAGTGGAAGACATGTCGGTGGGATTGAGGAGGTCTTCAAAGTATTCCGCCCACCGACCCACGACATCCCAAGTTGAGGTCAGCAGCACACCACCCCCACTATAAACAGTGATGGTGGTATTCATATTCATATATACCATATTTATCTTGCTGGGAAGGCTAAGAGACATCAGTCTGTCAGAGAGTTGCATAGCTTGGTTCATAAGCTACTGTTCTGGGCAAACGCAATCAGTGAGGGTGGAGGTTCACCTGTCAGACCTGCTACTCATCAGCAAAGGTTTTCCCCAAGGCTCCACACTTGGTGCAACCCTTTTCAGCATATACATCAGCAATGTAACAAATTATGTGAACAACGGTCTTATTCATGCACATCTGTATGCAAATGACACTATTATGTATACCACCAGTACCTCTCCTAACTCTGTCCTTTCTGTACTAAACATTAATTTCATTAACATTGAGCACGCTTTTTCTAATCTTCATTAAAAACAGAACACTCTGAAAACATAATATTTAAAAGAAACATCCCACAAACTGTCTGCCCTCAGAAAATCCTCTCCTTGGATGTTTCTAGGATCCAGTTTGACAGCAGCTAGAAAATACTTTGGGATTTGGCTTGAATTTTCACTCTCATATGAAACTCACATCAACACCCCATTCTGCTTTGCAAAGTCAAATCCAGAACAGGGTCCCTCTTCCAAAGCAAATCCGTATTAACTCAACCTGCTTAACATCTGATAAATATGACAATCTTTCCAATGTTCACCTATGGTGACATCATCTACAGAATTCAAAAATCATTCAATACAAAAACAACTGGACTTTATTTGTAACAGAAGACGTTTTGCTCCTCATCCGAGGAACTTTCTCAATTCAAAGAGCAGTGAGTAAGGGATTCAGGTTATAAGGCTGAGTGAGATAAGACACACACATAACACACACACATATGCAGATTGGCAGTTCACACCTAAACACCTTAACAGTAGGTCTTTGTTCATCTAATTCACAGATGAGGCCCCTCTGTTCCCATCAAGTGTGAAAACCGGCTGGGAGTCTGTTTTAAAGTTGCATTATATGTTTTTGAAAGTGGAAATCTGAGGCCTCCTCCTCTGTTAAGAGACGGCTTTTCTCTTTTTACATAAATTGCTTCCTTCACCCCCCTCTCAAACCATCTGTGTTCTTGGCCCAAAATGTGCACATTTTGGTCCTCAAAAGAGTGTCCCTTATCTGTGAGATGGAGGTGAACAGCTGAATTTTGTCCAGAGGTGGTGGCTCACCTGTGTTGATGTAACGCTAATTAAGGCTAGGCGCCTGACTATGGCCAGTATAGTTATAGGCAATCAGAAAGGTTCGGCTGAGGAGCTCGTGTGTGTGAATAAAACACCGTCAGACAGAAAGTAAAGTTAACTTATTGTATTTAAAGTTGTACATTTATGTAGATTTAGTTAGATATCTTATAATAATAATAATAATAATTTCCAATAAACATAAGCAATAAACACAACAAGGAAAAAACACAAAACAATAGCAGGAAAGAATAAATAAACCCCGATGACACCCAAGAGGTTTTTTTTTTCTATTTTCTTTAAGTCCGTTCTGGAGTCTAGAGTGATTATTGTCCATCAATCAATACTCCACAGTTTTAAATCCATGATCCAGGGCAATATGTCCAGAAAAAAATAGTTGGTGTGATTCAGTCCTACCGCGAAGCTGTGGTGATCTGGTAGCTCGCCATCCTGGGTGTTAACAGGGGGTAAAAAAAAAAAACTGACCTAGACAAGGTCATAAATAAAACAAAAATTAGCATTTACATTTGAACAGGGTTAAACTGTTAAAAAAATAAAAATAAACATTCATAAAAGAACAAATAGCTATATTCCATCAAGCATTTCTCAGGAAACATTTGAATTCATTTCAAATTAAAGATTACATTACTGTTACAGTACAGTTACATATCAAAGTTAAAGTGCACTTTCAAGTAGTATCTCAGTTTAATTGACATCAGAGTCAATTAAACTTAATTGACTTCAATATTTTTTCAATAAACAATTAATTGTTTTTCTTTTTTTTTCTTTAGTTTTGTTAAGCAACTCCACAGGAATTGACCAGTTCCAGATTTCCATCGGCCATCACCAAAATCAAGAAAAAGTAACTAAAACTATCCTAAAAGGACAAATTTACAAAAATCAAAGGGCTTATTTAATACTTTGAGGGTATGTCTTCTATTCGGCCACAAAAGTAACAAAAAGAGAATGATCTTTTAGTTAATAAGACCATTTTTGAGTCACAAAATACATAGATTGAGTGGGCATGTCACCACCGCATTTCTATTATATTAAAACAACAAAGTACGTAAAATGAACGACTCACCGTCGAGTGGTTGCCAGTTAACACCCAATTTAAGCTCTCGGTCGTGTTAATTTGGCTCGATCCAGCCGTATTCTCCCGTGTGTTTGGAAGACGCCAAGCTTGCGCAGCTAGCCACAGTGACAGCAGCAATAGCAGTGGAGGGGGTCCGAGTTCACCTCTCACCCGGAACTTATAGTGTGGCATCAGTTTGACCCGCCAAAATAAAATACGGGTTAATTATCTTGTGCAGGTTACATTGAGCCATGTGTCTGTGAAGAGGCTGTTTAGTTTCTCCAATGTAGAGGTCTGGACAGTCCTTGCTGCACTGGACCGCATACACTACACCACTCTGTTTGTGTATGGGTGTTTTGTCCTTAGGGTGGACCAGCCTCTGTCTGAGATTCCTGCTGGGTTTGAAATGTATTGGGATCTTGTGTTTGTTGAAAATCCTTCTGAATTTCTCTGATACTCCAGCAACATAAGGGATGACAATGTTTTTACGTCTGCTTTCGTCCTTTTTCTGTTTATTAGTGTGTTTTGTCCTCTGGGCAAAATTCAGCAGTTCACATCCACCTCACAGATAAGGGACACTCTTTTGAGGACCAAAATGTGCACATTTTGGACCAAGAACACAGATGGTTTAAGAGGGGGGTGAAGGAAGCAATTTATGTAAAAAGAGAAAAGCCGTCTCTTAACAGAGGAGGAGGCCTCAGATTCCCACATTCAAAAACATATAATGCAACTTTAAAACAGATCCCCAGCCGGTTTTCACACTTGATGGGAACAGAGGGGTCTCGTCTGTGAATTAGATGAACAAAGACCTACTGTTCAGGTGTTTAGGTGTGAACTGCCAATCTACATATGTGTGTGTGTGTCTTATGTGTGTGTGTCTTATCTCACTCAGCCTTATAACCTGAATCCCTTACTCACCGCTCTTTGAATTGAGGAAGCTCCTCAGATGAGGAGCGAAACGTCTTCTGTTACAAATAAAGTCCAGTTGTTTTTGTATTGAACGCTTTTTGAATTCATCATGTCCTGGATGATTGAGAATCTTCACCAGCATATCATCTACAGAACCGCTTCCAAAACTCTCCTCCACAAACTGGACATCCTTTATCATGCAGCCATTACATTTGCCACTGGAGCTCCCTTAACACTCATCACTGCACTCTGTATTCCCTGGTGAACTGGCCCTCTCTTGACTCCCACAGACAAACTAGTTCTTACTGATCTATAAAATCCTAACTGGTAAACCCCATCTTACCTTTGTTCATTACCCAATATCCATAGAAAAGTGTACCCTCTGCTCCAACAGCTATACTACTCTATTTATCCCTAAAGCATGCACCTCATTTGGTCATTCATCATTTCAATTTTCTGCTGCTAACAATTGGAATCATCTACAACAAACTCTAAAACGTACTTCTTTTGTTCCCATTTGAATTGTTTACAGACTCTGTGAAAGCATCACGATGACTACTGCACATGTGATTAATAATTTCCTCCTCAATTTCCGTTGCTACTCTTGTACCATAAAACCTGTCCTAGCTCTTTATCATTTCACATGGTCTGTACAACTTGATGTTTGATTGTCAGTTGTTTATACAGTATGTTGTCCATCTGATGTTCATCCACTCCTGTATTTGTTGCCTCTTGGCCAGGCCTTCATTGTAAATGAGAATTAATTGTCACCTGACTAAACTTGTTAACTATAGGTCAAATAAGTAAATGAACAAATTAACCTCAGGAGGCTTCAGGTAAAAACTAAGGTCTCATCCAACATATTCAATGATGCTGCCCCTAATGCTGCCTCAGAAGTTGGCATAAAAGGGTTGATAAAGCCGCAGAGGCCTGTAATAACTTTGCCCTCACTATCAGCATAAAGAAGATTGAAACTATGCATTAGTCAGCTCCAGGAAAGACATACACTCTACAAATCATCTCAGTCAATGGCAGCAACTGAGAGCAGTGAACAAATTATATTACCTTGGTAGAAAAGCTCAAGAAATGCTGTAATTGACCATGAAGTAAACACCAGACTTGCTACAAAAAGTGCTGCAAAAAGGTAGACTCCATAAGAAAGTATGGATCAGAAAAGGTATCACCCAAAAGACCAAGCTCAAGGTCTACAGGGCCATAGTTCTGACCATCCTCCTGTAAAACTGTGAATCATGGGACAGTCTATCAATGCCATGCAAGAAAGATGAACCAGTTCTACACTACCTGCCTCAGAAAAGTCATTGGGATTAAATGGCATGACAAGATGCCAGACACTGAAGTCCTCAGATGTGTTAGCCTACCCAGTATCCACACCATCTTGATACAGTCACAAATTCATTGGGCAGGGCATGTACCTTGCATGCTAGACCATTGTCTCCCCAAGACACTGTTCTATGGCAAACTGCAACAAGGGAAACGTTCCATAAGAGATCAGAAAAGGGATTCAAGGATTCGATGTTCTTTATTGTCATTTGCATTGCATGTGGTACATGAGATGGAACAAAATTGTGTACACAGGGTCCCATTTACATCCAACAACAGGAATAACATAAATTGTAAAAGAAACAGTGATTTAAAGTGATATAAAAAGTGATTTAAAGACACACTAAAAGCCTCAATGAAGGCTTTTAACATCTGCACTGATACCTGGAAGCAGACAGCGCGAGAGAGGAAGAGAGAGAGGACTGGCAAACATCTGTTCACAAGGGTGCAAACAACTATGAAGCAAACAGGATAGCTGCAGTTGAGCAGTGCAGACAGACAAGGAAAACCTGTGCAAACAAGCCCACATTAGGCGCCTTCGTTCTTTGTCCATACTGTCACAGAACATTTTGAGTGGAAATTGGCTTAACCAGCCATCTTTTTGACCAGATAGACCAAACCCTATCCCAGGACGACTAATTGGTCTTTGTCACTTCTGATGGTCGAAGAGAGAGAAGTGTTGGAGTGGGATAACATCGAAAGCATGCAGGGTGGTGGGTGCAGAGGATGAGTTTAAATTAAAGATCATGTTGATAAAGGCTAAATTTCCTGCTGGACAAAACATAATAAAATTATGTTTGCTATAATTAATAGAAATCATAGTGCCTACATCTGCTTCCGCATGATTTTGTTTCTCTAAAAAATAAAAATTTTAACATTGTTTTGTAAAATTTTGCATTCTTATAAATGTGTTTTTTTATATAAAAGTAAAATTCAGCAATTTTATAGCAATTATTTCTTTCATTATGTCTTGTTTAAATAAAAATGAGTTGACAGTATAATTAAATCATGAAAGAGTTCCACAACATTAGTCAAAGTGACTTGACTTCCTGCAGCAGCATTAAAACCTTAGGAAACTGAATAAAATAAAACCTTCTTGATGACAACAGTGATCAAAACATTCTCATATCCTCATCATGTCTAGTGTTATTTTAATGGCAAATTATGCTTGTGTTTCCACATCATAAAGCTGCCAAACATTGTTTACATTTCAAATGTCTGTATGGAACAAACTGTTCATTCATCCCACAGTAATAAAAATTCACCACAGCACATACTGGAGTGTGTTATAAGCCAGCAACAGATACCTACGGCTCTGAATCTATGGAGGAGATATGAAAAATGTAAAAAAAAATGTGGGTTTTGAAAGGGGCCAGGTAAACTGAGGTGTGATTTCCCAACAGACTAGAAAGGATAAACTCAATGGGATTTCTCACAGCATTTTTCCATATTGAAGTTTTCTCAGCAATCGACCCAGTGCCTCGCAACTTCTCTCCCAAGAATGATTACTTGCTAAAAAAAGCAGACCTACTTACACGACATCTTTTTTCTGCCTTTTCCTTCTTTCTTATGTGCTGCCCAGTATCTTCTTATCTACCAAGAAACCGTCACATTCTTCTTTAAATTGAGCATTTCTTTTACAAAATATTAATAGATGATAATAAAAATGTTAATACAAGTTTGGCAATTAAGGACTAACTTAAAATAAGGATTTTTTTTTACTGACACACAAAATAAAATTTTTTACATTTTATTTGCAGTTCATTTGGAAAACGTATTCTGCTGTTGTGTGTGATACTACTTTGTATATCCTCTGCCAAGTCAGATTAATTTTATTTATAACATATCTCATTAGAATTTTTTTTATTACTATTAATTAAACAAACAAACAAAAAAAATTGCTCTACAGTTACTAGAGCCTGTGACTTGTGAATCCAATATCCTGAGATTTTTGATGCAAAATGTCTCTTTTTGTCACGTAATTGTCTGAAGTTATTCCTGTTGAAAGACATGAATTTTTTTTTTTTTCCTAAAATCAGCCAAATACTTGTGTCATGCTCAACAATTTCCTGAATTTCTTATAAACAGTTGCTTCTTTGTCACCCTATCTAGTAGTCTGTTGTGAGGTATAAAAAGAGCTTGGCACACCAACATTCAGACAGATTTTGATGACAAATATAAAATCTATAGCACAGGAAGTGGAAAAAGTCATTAAAAATGTTTATTTGCTAGCAGTATGTTGAAACCAGGTCTCTCACTGACAGAAATGCTTGACTAGTTAATTTGTTCCAGATGTTTATTCCAGTCAAGCAAGGACTTGAAGGCTGATAAGAAATGAGAGCCTGCATAGCAACAGCAGGTACTAATGTATAGATAGATTCTAAAGAACACAAGTAGAAGGATGTCAACAGTGTATATCTATGACACAGGAAGAATAAATCACTGTCCATTCTTCCGTCTTCCACTTTCTTTGGGACTCGTGTGAGGAACGTCATCCTATCACCTTGGCAACATGCCTCTTGGTCTCCTGTCTGATGACACATTGTCTTTTTAATGTAGGTCATCCTGCTGCCTGAATCAGATAAGATTGAAGTCAGCTACCCACTGAACATACCTCCACATGACCCTGACTGCCTCCATCCTAAAGAGTGAGGTTTCAGAGTCCTGTTCTTGTAGCTCAACTGAGTTTTGACAATGAACTGCTTAGAGGTTTGGTATTATGTAACGTGTACTGGTGATTCATAGTCTAGGTTCAAACCTCAAACTCATTTCTTGTGTGGTATGATATTCTTGCCTTAGCCCTTGCCCAGAAATATCTACAAGATTAACTTTGAGTACTAAAGCTGTGCAAACTGTAGGTTTACATCCATTCACTTTCTTTATCATTTTTCCTCTGCAGGGTTTTAGAGTTCTAGTATCTCCACAGCATCACTGAGTGAGAGTTGGTGTACACCCTGGACTGGTTGACAGTCTAACACAGGGCTACACAGAGACCAGTGACACTACATTCACACTCTCACTCACTACTAGTGACAATTTAGAGTCATCATTTACCATAACATGCATGTTTTTGGTTTGTGTAAGGAAACCGGGTGACTCTGAGAAACTCATGGAATGCACTGGGAGAATGCTCAAACTCCACACAGAAAGGCTAAGCTGGGTTGTGAGATTGCAACCTTCCTGCTGTGCGACAACTGCTTTAACCACTGCTCCACTGAGCCTAAGGCAAGGAGCTGTAGGCAACACACAGCAATTTGTCATAAATTATGTCAGAAAAACAGTCTTAAGCCCTATTCACACAAGATTAGCTTTACCTAGGGACCTCATTTAATAAATAAATTATTCCCCAACGTCTGCTTTTTATTAGGGATGCCTGATCCACATATTTTTACTTCAGATCCGATCCCGATACCTAAATCTAAATATTGGCCGATACCGATCCTGTTCCAATATCATCATTATCATTGATTTTATATGAGGCTGTAATAATCTCCTCTCAAGTACAATTTGTACAAATATATGCATGCATGTCCAAAAAGGCAACTTGAGTTAAGTTTTATTAGTGTTGGATAAGTTTTAAAGTTAGAATTAAATTCTGCTAACTCAAAATGTTTTTTTTTATTCCTAGCTTTAAAGTGGATATTAAAGTGATTAATTTAAGTGATAGTTTAAATTTATTTTATATTTTTTTAAATAAAGGGCAGATATAAGATTTTTCTTCTTTCTGCACTCTTTCATTCAATGTTTTCTTTTTGATGAATTTGTTTTGTTTCTTTTAAATTAATGAATAAATGAATTAAATAAAATAAAATGTTAAATGGCTTTAAACATCTGCTAAGTTCATGGAATAACCAACAGACATGTTCCTGTTTTTAGTTATTTACATCACTTTATATTGTAGCTGTTTTTTTTTTCATATATATATATTTTTTTATTTTTATTTTTTTTTTTATTGTAATTTTCAAATCATGTTTTTTTTTTATTTTTTTTTTTTTTTATGATTGTCTACTGTTGTACTGATAAATATCTCCTGGAGGGTAAACTATATCTTATATCTTAGCAAGTATCAAGCTGCAAAATTCTTCATTTTCTACAACTACAAGTGGTTGATCATTAATTACGATGAAGTTTAGCAGCTTCTCGGAAAACATTCGAGCTCCAGGGCTTCAGCGATGTGTTTTTCTCGTTCAATCCGAAGCAAGCAGTCTGATCTCGGTCAGCCCCGCTCAGTCTGCCCCTCCTCCGACACGGAAAGACTGAGTGGGTCAGACTGAGCAGGTCAGACTGAGTGTGGCTGACTGAAATCAAACTGCCTTCTCCGGACTGAATGAAAATAACAGACCGCTGAAGCCCCGGAGCTCAAATGTCCATTGTAAAACCAAGGGTGCATTCACACCAGCCCTGTTTAGTCCGCTTTAATCGAACTCTAGCTCGTTTTCCTAGGAAGTCCGGTTTGTTTGAGGAGGTGTGAATGCGCCATCAAACTCTGTCACGGAACAAAAAGGCGAACTCTGGCCCGGGCTAAAACCTAGGTCTTGGTCCGGTAGAAGAGAACTCTAGCGCGGTTTGAGTACAGTGTGAATGTAAACAGACCGGGCCCTGCTTCACAAGCAAGAAGTGAAGTACAGTGCAGGGCAAACAAACACGCATTTCTCTTACCTTATATAGAGCCGTCAGCTGCCTTGTGTGAAAAACAACATTCTCCATGGTCTTCTGCCTCATCTTCTGCTCATGTTAAGTACATTTTTGAAAAATGACAAAATATAACTCCTAAAACTGCTAATACTTGATGCCACTCCGTTTTTGTTTTTATTTCCAGAAGAAGAAGAAGAAGTGTCTTCAGAGGTTTTTGTGTTGTTTCTTTCAGTAGTTCTTGGTGCAGCACCACCACAGGCGAGTGGGGGAACAGGTTGGTTCAACAATCAATCAACCTTTATTTATACAGGTAAATCCCATTGAGCCTCGAGGACTCATTTACAAGAGAGACCTGATTTCAACAAAGAAAGATGACAACAATGGACAACAGCAACAACAATAAACAGTTATAAAAAAGCATACTACAGTTTTTTTTTTTTT
>NC_056499.1:42388331-42410276 GCF_014905685.2 Nematolebias whitei | reverse complement strand
TTTTTTTTTTTTTTTTTTTTTAACAAATAGGATGGCTAAAAGGAAAAGGTAACAAAACAAAAAACAGCTAGATTCCAAGACAAATGTAGAAAACTAAAAACAGGAACATGTCTGCATTGGACCCTGCCAGGAGTCCAACAGATGCTTAAAGACACTTAGAGAGGTCAAGGTCGAGAGCTTCAGGTTGGCTCGACTGCACAGTGCAGTGTGAATGCAAACGCACCAGCTCAAATGTAAACAAAATGTTATGAATATTGGTCTCCAACCGAACCGAGTTTCCCGTACTATCAGGTGTGAAAACAACCTAACTTTACCTTGGTTTAATGTGGCGCTATGGCTCTGCAGACATTGCACGTTGCTGTCTTGTTTTGTGGTGTTTCTAGTGTAAAATACTTCCACACAGCGGACATGTTTAGATGAAAAGTTGGTTAGCCGTTAGCCACAGTGCTACTAACTCAGCCCTCACGTTGTAGCTGGCTGCAAACTATGAAATGGATTTCCTGAATGTGAGGCGGGTCTTATTATTCTGGGTTCATGAGACACGCCTCCGTTCAGGAAATCCATTCCATAGTTTGAAGCCAACATGCAGCGCAAACACAGACATGCATCATGGATCGGAAATATTGGCAGGTTGGATCGAAAAATCTACGTGAAATATGCTGTTATCGGAGCCCATTACCGATACTGGATTGGATCTGCCCTATCCCTACCTTTTATGTGGTGCATTCGCACTGGATAATCAAAGCCAGAGATTTAGCTGAAATTTACAGACATCTTCCGGATATGATGTTAATGCGTTGCATATTGCGTAACGTCCTCCTTCTCTGCAGCCTTTTTTGGGGTTTTTTTGGCAACCATTACGAGTCAATAGGCTTTTGCTGGTCTGGGATTAACAACACAGACATTCTCTGTAATTATTACACATAGCATGTGGTCCCTAGGTAAAACTAATCTCGTGTGAATAGAGCTTTAGTGATGTCAGTGAAAAAGCTCTATATAGCACATGTTTTACTCTTGAAAATTATGACTTTGTAAGACGCCTATGACAAAGGGACATTGGCCTTGAAAGATCTGCCTCTATAGTGGCTTCCAAGCCAGACCTACAAGTATTGTACTTTAGCATGTTTTGTTCTGTTTTTATTATAATTGCTTCTTAGAAAATGTGTAGGCCCACCATTTGTCTTTAACTCAAAGAATTACGTGAACTTTTACAGGAAGATTTTTTCAGTTGTATTCATTGTAAGCATTTCATATTGCAATATGTTTAAAAAGCCTCACATTTTTATTTCCTTGAATAAAATCTTTTCAGTATTTGAAAAGAAATAGATGGACATGCCATTTCAAATTCTGATGGTGAACTACATGAATGCAGCTGATCTCAGAACAGTACCCTTAAAAGCAGGATTTGTTCAACAAATGAAATGGAACACGATTCTTTCCTGCATCTGACTAAATTGGATTCATTCTTTCTTCTTGTGCCTCACAGAAATGTATTTTGCATAAAGGAAGGCTGGGAATAGAAAAATATCTTCAAGAGAAATTCAGTTTGATTTGTGCCTCTGAAAAGATAAGAGTTAATTAAGTTGGCAATCATTTAATTTATCTGCCACCATTGACAGAGATAAGAAGACAGTGAGAACAAGGAGGATGTTAGCAGAAATAAAATAAAATGGAGTTTTTAGCCCAAATTAAATCATCTCCTGTGGTCAAAGCTCATTTCTCTAGTTTCAGTGTTTAGATTTGCTCATAAGGAGTTGACATGGATTATTACGTGGAGCAACATCCGCATTATATTGCCTGGAAAAGTAAGAAAATAAAATAATCAGTATGATTTTAGTCTGAATTTATTAGCTCTAATTACATTAAATTTATCCTAATGGCCGTTAAAGTTCCCTGGAAAGAAGCAGAGTCCTGGAAAGCAAGGCTAAGCGTATGCCTTTGGTGCTGTTTGTCCTTTTTTGTCTGCAATATTGCACAAAAAATATCAAGCCAAATTTCATGAATCTTCATGAAGCACTCATGCATCAACAAAAGTGCTGGGGGGGGTGGGGGGGCAAATGTATAATTTGCAAATAGGTTAATGGATGATGCTAAAAGTACAAGACTAAAGTTCATATTTGTCGTTGAAAATGCCCTATGATGTTTCCCTATATATTAATGTGTTACAAAGCACAAAGTCCACACAAAAGGGGGTTCTTTTTTGGCCCACACATAACATCAATTTCCAGAACTTTAACAATAAATGTAAACATTTATGTTTTCAATATTAGTTTTGAGTCAACCTCTATAGTGTTAAAAAAAAAAAAAAATGAACAAGACCATGTGAAGTAAAAGTGAAAGGCAGAAAATGAATGCTAGTGGGATACAAGGCAAACAAATGTAAGTGACGTGGGTGTTAAAGGACTTTCCCAAACACTTTAATTAGACATGCAGCACAGTCCCCACTCTCAAAATGATTCTGCCTGAAATGATTCCTCCAGTAAATTGAGTTGAAATTGAGAATTCAGCTGTAATTTTTATTACCTTACAACACATGGTTGACTCGGTTAATGAAGGCAGCGGGAGGAATGTTGTATGGCCAGTCGAGTGCAGTTACCGTATAGGTGCAAAAAGCACAGAATGCTTGGGAAAACAATGATAAATGGCTGAACTAACCTCATATATTTACAACAGCCTTGAAGAGCAATGAAAACAGTTCACTGAACAAATCTGTGCTACACGGCCATGGTCACTTTCCACTTAAAGGATTGTGTTGGACAGCTGTGAACCTGATAACAACTGTATCCTTTGCAACTACTATTGAGTGATATATAATTTTTTCATAGCAACCAAGCAGAGTGTGACAGACGGAAATGTGAGGACAAGACAGTTAAAACAACTCACTCCCGCACACATTCATCCTGTTTCACACCTCCTCTCACACAAATGCACACACACATTTTCCAGTCAGGAGCAAGTCCTGAACTGTCTGCCGCCAGCCCATGAAATAGGCTGCTCACACACTGTTCCACCATGTGCTTTAATTTTGGGCTTCAGTGGTCAGAACTTGAATCGTTGACCTGGTTTCTTTCCTCTGAACTTCAGTGGTACTTTCCCCAAACTTCCTCTTACAGTGTCTTTGAAAAGTAAAAAAGAAAACCCTGTTGATGACTACCTTGTTGTTTTTAACATTTAAACCACTCCACGAAGGAACGTTAAAGACTGCAAAGTGTTGCAGTTGATTAGCATTAAAGCCTCACAGCAAGACGTAGTGCAAATGTCAGCTGCGTGGAGTGGATTTTACATGTATGTCCCATGCGTTACTGTATGTGTTTTTCACTAAGCAATCTGGTTTTGTGTAGGGTTTTCATCTCGTTGCAGGTTCCTGAGTTCCACATTGGTGCCATTGAGCAGCAGCTATAGCTCGTCTCATTAATAAGCTCCAGCAGTATAAGAGTCTGCAGAAGAGCTCCATTCCCTGCTGGTGCATTACATGCCAACCAGCATTTCTGCCTCCAGCCTTATACCTGAGAAAATACTTACCTTGTGTTGTTATCGTGACATGCCTAGATGCTAGATTAATTTTAGGTGGGAGTATGTTTGCACATGCTCTTCTTGTGAGTCTTTGTTGGTCCTGTGATGGACTTTTCAAAATGTCCACATTTCATTCAACCTTTATTTATACAGGTGTGTCTCTTGCACTCTTTGATTGCTGGAATTAGTCACCTGTGACACTAAATCAGATTTATTGGATCCATAAAGTGAGTAATACATATATAATTTCAGTTGATAGGTATGGTCCACATCAACATGCAACAAACATCTAACTTTTTATAAAAGACTTGTGACATTAATGTTAGCGTCACTGAGTAAATCTTATAAATTCTCTTCCCCCCCCAGCAAATTAACTTGAAGCACCCGTCCTGTTTCTGGCTCTGCTAGAGTTATCTTGTTACAAATGAGCTGTTGATCTCTACTGTTGCCAACAGGTTGGGGAGGATGAGAAACTGTGAAGAAGTGAAGATTTCATACAAATGGTAGGATTCTCCAGATCAGTAATATTTTCTCTCTTGAATCAGCATTTAATTAACTTACTGTACTTGAAAGTATTGTTATATATATATACTCCAACATTTATTTGCGTCACAGTAGGTTATCTTATTTAACCTATCATGGATAAAATCCTCTGACTCTTGTGTGGCTTATTTCCTATCTCATGTCTTCTCTACTAGAAGTGTCTTTTTGTGCAGGGCATGTCTTCTACTAGACATGTTCTCACACCTGCACATTGTCTAATTATCTGACTAAAGGGCATCATCCCATGGCTTCTTTTCACATGTTGTCAGATTGTTGTTTATTCCAGTCGTAAACCCTTGACATCTGGCAAAATCTAATCCGACAGTTAATGTCGTTACCTTGTTCCTACTCCTTGTTACCCTCACTTTCTGTCATTCTTAGTAATCCAGTGTGTCTACTTACTCCGCCCGTGAGACAATGACCAGGTTTCTGAAGACTTCACCTGCATATTGACCATAGCTTCTGTCTAATAAATGCATAAGTAAATAAATAAATCCTTGATTTAATGTATCTGTCTTTGCACTTGAATATTTCAGTTGGTAACAGCAGTGCCCAGTGGATATCTGCCTGCTATGAAAGATGTGATTGATAGTCTGAGATCTGCACTTTTATCAATTTAATTAGTTTTAAATTTTCTACTCAAGATTTCAATCAAAAATAGATGTCAGGTGAGTAATTTAAGCAGGATGTAAATACAGTATATTCATGTAGAGCTTCTAAAACATGGCAGAGAATATCTGATTGTCAAAGGAGCGCTCCAATAATGATCAATCAGGTCATCTGGACTTTTGTGGAAAGATGTTTCGCCCTCTATCCAGAGGGCTTCATCAGTCAGTGGAGTCCCAAGTAGACTGTTTCCCCACTAAGCAGTGCACTCCTTTAGTGGTCCAACTGGTTTGCTGGTGATGAGATGGTTTCTGGGGCCCATCCTCTCCATCGTCGACTCCTTCCAGGCAGGCAGCCACAGCCAAAGTGGTTCGAGACATCAAGACTGTCCAGATGACCTGGTTGACCATTACTGGATTTTGTACCTGGATGATTGAGCATGAACTTTGATGTCAAAGGGGCACAGTTTACAGAAGACACAATGAACATCGGTTATCATGTTGTAGTTGGAACACATCACAACCAAAACCACTAAAACAAAGTCAGGTAATCAATGTGTATTTCATATTTGTTTGTAGCTTAAATCCTAGAAAATAGTGTTTTAAATAATCTACATTTCTAACATTAAACTTAAACCAGCACATGGAAATGTTAATTATTTGTACTTAACTACCAGTTTAGCAAAAATGGTCACTCATAACAGTGTTTGCCTTTCCATGTTATCTGAATTTTCATATTTTACATTATTACACCAATTTCAATGTTTTTTGTTTGTTTTTCTTTCTGCTGCTCTCTTCTTCAGGGCGAACTAAATTGCACGAAGACTTGGCAATTGGTTTTACATTAGACGTTCTTCCTGACACAACCACAGACCACTGAGCTACCACAGCCCTCTGTGTGGAGCAGAGAGCTGCTATCTAGGGCGCCAGGGGGAGCAGATGGTGGGGGTTAAGGTCATTGCTCAAGGGCACAGAGTGGAGAAAATAAGGGTGGAGACAGGTGTGGTGTTTCACCTTTCCCACCCACATATATTGATGTTGTCGGTTCGCAAAGTTGAGCCGGCGACCTTCCGATCACTGGCCCACCTCCTTTAATCTCTGTGCCCCCACTCCCCACCACCAATTTCAAACCTGTAATTTATACAAATTGAAAATCTTTTTTTGAAAACAATTTTGCATTTTCACAAAAGTCCTAAATGTATTCAGTTATTGGTTTTAAAATAAATATTTGGTTTTAAAAACAGGTTTGTAGTACATTTCTGGCAAACGTGTCCATGGCATTCACTTTGACTTTGAGCACCACATTTTTTAATGTGAATGGTTAAACCCATTAATAAATAAATCAATATAGTTTAGCTTTGAGTAAGTAGATGTGGTGAAGCCAAACATTCTTATATTCCTGTATTTGTGAGATCATTAGTTCTTTAATATTAAATATTTTCCCTTTATAATTATTTTTAATAAAATGCACTATAAAGATTTGTTAGGTCATGTGATCAGTGCAGTTGTAGAAATTTTAGAACTTCCATCCATCCATTATCTTTACCCACTTATTCCTTTTTGGGTCATGAGGGTCACTGGTGTCCATGTCCAGCAATCACTGTGCGAGAGGTGGGGGACACCCTGGACAGGTCTCCAGTCCATCACAGGGACACATAGAGACAAACAAGACAAACAACCATTCACTCTCTCACTCACACCTAGGGACAAATTAGAGTTACCAATCAGCCTAACATGCATGTTTTTGGTCTGTGGGAGGGAACTGGAGTACACGGAGAAAACCCACGTTCTCACATGCAAACTCCACCCAGAAAGGCTTCCGGCTGGGATTTGCGCCGGCAACCTTCTCGTTAAGAGGCAACAGTTCTATCAACTGTACCACCATTCCATCGAATTTTAGAATTGTTTAGTTTTTATTATTTCTGAGAAGATTAACTGTTAGGCATCAGTCATTTAAAATTCTGACACGTTATGCTTCACACTAAATCACCGTATTGTAATTTATACCCCCCCCCTCCCCCCCAATAAACTGTCTTGGTTCAAACTAATGTATTTTTGGTTTGAAACTAATTGAATAAATAAATAAATGTAAGGTACTACACTGGTATATTCTGTATTTTACATTTTGTTGAAAATGTCAGAGGAGAATGTGTCTACAGTCACTTATTGACTACAGTATAAAAACGTTTATAAAAGTTGAAGTCAGAGTTGGTGTTGTTCTCCAGTAAACATCTAAACTCTTACCTCAAGGGGAAAACTGACATAGGTGTCCTTTTTTATCCCAACATCAAGACAAGGACAAGTATTTTATCATTTAGCGTAGAGCTAGCACTTAAGACAAATCAAAGTTTCAAAGAATACCTAATGGACACCTGTATTACTTGTAATCTATATTTTTATGGTTCTCTTATTCAAAATTCAATAAAATCAGTGCCGCAAATGATTACAGATTTATTCCAGGACATTCAGCGCTGCTGGCTTTGATTATAATTGAATTAGTCTTGCAGACTGGAATCTCCACCCCCTCCACTTTCTGTGTAGAGTCCATTAGTAAACCAGTGACAGACTCTATTGTGGTCCAGAAATATATGGCCCTTCACTGACCTTGTTTGATTACATCGCTGCTCACCATTTTTCTTTTGTGTATCCAAGAATGAAACTCTTAGTCAAGTTACTTACCCAAGGATCAGTTTCTTGAGTAGATTTTTTCATAGCTTCTCACTGAATTAGCATAAATTAGTCTGGCTGCAAGTTGGGGTGTACTTTGTGCCAGAATGTGTGACGCACATGAAAGGATATAGCATGAAGAGCCATTTTTAAACCTCTGCCCCAAAAAAAATAAAAATAAATAAAAAACAAGGCAAAACTGTTCAGCGATTTGTAGACATACAGGAGTATTTTGAACTGGATTTGAAGGTGAACTGGTAGCCAGTGCAGGGAGGCCAAAACTGGTATAATGTGCTCTCTTTTGCCTGTACTGGTTAAAAATCGGGCTGCTGCATTCTGGACCAGTTGTAGTCGTGCAATGGAGGTCTGACTGATACCAAACAGGAGTGAATTGCAGTAATCAAGCCTAGATGTAATGAATGCATGTATTACTGTCTCCAGGTTATTTTTGGACAATATGGGCTTCAGTTTAGACAGCCGTCTCAGTTGGAAAAAATATGATTTAACAATCATGTTTACATGATTGTTAAGTTTCAGGGAAGGGTCCATTATCACGCCCAGATTAGTGACTCTGTTTTTCTGACAGGGTTAGAGCGGAAAGGTCGATGCAGTGGTTTGTGATTGTGTCATTGGGAAGGAACAACATGACTTCAGACTTCTTTTCATTGAAACTTAAGAAGTTTAAAGCCATCCAGTCCCTGATGTCAGCCAGGCAGTCGAGCAGAGGTTGAATAGAGCATGTACCATTGTGTCTTAGGGGGAAGTACATTTGACAGTCGTAGGCATAGAAGTGAAAGGGTATGTTGTGTTTTCGGAAAATAGCACCAAGTGGCAACAGGTATACAGAGATTATTAGCATCATGGTTCTGATAAGGCCTCGGGGGGGGGGGGGGGGGGTGCGGGGCGGATTGGTTGTTCAGATGCTTCTAGATTATGTATCCTCCATGAGCAATTTGAGATATGTTGGCCTATCCGAGGCCAGCGGGGAGGCCAGATTCAGAGTTCATTAAGAATATGAGTCTGAGAGCTCGAGGCACAATTTACTCCTTCACATAAGGTTGGCAGCTTTACCATGGCCGAAACTGCTGCCGACGTCTTCCTAATTTGTCAATATCCTAGGTATCCACCTATTCCAAAAAGCAGAAACCCTGCTATCATAAGTCCAATAATATACACATCTTCTACATCCTCCATGGACAGAACAGATAGACACACCATTGTCCACTTCCCCCAGGAATCCATGACATACCCAGCTGCGTTGGTTCGTTCAGGGCATGAGGGCTCCCCAGCACCATATTGTCTGGTGGAATTTTTTTTTATCAATTGCGTTGAGGGACTAGCTGACCAAATCCATAATAATTTTCTATTTGAAAGATGTGTAAAGAGGGGCTCTGAGGTTGATAGGACAAGAGAGCAAAAAAACAGGAGGGAGGGAGACAGGGTAAGAGCGACCGTCTTCATCGAGAGTGAATTAAGTATAGTCTTCATTTTACGTATACAGGTAGATATATTTACCGGTATGCAATCTTAAGCACATTTTTTAATTGCTGTATTTTCATGTAAACAAATCAGTTGTTTTTTGTGGTGAATTCATGACAAACGACAACAGAAAATGCAACGACTTCAGTGTTTGGATGGTGAGATGACAGATGTATTCATTAATCTTCTGTTCATGACTCTTCCTGAACGGTGAAGTTGTGACACTCAGGATAAAAGATGCACCTGTGATATCACTTTCCCTGCTCAGTCATCAATGTCACATTTCACCAAGCAACAAAAGCAATTTGTGGACATGCAGTCAAGCAAGCTCCCCAGCTTTCTGTGTGCACTGATGATAACAAAAGCCAGAGTAAACTGGTCATTTTGTCTGAAGTACCTGAGTGGCATGTTTGATTTCTTTCTTCAGAGCATCTTTGTGTTTGAGAAGACAAAAAGTTTCTTTTCACCTCACCTATGGATAAAAGAGGAGTACTCTTTGATAACAACAAAAAGGTTAAATCGTGTCATCTGGACCAGTTTTTTTTTTTTTTGTATTATTATTTTTTTATTATTATTATTATTATTAAGTATTATTTGATCTTCAGATGTATTGTGTTATTATGTGGGTTTTCTATTTGTTTGTTTCATCATCTTTTTTTTATTTGACTTCTGTCTGAGAAAGTTTAAACCTACCTATTTTGTGGGGACAAAAAAATACAAGTAAGTTAAGTGTAGGATCAAGTCATTTTAAAGCAACAGTTCATACAATATTATTTGCTTAAAGAATGAACACAGAACTTTGCCAAGCTGCAAAATGTCAAAATTTAAGCAATGGAAAAAAAAAAGTACGACTTTTCCAAATAAAATATTTATATGTATTGAGGGTCCTCAGTTGAAAAGCTGTGGATTGTTCTCTTCAGGTCGAGGGTGAGGTTCTGCCTCAAATGGAGGAGTTCAAGTATCTCGAGGTTTTGTTCAGGAGTGAGGGAAGAATGGAGCGTGATACTGACAGATGGATTGATGCAGTATTGCAGACTCTGTGCTGGTCCATTGTGGTGACGAAAGAGCTGAGCTGTAAGGCAAAGCTCTCTGTTTACTGGCCAGTCTACGTTTCTACCCTCACCTATGGTCTCGATCTCTGGGTAGTGACTGAAAGAATGAGATCATGGATACAGGCGATTGAATTGAATTTCCTCTGCTGGATTCACCCTTAGAGACAGGGTGAGGAGTTCAGTTATCTGGGAGAGACTCAGAGTACCACATCGAGAGGAGCCAGTTGAGGTGGTTCAAGTATCTGGTAAGGATGTTCCCTGGGCGCCCCACTAGGGAGGTTCTTTGAGCATGTCGGACTGGGAGGAGACCCCTGGGAAGACTCAGGGCACACTGGAGAGACTATGAATCTCAATTGCCCTGGGAACACCTGGGTGTCCTCCCAGAAGAACTGGAAGAGGTGGCTGTGGAAAGAGATGTCTGGGCCTCCTTGCTCAAACTGCTGCCCCCGAGGCCCAACTTTGGAACAAGCGGAAGATAATGGATGGATGGATGGATGGATGGATGGATGGATGGATGGATGGATGGATGGATGGATGGATGGATGGATGGATGGATGGATGGATGGATGGATGGATGGATGGACATTATGTATTGATTGTGTTAGCATATAAACATTTACATTAAAATAAAATGGGCTCTGTCATCACCCAACGCTTGAAAAACAATACAGAAAACACAAATTATCTTGAAAATATTTGCTGTTATAGTCTATTTTTAATAATCCAGACTATAATATACATGAATGCCCCAAACCTTTTAAAACCAACAGGACTAGCTGAAGCTATTTTGGATTGCATACACTGCCATGAACACTTTGTATAAAGGTCAGCCACTTACATTTTTGAAGTGCAGAGGTAATGACCCAACACAGCAAACTGAAAGATCCCAATGGCAAACAAACAGTCGTATTTGTGCTGCAAGCTGTGCAGCTGCGATAACTTGCCTCTTTCAGCTTAGTGTGTAAACTGTTACCAGCATTTGCATATTTCACTAGCCTGAAACTCAAAGTTGGATAGTTGATATGTTTTAGATAAAACTAAAGTGAAAGATGATTTATCCCTGAAGTGTTGTTCTCCCAAAATTAATGGTTTTTTGTTTGTTTTTGTGCGTGATGGAAATACATTATTGATCTGCTTCCTGGTACATTGCAATGTTTATATATTGTACAATATTTTCCTGTACTCTTCATATTTCCTGAGTTGACTGTGTCATTGTGAAATTGAACATTATATCAAATGTGATAATCGTTATTATGTGTCAATCTATGTAGGTTGGCAGATACAGTATGTTTATAATCCTCCATGTAACTGTTTTCTCTCGGCCTTTGGGACTATTTGATCAACTGATGTAACTTAATAAGATGGAGACAGTTCAGAACTGACACCAGCAGAACAGACTAAAACTCTAATGTTTTGACTTTCTGTGAAACTGACTGATCTCATTTGTCAGCAAATTAAAGATTTGATGAAGTCTACACCTGATCGTCTGTCAATCAGATCTTCTCTACATCCATGACCATGCTGGATAGTTGATGAGTTTAGTTGAGGAACTTTTTGAGTAGAAAATGCATAAACTTGGATCCAAGTTTTTAAACAAAAACAACACTCCGGTTGGTGAAACGTCTCTCATATATTGATGTCCTAAGTCCTTGTGTTCAGTCCAGCCTCAGAAACATGCGATTCATATGTGATTCTGCTCTGTCTTTAAAACAACATGTAAAACAACTGACACTTCCTTCTCTGGACCATCTCAAAACTGAAAAGCTTCCTGTAAAAAAAAACGAAACTTGAGATGGTCGTTCATGTTTTTATTTCTTCTTGGTTGGACTATTGTAACACCTTCATATGTTTAAACAAGAAGGAGCTGAACCATCTTCAGGTTGTCCATAACTCAGCTGTAAGATCGATAACTCGTATATTAAAAAATAGCTCACATCACACCTGTTTAAGCTTCCCTTCACTGGCTTCCAGTTCATTTCAGAATACATTTATAAATTTTAGTTGTTTTTTTTTCATTCAACCTTTTATACATGTTAGTCTCATTGAGCCTCGAGGACTCATTTACAAGAGAGACCTGTTTTTACAAAGAACATAGATGAGGTACACACAACAATAGACAACCAATCAAAAAGCATATAAAATACAAAGTAAATAGAAGAAATTATATAAAAACAAAACAAAAGCAGCTACATTATAAAGCGATGTAAAATAATAAAAACAGGAACATGTCTGTGTTGTTTTTTGCCTTGAACTTAGTAGATGTTTAAAATTCCTTAGAGAGGTCAAAGTTGAGAGCTTCAGATCTTTTTGCAAGGGGTTCCAGGAAACAGGAGTGGAGAAGGTCCTGTTGTCTAGTTCAGTCCGCACTGAGGGGACACTGCATGTAACAATGTCCTGAGAGTGCACGCTGTAGCTGCACTCACACGCAGTGACATGTAGGAAACAAACTCAATAGGAACACCATCCATCCATCCATCCATTATCTTTTACCCACTTCTTCCATTTTGGGTCACGGGGGTCGCTGGTGCCCATGTCCAGCAATCACTGTGCGAGGGGCGGGGTACACCCTGGACGGGTCGCAAGTCCATCACAGGGCCACATAGAGACAAACGAGACAAACAACCATTCACTCTCTCACTCACACCTAGGGACAATTTAGAGTTACCAATCAGTCTAACATGCATGTTTTTGGTCTGTGGGAGGAAACCGGAGTACCCGGAGAAAACCCACACATGCACAGAGAGAACATGCAAACTCCACCCAGAAAGGCCCCTGGACCGGGGTTTGAACCAAGAACCTGCTCGCTGAGAGGCAGCAGCTCTACCAGTTGTGCCACCGTGCTGCCCTAATAGGAACACCATTCGAAGATAAAATAGAAGGAAGAACTGTTGGGACCGCCTTCCTGTTTGAAAACAACATCCCTTTGGTTTTATCAGCATTTAGCACAAGTTTAATACAGAACAAATCAGAATGGATGATGTTGGATGCAGACTATGAAAGCTGGAAAACCTTAGCAACAGTTCTAGCTCGACAATAAACTACTGTGTCGTCGACATAGAGATATAAGGATGCATCAGGAATGATCTGAACAACAGTACTTATGTCAGGGGTGTCAAACACACTTACACAAGGGGGCCAAAATTAAATTCCTTTTTCAAACTAAGGGCCAAGTTCAGAAACCACATGAACTCAAATCAGTTACCCAACATCTTTTCTTGATCACAGGTTCCTCAACACGAGTTTGATTGGTCTCATTTGATGTTCTCTGTTGTGCTTTCAACATCATAATCAAAGATTACTGAAAAAATTCAAAAGATAGAAGTATTTTACGTTTCACATATCATCTTGGGGGCCATATAAGATGTCAGTGAGGGCCACATTTGGCCACCGGGCCTTGAGTTTGAAACATGTGTTTTAGAGTTTTGCATTAACAAGTGCCTTCTTATATATTGGACTTGGTTTAGCTCCACACACCGTCTCGCAGGTTAAGGTGTTCTGATCAGAGGTTGTTGGTGGTATCCGTCCACGCATTTCAAATCTTGCAGGAATCAATCATTCCAAGAAGTTGCACCCCAACATTGGAAAGCTCTGCCTCCATCTTTACACAGTCTATTGTATTGACATCTAAAGACAGTCTTTAATAAACAGGCATATCATTCTGATATTTGTGCTATACCTGTATTATTATATGCTTTTATATGCATCTGTGTTTGTTTTTATGTATTTTTGTGTATGTTTTAAATATCTTACTGCTTCTAGTGTGAATCATCTTGTGATGTCATATCTATGAAATACATTATATAAATAAACTTTACTTACTTACTGTCTAAGGGTGAAATAAAGTTTATTTGATATTTTGTAGGTTAATAATTCAGAGCTGGTATCACCAGCTGCAAGTTTGTGTCACTGCACAAGGCGTTTTCATTTACGCAAATCTAAAATCTGTTTTAATCAGTGCAGGTCAATGATCTGACATCAGCAGTGCATACAAATATGCAACCTTTATGTTTCAATCAAACACCTGAGTTATGGTGTTATCTAGAATCTAAATTACTTGTCTATCAGATGATAAATATTTCACATCTGTTTCTGTGTAAGGTGGCGGTGGCAGCATGGTGGGTCAGTGGCAATGATGCCTCACAGAAAAAGAAGAATTCTTCAAGGCCTTTTTATATAGTGTTTTCTTTGTCCCCTATCCTTGCATGAATCAATGGTTCTGAACTAGCATTCCACCTGTAATACAGTTTCCACTCAGCTTTTGGAATAAATTATTACAAATCTACATGATTTACTTTTTCACCTTGTTTATGCATTCAAACTTGAAAAATAAAAAAAGTTGCGATATCACCACCAGTTGACACCAGCACTGCCAAACAGATCAGTTATCTTTAGGACAGGAGAGGAGGTTTTTATACATTTCACTGCAACCACTCATTGCTAAAGAATAAAACAACTTACATACAAACAAAGCATTGCTGATAAAATTCACATGCTAGACATAAATATCAGCAAGTACATAGTAGTGACACTAAATATGGGGAAAAAAGAAGACTTTTTTTTAACTCAATAAAAGCTGTTCCTACAAAGGGCTCAAACATGTAGGATTCCTAAGTGCTCTGCACTCATCACTTTTCCCACAGCCTACAACATAATTGGACAGAGACACCTTTCCACACCTGCACCTGGTCCTGGTTGATGACCCACTGGAGTATTTAAGAACTTGGCAGCCAGCCCTACAATGCTGGAACATTAAGTTACCTTATGGTAACTAGTGTTGGGACTGGGATTATAGAGCATGAACTTTGATGTTTGACCTTATGGTAACCAGTGACAGCCGATAAACTCATCTCCGTATTTGTTTATACATTTTTTATACTGTTTATTTTTATACTTTATATTTTTGCTAATTTTGAGTTCAACTGGGACCTTGAGTACCATATGTTCTGGACTATAAGTCTCTCTTTTTTCATAATTTGTCCAATCCTGCGATTTATAATCCAAAGCGACATATACATTTTTTTCCCCTATTTATGACGCAATTTTTGACTGACGCATTAAATATTCATTCATACTGACATGAACCAAAGAGTAAACATTACCATTTGCAGCCGCGAGAGGGCTCTCTAGGCTTTTGACAACTATTTGTTGTTCCTGTACACCCCTTCCAAAAAACAAAAAATTCACTTAGAGACAATTGAGTAAAAAACTTAACACAAGTAAAATGCCACCAAAAGAAAATGCTACTCTGCAGATTACAAACTGCAGGTAATAAAATATGCAGCCCAAAACAGTAATCAAGCAGAAAGAAAGTTTGTAAAATGGGTGCAGTCCGTGTAGTCTGCCCAGGGGATTCAACCCGGCGGAAGGGACGGCTGCTCGGCGGCGGAGGATCACCCCTCACGGGGGACCTTCCCCCTGTGTTTAGATGGCTCCCGCCGGGCGCATTTCCTAGGCGGCAGTGCGCCATGACCAGCTCTGGGTCTGCCTGGAAGGGTCCAGAGACGAAGGTGGCTCGCAACTCAGGCCACGAGCTCTACAGCATCACCCCGCCCACACCTTGCCGCTTCCTGCGGCCACGGACTATATGCCTCGCTGTGCCCTTCCTTCCTACTCGAGCAGCAGCGGGATGGGGCTCCCTCGCCCCTGGCATGGCTGCAGACCGGCACAAACAATTAATTGTTTTTAAGTGTTAATCTTGTTAAATTTTGAAGAACTGCAACAGCTAGTCCTCCTGCGCGTGCTCCTGCGGCCACCAATGGATTTTTGGCAGCTAATCGATTTTTAGGCGTTCAATCAAATTTTTGGTAGCTATTCGTGTTTTGGGCAGCTAATCGATTTTTGACAGCTAATCGATTTGGGAACAACACCGGCCCACGTTTCCCGGGTGCAAGGGGTCAGCGGCAATGCATAATAAATGCAACTTATACTCCGAAGCAACTTATAAATGTTTTTTTTCCTCTTCATGAGGCATATAGCCCAGAAAATACTGTACACAATTTTGTTCCACCTCATGTACCACATGTGATGTGAATGACAACAAAGAACCTTGAACTTCTATGAGAAAAGACTAACCATTGCATTTGTCCTGGTCTTTTCAAGTCCTGCTCCTCCATATCCTCCAAGTCCTCTCCGCTCCCTGTGACTACACCAATTACCATCTCCTCTCCTGTGAACCGAACATCAGCCTGGATAACTCTTAAAGTATCATCACCTCACACTCTCCAACTCTACTCACCCTCTGGGTCAACCACTGGAACCCCCCACCCCCACCCCCACCCAGCTCTGCAAACAAACAACCAAGAGTAAGTCTTCTCCAGCCAAGATTCATATTAAATCATAATCATCCAATCCTACCCATACTCTACCTTACCTTATTTCCCTTCCAGCTACACTTCCAGATCACTTGTAAATAAAGACAATTACCTTTTATACATCTGAGTCCTCGTCATCAGTCTGCAATCTCTGGGTCTCAAAACCTATGCATCATGTTAAAACAACAAAATAAATGAAAGTAGCAATCTGTGAAGGGTTGCATAGTCTGCAACCTTTCATGCCAAAATGTTAAACCTTAATCATTCATATTCATTGTTGGGTCAGTTGGGGGTGATTGGACAAGTTCAAGAAGTAGGATTCATATACACACATGTCTTTAATAAAATTTTTTTTGAACATATATCAATTTGAACTTTGAGATTAAGCCTTTTGAGCATGTTTTGTTACATTTGGTGTATAAGCTACATCAACTGAACAAGCTCCCTCTCATAAAAACAGCACCAGTGTCAAATACATCATAAGATATGAATAAATGAATAACTGACAGGGAAGTTTTGCAGCCAGATGTACCTGTTTGTACATATTTCAGCGTGCGACAGTTATCTGCATGCATCTATATCTTCAATGATGCATCCAAACTCATAAATCACATCAATGACTGTTCCGCCATCTTTATTGCCTTCATTCCACTCATCACCAGTGGACTGATGACAGTAGGGTGGATTGTTTTTTGATCACCCCATCAATCAAGTTCAAACACCCCACATCTTATGAGTCTGTACATAAAAGAATAGCTGCGCCTTTGGGTGTTTGTTGCACAATATCATTCACACTTAGCCGTGTGCTGTTATTTAATGTTCATCGGAAGTATTACATAGATTTATGCAGCCTTTTTTATGCCGTGCATTAATGAAACTGCTTTTTTTTTCTGAGCAGTGATGGGTGAATTTGAATGTGGAGATGTTCTTGTTTGCATTTAATCTCAACTTAATTATCTCCATGTTTTCACATTTCTTTGTTCAACTATTGGTCTTTTTAAAATTGTAAGTATCCATAAAGTTGTGTTTAATCTGCTCTATGAGCAACATCTGTTTATTTCTATTTTTATTGTCTTTAATTACATATTTTCAAATAAAATAAATCACTTTGTCTTGTCTATAGGGCATAACAAATGAATGAAGCATGCCCAAAACAAGTAGGCCTCCTTCTATCCACACACACTGTCACACACACACTGCACATGCAGATAGATAAAACTTGAGCAGTTGCAAATGCAGCCATTTTAAGATCAATAGTAACATTTACAAGAAATAGGCCATAAAGTAAACTGACAGAACAGCCATACTGTCTGCTGATGTTCATAAATTGAAAGCTTACAGCACAAATACAAACAGCCCAGTTAAATTGTATCTTAAACACGTCACACATTTATCAGTAACGGCAACAAAGTAGATAAAGTGAATTAAATCTGTTCAGTATAGTAAACTGAAACACTTTGGCAAAAGGGCTCAAGGTCACTTTGCTCAGTCACACTTCAAACCAGGTATGAAGGAAGTCATGGCAGATGTTTAGGAAGACGGAATAATCTGAAGAGAAGTGATGGAAACTGTAACTTTATGACGTGGCATAAGTTTGAATTGATCAGCACGTTTTGGAGTACAGCTACAGCAACGAAACAAGCCAAGAAGAAACTTTCACTCTTCATCGATGTTAATTTAAATTCAAAACAAGCTCTTCTGTCCTTGTAGATGAATTCTAAATAATGAATCTTTGTTTCTCAAAATGGTTTGTCCTTTGATGACCCCCCCCCCCCCCCCCCTCCTTCAGTTGTTAGTTAAACAGCAGTTCTCAGCATTTCCTCTGAGCGTATCACTTGCAGTTACCATCAAAACAGCTTGCAAACTTAGCAATTGTAAAGCTCCAAATGTTCGCGTTTTGGTCAGCCTTTAATGCGCGTTCATCACAGATAATACTTTTATTATAATATCATATCAGTCTGTTGTCAGCGTAGGTAAAGGCAGTGAACAAGCACGAGTGCTTTCTTTGTAAATCCAGTTCACCTCAGCTTAGCTGCACTACCTGGTCAGTCCAAAGAAAAGGTCCACGGGCTACAACTCTGATTCTGATTGGTTTATCAAACCTTCTGTCAGGACTTGTGCTTTTATTAATTTGAACGTTGAGGTCATTCTGACACTGATGCCAAAAACCCTGGTTAGAAGAAATTCAGCCCAGATTTAGTTTTTTTCCTTCTTTCTGCTGCTCCCTTCTTCAGGGGTCACCAGAGTAAACTAACTTGCACGAAGACTTGGCAATTATTTTTACACCAGATGTCCTTCCTGACGCAACCACAGACCACCGAGCTACCACAGCCCTCTGTGTGGAGCAGAGAGCTGCTGTCTAAGGTGCCCAGGGGAGCAGAAGGTGGGTGTTAAGGGACTTGCTCAAGGGCCCAGAGTGGGGGAAAATGAGGATGGAAGCAGATGTGGGTGTTTAATTTATCCCACCCACATTTTGATGTTGTGGGTACAGGGAGTTGAACCAGTGGTCTTCTGATCACATGCCCACCTTCTCTAACCTCTGCACCACCACTCCCAGAGATACCACTTGTAAAATGTTGACTCATTGTTTCTGTTTTAATTTTTGTTTCTCTTAACATTAAACTTCTTGGGCAGCACGGTGGCACATCTGGTGGTTCGGGGGCCTTTCTGGGTGGAGTTTGCATGTTCTCTCCGTGCATGCACGGGTTTTCTCCAGGTACTCCAGTTGCCTCCCACAGACTAAAAACATGCATGTTAGGCTGACTGGTAACTCTAAATTGTCCCTAAGTGTGAGTGAGAAAGTGACTGGTTGTTTGCCTCTATGTGTCCCTGTGATGGACTGGAGACCTGTCCAGGGTGTCCCCCGCCTCTCAGACAGTGATTGCTGGACATGGGCACCGGTGACCCCCACGACCCAAAATGGAAGAAGCGGGTAAAAGATAATGGATGGATGGATATACTGTATGTATGAATGTGTCAACATGGATACAAATCTTCTGCAGTCAGAAGACTCAATACTACCTGCTAACATGAACCCGTGGCCGGTGTAATGGTGAGCACTTTGTTCAGTTCACCTTCAAAGAGCAACTGCATGGCTTTTCATCATGCTTTTTGCTGTTAGACAAAATGTGAGCAAATTCAGCATTTGAAAAATATATATAGATATACAAGACAGAAGCACTTTGTTCAAATATTTACATCAACAATCTTGACTCTAAAATTTGACAGTTTGTGTTGACATTCTGCGGAGGTCTTGGACTGGAATATGGCGGGCTTAGCAAAGCTGAGAAGTGTGGATTTTTATTTGACAGTAATACTTCAAAGGTTTTTATTGTTTCAGAAAAGATGGGATGCAACACCATTTGCAGTATTTACATAGGATGATTTTATAACATGCAAATAAGACAATGCAAGTAGGTATATGCTGATTTTATGTCAACTTTGGTATTATTTTTATTATTTTAAAACACGTTAAAACTCTAGCAATTAAAACAAGGAGAAACTAGATAATGGACATTAATGAGAGCTGCATGCTAAAAACGGTCTTTCTATTACTAATTCTTTCTAACACATAAAACACAGCCTGCATTTCTTCCCAAATGGTTTCACAGTAATTAATTCTATGAAACATGAAGCTAACATACCGCACATGTTCAGGGAGGTGAGCAACTCACAAAGGACAATGATCCGATCAAACCGCAGGGTGGTCAGACGGTCATATGTGAGTTTACTGACTCTCACCACCACTAATTAAAACAGAAGAAGGCTTTTTGTGGAGAGGTGAAGGTACAACTGTTGTTTTTGTTGTTCACACATCTTTTTGTTCTTGTCTTCTTGCTTCTCTCAGTGACAGCAGTTGCTTTTCGACTGTGACAAACTGTGATAAATGTCTTGTCTGATACCATTCCCTTTCTCACCAGTTCTGTTCCTGTGGTGTCCCATCTGTCTGGTGTACCTTTGATCATCTTCACTCCTCTTTTTTTCTTTACTTAAAAACATCCTGATAATAAAAAAAAGAAAAAAAATTAGAATACAAGAAGATTTAGACTTTTACCTTTTATAATTAATTGGATGATTAGTCTAAATAGTCTTGATACAAAAAACAGATGTCACTCAAATGTTCAGTTTGGTTATACATATACTGTGTATGTGTACATATGGGTAGTGGTGGAACAGAAGTTAGAGGAGGTAGGCCTGTGATCGGAAGATCGCTGGTTCAACTCCTGGTATCGACAACATCAAAATGTGGGTAGGATAGGTGAAACACCTGCTCCCACCCTCATTTGCTCCACTCTGGGCCCTTGGGCAAGGCCCCTGACCCCCACTATCTGCTCCCCTGGGCACCCTGGATAGCAGCTCTCTGCTCTACATGGAGTGCTGTAGAGATGTACTTGAACGCAAAATATCCGATATGACCCGGCCCCAACCTGTAGCCATCATTTCCTAACCCCACCCAACCCAACAAATTAACAGTGATTACAGGTCCGAACTTAAAAAAAAAAAATAAAAAAAAAATAAAAAACGCTTTGACAGCTTTTAGTTATTAACGTTCGCGGATGTGTGGCTGAATAAAAGGGGCAGATCGGAGCTGAGGAGGTGTTTGTCCTTTCATGGCCATCAAAGCGTATTAGAACCTTGTTTCTGCCTGCATTCTGCATTATTCAGACACGGACCCTACTCTGACATGTCTGCTTAGGGATCTCACATGTTTGGGTCATCGGCCGCACTCGTCCACTGAGTGCAGCGGCTGAATGAACGTCCATTTGGGCGATGGATCGCAGCCTGACCATACAGTCCCATCTGAAGCTTAACTGAACTGTGTACCTCTTTCAAGGCCGGTCAGCTCGCGGTGAAATGGCTGTGGATGTAGCATGGCAGGCCCTGTTATCATATGATTCGATTTTATGGCAGCCATGATGCCAAATAATTGGATTGCGACTGATTGCTGATGCTGACACAATCAAAAGCCCAACACCGATCCGGCCCACCCATCCAGAACATTATCATGGTCCATCCTGCCCTGAATTTGGGTCGGGTCAGGCCGGGCTTTGGTTCTGTGGTTGTGTCAGGAAGGGCATCTGATGTAAAAATATTTGCCAAGTCTTCGTGCGACTTAGTTTGCTGTGGCGAACCCTGACTAAGGGAGCAGCCGATCAGAAAAAATAAATAAAGCAAAGTAAATAATAAATAAATAAATTAAATAAAATGTAATATATATATATATATATACTTGTGTGTGTGTGTGTGTGTGTGTGTGTGAGATGAGTGTGTTTGGGGGTGTTGCTTTATTGAATTACAAGAATTTCTCTTACTCAGTCTTTTAGTTTTCTACAGTTAGTAAATGCTGTGGCACAAGAGTTTTACAGATCGAGGCAAAGTCACTCTTACTCTCCTACAATCATGTAGGAAGAGTGCCTTGGAAAAATCTTGTTTTTGTAAATTGTTTGCCTCGGCATGAAAACCTTTCAAAACCACTGAGCTAGAGTAACTGAATAGAAATCTCTCCTCTTAACCAGCCAGAAGTTTCACAAACTACACCACTTAGCTGCTGAAGAAACAAGAGACATCTTTTCCCCAATTTTATTTTATTTTATTTATTTTTTATGTATGCGCGCTTCATTTATCTCTAGATATCTCCGATTCAACTCCAAAAATATTTAGGCACTTTTTTAGAGGCCCAGGTCAAACAATGCCTGTAATTTATTTTTGCTATCAATAAAATATCACAATAATTCAACGTTATTTGTGAGTTTATACACCTTCTATGTTTCCTCA
>NC_056499.1:42362103-42387931 GCF_014905685.2 Nematolebias whitei | reverse complement strand
ATAAGCCTCGGAACCACAGCACATCAGAGAATGCAGCCATATGGCTGTGATCAAAACCTACCCTCAACTGAAAAGAAACCTAGGCTAATTAAACGCTTCCCAATTAATTCAGACTCTAATTAGATGGGAATTTATTCCACATTAATTTTTCACTGTGTCAGCAGAAAGTAAATCACTTGTGGGCCATGGGAGAATGGAAGGTACATCTTTTTTTAGCAGTAACACTCAACCTTCCCATCACACTCTCATACAGTGCATACACATGAATACACATGCCCCATTTGTTTGATCATTATATGGAAAGTGAAGAGATTTTAATTGCTGTTTCAGTTAGGGAATGATGCAGAACATGAAACAAATCTGGAGTTGATCCTACACATACGAATCTCTAGAATTACAGTACATGTCTTTTTCTTCTTTAATTTTTATGATAAACTATTCAGGTGACATTTTATGCACTTACAGCCAGTTTATGACACCAGGAATCGTTAGCCCTGGGACCCACTTCTGACGTGCAATCCAGCTCACACAGCACCCATCTTTAATGACCCTCTGGGCAGGGTATGGTGCCATCCTGTCCCTGCTTTGGGTTTGACTAAATACCAGGAGTACCAGGTACAAGGAGTGATGGAGCATAGGCTAGAGAAGGTGAGTTTGTGATCGGGAGGATGCAAGTTTGAATTCCCAACTGGCACAAAATTTGAGTGGGGAAGGTGAAGCGCCTACATTTGCCTCCTTGAGCAATACCCTTTAACTCCCAGCTGCTCCCTGGGCACCTTAATGTGTGTGCTCACGTGTGCAATTGGGAAAATGCAGATAATTAATTGAGTGTATATACAAAGTATACAAACAACAACAACATGTGCTTACCAGAAAGTCCCTTCTGAGGACTGGCTCCAGGATGGTGCCCTGGTTTTGTAGATCCAAGTAAAGTAACCTGTTTTTGGCTTTGTCATCCAGGGAAGCTTGGAGGCTGGTGGCATGGAGGCTGCACAGCTGCAGAAAGAAAAACTCTGCAGAGAGTGGTGAAGGCTGCACAGAAGTCTGTTGGAGTCAGTCTCCCCACCATCACAGACATCTACACCTCCAGATGCAGGAAGAGGGCCACCTGCATCATGAAGGACCCCACTCACCCAGCATACATGTTCTAATATGTGATATGTGCTGCTGCCTATCCATGCTGTTGAGCTCATGCTGCTGATTTATTTCTTGTTGCTGTGTTCATTCGTACTCATCTGATCACACAAACTCGTTTGTTCTGCTGTTGTTTGGCATATTGTTTTTGTACTACTAGTGCTTAGTGTATTTCTTAGTTCATATCTTAGATCTTATTACTGTTTTCTTTGTAACTGGGTGTAAACCCTGTGTAAATAATTTTGTTCCACCTCATTTCCACATGTGAAGAAAGCAACAATAAACCACTTGAACTTGAGTACAGCCACTACTCCTCTTTATCAAAAGGTAGTTAAGGTGGTTCAAGAATCCAGTTAGGATGCCTCCTTAGTGCTCTCCTTTGGATTCAAGTTGGGGACAGACCTAGAACTTGCTAGTTTGCATGTTTTCTCTGTGCATGTGTGGGTTTTCTCCAGGTACTCCAGTTTCCTCCCACAGACCAAAAGCATGCATGTTAGGCTGATTGGTAACTCTGAATCGTTCGTACATGAGAGTGAATGGTTGTTTGTCTCTATGTGTCCCTGTGATGGACTGGAGACCCATCCTGGGTGAACAAATGGTACATGGACCATGCATCGTGGTTTATTTTATGCCTTTTATTAATTGTTCCTGCAAAAGGAGGATAGAGTATGTGGTGTTTGTACACAATTTATATGGCTTGATTTAAGAGGGATACCCTTCCCTTACTGCTTGTCATTACTTATTTTGTTGGATTGTACCCCAGCTGACTGGAAGGGAATTAACACTGTTACAGCAGATGCTTAGTTTTTCCATCCATTCATCCATCCATTCATCCATCCATGATCCATCCATCATCCATCCATCCGTTATCTTTACCCACTTCTTCCTTTCTAGGTCACAGTGATTACTGGTGCCCATATCCAGTTGTCACAGTGTGGGAGGTGTAATTATTACCATGAGCAGGATAAAACAGATGCAGGTGCACAAGATAGATGATGGACTAGTGTGTTTCTTATTCCTGGCTCTCAGGGCACCATGTCCAGTATACTTCAGATGTGTATCCACTCCGTTACTTGATAGAAGAGCAAGGTTTACTTTAATAGCATGTCATGGAATTCTGAAGCAGAAGTGTGTCTAAAACATACAGAGATCTGTATTAGTGTTTTGATAATCAATTTTATGACCCACTAAGATCTGTGTTTTTTTTTTATCCCAACAGGTTCTTCCCTCAACCAAATAGTTGTTTGTGTTGACACCTAATCATGGAGTAGTGTTGTCTTGACTCCTGCTCTGCCACTGCAAGGCCATTGATGATGCTGGTAGGTGTACAACTTAAATAAAATGAAAGGAGATGACTAAACTGCACCATCATTGTCCTGAAATGAATGTACAAAACGTTTGTTTTCCCTCATTCTGTTAAATAAGGCACGCTCTCTTTGAAAGATGTAGACAAGACACTTGAAAAGTGAGAAAGAGGTAAACGAAACTGCTGAAAGGAATGTGTGAATAGGAATCTAACACAAATGTGATGTTCTTTGCCAACCCACAAAAGTTACTTTTTTATAGTGATCTGGCTCAAATAGCTTATTCAACTCACTAACGGCACATTCTAGGCTGGTGCAAGACCAATTTAAAACAAAGGTGGTAATTAACCAACCCTTTGTGCAGCAGAGCAAAGGAGTGGAAACACAAATGTGCAGTACACGGCCACTAAAGCTTCATTAGCAATGTTGAAATCAGTGAGTCACTCAATGAGGTGGTCTGCTCGTGACCTTTATGGGATGCTTGTTTTGGGTTCTGCTCAGTCCGCGTGAGAATTAGGCTGTTAATTCACCGGAAGTAATTAGTTTATCCAGAACAGTGCCAGGAGGATTGCATGTAACTGTTTAAAGCCCATTTGCATTTTGATTTGCTTTCAGTTTTATCATGAGCAGTCATGTCACCATGAACACCTTTTGTGATGTTGGATAGGCCTTCTCTTTTGCTGCAAAACAACTATGACCAAATAAGTAAGAAAAAGAAAACTGTCTTGTAGAAACAAATCTGGAACATGTGAAATTAATTTGTGGGTTATATGGATTATGGGGTGGGATCTTTGCTACATTCTAGCAGATGCCATCAGATCGCATCAGTTCCACATTACATTTATTAAAAAAGTGATTTCCTAAAGGTTGAACAAACAAGTATAAACTTACTTTGAAAAACACTATATAAAATTTAACCAGAAGAGCTTAACACAGCTGATTCAGTTTAGCTATCGGATAGCAATTACCCTAAAAACTGATGAAAAAAGGATCAAGACTTATTTAAAAAAGACAAATAAGACACGACTTATCTAAAAAAGACAAATATCACAAAAGATGATGTAAAAGCTGTATATTGAAGAAAATGTGTCAGCGAGTGAACTAGCAAGATGTGCACTGCAAAGGCTATGCAAATCAAACTGGCGGTACCTCTGTCATCTCACTGTTACACATTGCCTCTGCAGTTCCCCAAGGAAGACTGAGTTATCTGAATCACCTTGGTCTCTGATGGCGTAGCACTAGATTCCTCTGCAGCCTGCTAAGCAGAACCATGTCAGTCTGACAGAGATAAATGGGACATCTGCATGTATGCTAAGAAGATGACAGGTTGCTGTATACTGAGTGGTTAAAAATATCCATAAAAACGTTACGTTGCTGTTTAATTCTGAGAGGATCATTCATGTTTTATAGTCCTAGTTATTAAAGAAGATGTCCTCCTGAGTGGGCTCTAAAAGTCTTAAAACGTTGGAATGTTTTATGTGCTATTAACGACCAAGGAAGTATCCGTTCAATTAAAGACCTTTCAGATGTGATTTAGATGCACTCAGAAGACATCGTTTTTAATGCTGACCGGCTTCACCAACATAAACTCTAATATGCAAAAGGGACTGCACTTCTTTAGAGTTGTGTTGGCCACTCTTCCAGAACTTTGCAGTGCCAGCCAGAATCACTTATTTACACAGAGTACTTTTAAATGTGTACATACACAACATTTTCTGTGATGTATACTTATGCTACACATTGGTATAATATAGAGTTTAGTACCCTGCCTGGGTACATTTCAACATGTTGCTTTTTAAAGTGTGTGTTTGCATATCAAGCTTTGATCTCTTGGTGATATCAGAGTACATTTTGGGCAGCAGTGCCTGAGCGATTAGAGCAGTCATCCTCCAATGCAAGAGTTGGGGGTTCAAATCCACCAGCAGTCACATGCTGAAGTGTCCCTGAGCAAGACACTGAACCCCTCATTGCCTCCGACGTGTGTCCCCTCAGTGTATGAATGTGATAAAGCACTGATTAGTCTATTTAGAATGAGTTGATCAATTAGCTTTGTATAGTAGTAGAGTGCTGTATGAATGGGTAAATGAGGCACAGATTTTAGTGTAAAGAGCTTTGAGTGTCTTCATAAGATAGAAAGGAGCTAGATAAGTACAGTCCATTTACCATTTAAATTTGTATCTGCAGGTATATTGATGGCTGTGTAGGTATGTGTAGCTATGCATGCATGTCTGCGTGTGTACAGTTAAATACATGTATAAGTGTTTATGTAATTATGTATATATTGAATCAGTAGTTTAATTCAGAATTTGTATGTAAACTTAGGGACAGGACTGGATAAGCCTTTGCTTCTTCCTGTTCCCTTTTTGAACAGGTTTTTTTTTTGTTTGCAGAGTATTTTGGTGAAAATATTTACGTTTTTATTTATGGTTTTTTTTAATTATTTGAACTGTTTGAAATGAAATAAAAAATGAATTTAAAAAAAGTTTTAGGGTTGAAACACTAACAGCTAATCTAACAATTTTCAGTCAGGTCATCTGGACAGTTTCTTTTTTTGTGCTGAAACGTTTCACCTTCCATCCAGAAGGCTTCATCAGTCAAGGAAACACACAACAAAACTGATTCTTCCCCCAACAGCTTACTCCAAAGTGAAACAAACCAGTTATGTTGGTGCTAAGCTGGTGTTTTTGGCACGCCCCCTCCTCTGGTGCCGCTAAAACTAACAGCTAATGAAACTGATTAAAAGTACATGTTGTTTCTCAGTAATAAATCATCTCATTCAGTGATCATATCAAAAGGCTGTGAATCACTTTCTGATTGAGGGATAAAGGCTCAAGTCTGTGTAAGTTATTAGTAAAATAAAGTTTCACATCTGATATTGGTTGCTCTTAATTTATTTATTTTTTTTTATTCCACACTGTGAACTCACCAGGAAAACTAAGAAAACCTCACAAAACAACAAACGTTACTTTTCTACAGTGTAGAAGAGGACACTCTGTACTGTTTATTTGAGTTTCCTCATTGTCAAGTCCAGTTTATTAATAAAGCTCATTTACAAACAGCAGCTGTTACCAAAGCGCTTAGTGATCAAATCAATGGCAGTAATTTAATGGAAAAATTATACCAAAAATTTATTAAAAGCATCAAAAGAAAAACACAAAACAATAAAAAAATTGTTAAAATATTTTTATCAAACAATAATTATTGTTAAAATGTTGAGTCACTGCAGTGGAAACACACAGTTGTAAACTAACAACAAACTTGCACATGTTGCTAGTGATGCTCTACAGCAGGGATATTCAACTGGTGGCCCGGGGGCCAAATCAGGCCCACAAGTGAGCTCAGTTCAGCCCACCAATAAGTTCATTTTTAAATAAAACTAGATTTTACTCCGTAAAACAAAATTACTTAATGACAATAACTGCTGGATGTCTGGCTCCTGAGCTCTTGGCTTTCAGTAACTGTGGCCCCTTTAGTAATTTAGTTGAATAGCCCTGCTCTACAGCATACATATAATGTAAAGTTTATGATTATCTGTTATATTTTAATAGATTTTATATACCCCTCCCCCCACACACACATAACTCAGACTCCAGGGTTGCAGAGAGTTCTTTAATAGGACCTCGTGCTTCTTTTTTCTAGACATGAATAAAAGCAGAATTTGTTACAACCGCTGTGAGATCAAAGTCTTAACAGTAGTGTGCTGGGAGGATAATTTAGCTCCATGAGGGAGGATCATGTGATGAAAATGATGTCTTGAGGACTGTACCATGCAGCACAACCTAGTGGGCTCAGTTTTGTTATGAGCAGCAGTTATTTATGGACCAACAAAGCGATGTCGCTGGGTCAGACATCACAGTTTTGTTCCAACAGTCACAGCTAGTGGTGGTCATATTTGTATTAACACAAACCAGGAGGTCTGCTGAAAGATCTGTGTACTATGGTCAAAGAAAAGTCTGTTTGCTCCTCCAATTATCCATTTGTCGGCAAGCTGACAAATTGAAAAGCGAGCTGGCTCCACAGTTATTTGGGTGATGCTGCTGCATGTCAGCCGTCTCAGTTATAATGCTGGGAGACTGTGTGGAATCATTTCAGCGAGTTCAAGAAATCTGTTTGTGCCGAGCAGACTCGAGAGACCTGGGAAAACTTTAAAAACAGAAAAGCTCACTGACAGAAACTCACTGCGAATTAGGGCTGCACTGAATACATCAGCATAGGGTTAAAGCTACTATAAATGATCTAATGGCTCCAGTGTGCATGTAGCAACACAACAGCCACTGCTCACTCTCACCAGTTTCCTATTAAGGCATGTTTGACTGCGTACTTTTATGTCACGGCCACTTGCTAATGATTAGTTTGACTCTTAACAGACAATTACCCACAAGTAAATTAAAGTCTAAACTGTTTCATAGAATGAGTGATAAAAAGATGTCAAATAATACACTGAAAATATTATTCTGAACACACTGATACAAGCTGCATGCATAAGCAGAACTGGCTTCAACATAATAACACACTGAAGTGATAAACATAGCCCAAATGGTTGTTATCTGCTTAGATGAGTTGTTGTTTTGTAGAACGGAGGACCAGGATGCACGTAGATCAGGGGTCTGCAACCTGCGACTCTGGAGCCACGTGTGGCTCTTTGGTCCCTCTGCAGCGGCTCCTTCAAGCTTTGACCAAAACTGACACAAGACTGAATTTTATTGGTTATACAAACGACAAAAAAGGATTAGTTCAAACAGTTTTACTGCCGGGCAGCACGGTGGCGCAACTGGTAGAGCTGCTGCCTCTCAGCGAGAAGGTCCTTGGTTCAAACCCCGGTCCAGGGGCCTTTCTGGGTGGAGTTTGCATGTTCTCTCCGTGTATGCGTGGGTTTTCTCCGGGTGCTCCGGTTTCCTCCCACAGACCAAAAACATGCATGTTAGGCTGATTGGTAACTCTAAATTGTCCCTAGGTGTGAGTGAGAGAGTGAATGGTTGTTTGTCTCGTTTGTCTCTATGTGTCCCTGTGATGGACTTGCGACCCGTCCAGGGTGTACCCCGCCCCTCGCACAGTGACTGCTGGACATGGGCACCAGCGACCCCCGTGACCCAAAATGGAATAAACGGGTAAAAGATAATGGATGGATGGATGGAGTTTTACTGCCATTTCTTTTGCAAATATGTGAACACTGGAGTGAGTACACGGAGTAAAACATACTTTAACTTAATGCTTCATTTCTTTATATGAACAACTGTCTGCATAGTCCATAGATTTTTTTAATTTAAAAAGTTGTAAACAATACCCCCCCCCCCCCCCTTCTTTACAAGAATCTGGCGTTTTACTTTAATAATTGTTTAAAATCTTTCTTTTTTTTTCCCTCCGGACATGTTTAATGTAGTGAACGAAGGCGTAAAAATGGCTCTTTTGATCGTAAAGGTCCCAGACCCCTGAGGTAGACCATCAGGTTTCAGGCATGTGAGGTCAGCAAATAAGCTTTAATTCACAAACAAATCCCAAAGTAATTCAGTGTCAGGAAGTTAAGCTAGTGCTAACAATGGTGACAGAAAACAAAACCAACAAAACAGCAAAAAAAAAAAAGCAGCTGCCAAAGTATAAAGTAAACCTAGATGTATTCATTATATGAAGGATATTGACCAACACAATACAAGTGAGGTGGACATTAGGATTGAGATTATGCAAAACAGGGTGTTTAAAAAATAAGCTCAAAATGTCTTCTATATGTTTTGGCTAAATACAGAAGGTACAACGTAAAAATGATCTGTTATTCTGTGTAAATGTATTATTTGTTTGTGGCTTGAGTTATCATTGTCTGCCACCAATGGTGTTTTCATCCATGTAAGTCTACAGTATTTGTGCATCCCTCTGTCTGTTAACAAAACATCTGCATCCATCCATCTATCCATCCATCCATCCGTCCATATCTTTACCCACTTCTTCCATTTTTCAGGTCACGGGGGTCAAAAAGTGATGTCCAGCCATAACTTTGCAAGAGGTGGGGGACACCCTGGACATGTCTCCAGTCCATCACAGGGACACATGGAGACAAACAAACACTCACTCTCTCACTCACACCTAGAGACAATTTAGAGTTACCAATCAGCCTAACATGCATGTTTTTGGTCTGTGGGAGGAAACTGGAGTACCTGGAGAAAACCCACTCATGCACGGAGAGAACATGCAAACTCCACCCAGAAAGGCCTCCAGCCAGGATTTGAGCCAGGGCGACCTGCTCACTGAGAGGAGGCTGCTCTACCAACTGCACCACCGTGCTGCCAGCTAAAAGGTGTCATGAGGCACAAATTTCAATGAGACTTGACAAATTAGTTTTATATCTACAACTCTCATTTTTGGATTCAACCCAATTCAAGTTGATTAATATTAGCCAGTTAGCCATTTTTCCAAACCTTTAGCTAAAGTTTGGTGTGGTTGTACCAAACAATCACAGCACACGCTCTGTTGATATTGCATGACATCACGCATACTGTTATTTTCAAAGTTTGACAGGAACAGCTGACTTTCTGTCATTTTTAAACATAAGATTATTTTAAGGTGTCTTCTTTTAAGGAAAGCTTGGTCTTTCATCTGGTTATCATTGGACAACGTTCTGCAGTTACATTAAAAAATAATTTCATAGGTTTGAGTCTGTTGTTGTTTCTTCATTACATCATTTTGTTTTCTTGCTTTTCATGTTTAACATATAAAGTTTTGTTTATGTCTTTATATTTCTTCATCATACTAGAAAAATTATATATATATATAGATATATATAGCTGTTGAAGGTCGGTAAAGAGGAACACTGTCTTTTCTAGAGTGTGGTGATTGACAGCCCCTTCCAAAACTTGAGTATGAAAAAGCAGAGGTAAGTCTTTGACACCCTCTGTGTTTGTCTTGTAAATGCTGATTCAGGCATTTCTCCGTTTCTAAAATACCACCCAGGTGTTCTTTGAAGGAAGTGATCTTTGCCCTTGCTGAGTGCGTACAGCTTACTTTAACATCAGACAGAAGTACCCCAGTGAAGTTCCTGTAGCAGAAGATAAGGAGGGAAAAACAGGGAGGAGAAGAAAAAACAACAATGACAGAAGAAAGTCATGGAGTTTGGCATAAAATTTGTTCAGAAAAGCCTGAAATAAACTTTTTTTCTTTCAAATGTGCATATACGTACATTAGAAAAGTTCCTCAATGCACTTCTTTTATGTGACAATCACCTATTCTCGCAAATCATCTTATGTTTCTAAATGTATTAAAAGACCAGAAGGCTCATCTGTTCCAGGAGATGATGGCTGCTGTTAACAGAACAGTGAAAAGGGCAACATCATTGAAAAAAAGATTATCTCATAGATCCATTACACAGCTTTATAATCCCACACTTTGTTCCATATGATGTTCACCTTAAATTGCTGATTGGATTGGTAATGTTCATTCATTGTTTTTATTTTTCTGTGGAATCAAGTGCTGCAGCCTGCCAAATAAATACATTGTTAAACAATTATTGATAAGTTGCTGCCACCTGCTGTTTTAAACTACAAAACACCACTCATTTTTTGTGACCAGGATGAAGTGGCACAAGCCCATTTGAAATGTTCTCATTGAGATGCACATATTTGTTTACTGCTATTCTGGATGTTTGCCTTTATGGCGTCACTGGAGTTATTAGAACAGCAAATGTCTCAAACAAAGGATATTTATGATGGAACAGAATTCAGCAAAACAGGAAAACTCTTCAGAGTCAGATGTTTTATTGTCATTTCAGTTATGTAGAAGTACATGTTGAAACGAAACAGGAGTTCTTCCAGGATCACGGTGCAACACAGAACATAAAGTGCAAAAAAAAATACAACACACACCATGCATCAGGATAATACAACACACAGTGCAGATACACATCTACAATATACAAACAGACCCATAATCACAAAAAGATATCTAACCTAATCTATACATTCTAATCTGAACAAGTAAATAAGAGACAAAACTAGAGACGTGTTAATTACGTGTGTAGGTGGTGCATGAGGTAGAAGCATGTTCTGATATGTGGTTAACAACGTAAAAGTTTTTTTTTTTTTTTACAGCAGCAGAGATAAACTGTAAGGTGCAAAAATGCAAAACTTGAGCAGATTGCAAAAACATAAAAATAAAAGAGAAAAAAAAATCACAAACAGTACAATACAGTAGTTGTGTGTATTTAGTTGTGTGTGTACTGGAAGAATGACAAAAATACACATTTAGGATAGAAATAATTATAAATACACACAGGTAGGGTAGAGCAAAAAGAAGGCATCAGCAGAGTAAGGAAATGTAATCAATTTTTCCTCCAACAGTCTAAACCTACAATAGCATAACTAAGGGAAAGCTCAGGAAACTGAAGCTGACACTAACTATAGGATTTATCAAATGGAAAGATTTAAGCCTAAACTTAAAATTAGACACTGTGTCAGCTCATGGACAGAAACTGGAAGTTGATGCCACAAGAGAGGAGCCTGATAACTGAAAGCACTGCCTCCCATTCTGCTTTTGGAAACTCTAGGAACCACAAATAATCCTACAGTCTGAGAGCAAAGTGATCTGTCAGAAAAATATGGAACAATAAGATCTGTAATATAAGATGGAGCTAAGTTGTTGAGAGCTTTGTACTGTATATGATTTAAACCATTTTTTGAGCTGTTCCTTTAACCCCAATATCATATTCAAGCATCTGTAGTAAAATATTGTGATCAGCTGTATCAAATGCAGCACTGAGGTCTAACAGGACCAGTATAGACACAAATTCATTGTCAGAGGTCATGAGAATATCATTTGTAATTTTTACCAGTGCAGTTTCTCTATTATGATGAGCTCTAACCACTGACTGAAACTCCTCAGATTATTTATTTGCAGATATTCACGCAGCTGACCTACAACTATTGTCTCTAGAATTTTTTAACTTAAAATTAAATTAGATATAGGTCTATAATTGGCCAAAATTCCTGAATCAAAATTAGATTTTTTTTAAGTAAATGTTTAATTACAGCAACCTTAAATTGCTGTGGTACGTAACCATTCATTAAAGACAAATTAAGTCGATCCAAAATGTGTATATTAATGGAAATACATATTTAAATAGTCTGGTTGGGATGGGATCTAGCAGGCATGTGGATGGTTTAGACGAAGCTATTATTTTTGACAATTCAGAGAGCTTGACAGAACAAAAACAGTCCAAATATAAATCAGGTTCCAGTAATAAACAATCCCAAACCATTCTAAGGCCTTAGGTGTAAATATCACTTTGAATGGAGGCCAGATCTTATATGTAGTGGGTTGTTACCACCCTACCTGAGCAACAAATGAGGCTCTGTCCTCCCTGACAGACTTCCTAGCTAATTTACAATTCAAAGAGATTTTTCTTCTCATACATTTTAATTTCAACTGGGAAAAGTTGACCACCCTCTGTGATAAATTCAAGGAATGTTGCCTGTCACTTAATCTGACCCAACTCATTGACTCTCCCACCAGAAGGAACAAAAACTGTCTTGAAAATCTTCCATGTTAGACCTATTTCTAACAAATATGCCTCACAAATTCCTCGGTATAGTTGTTTTGTCAACGTTTTAAGTGATCATTGTGTAATAGCGGCTCTCAGAGACATTCAACTTCCACATCCTAAACCCAGATTAATTCAAAAAGGGATTTAAAATTTTTTTGTGAACAGTTATTCCTCTGGGATTTATCTAACTTTGACTGGCATTGTATTCTATTAATTAACGATGTGAACTCTGCTTAGAACTATATTCATAACACAAAGTATCCTGATGCATGCTCAATAATCCAGGGTTTGTCTTTCAGAAATAGATCCTTTCTAAGTGAATGCTAGGAAATGCCTTGTAACTGCGACTTTCCTTCCCTCCATTGATTACGGTGACATTATTTACATGAACGCTCCTACGAGCACCCTGCAGATGCTGGATGCTGTCTATCAAAGTGCGCTAAGATTCATAAATGGCTGTAACTACTGTACCCATCATTGCACCTTGTATTCACTGGTTAACTGGACATCATTAACTTTACACAGACTCTCACTGTTATATTTTTTATCTTTAAATCACTTCTTGATCTGCTACCTTCATAAAGCTCCTCCTACATATCTCTGCAGGAGTGCAGCTACGGAGTGCGCTCTCAGGACATTATTACCTGCAGTGTTCCCTCAATGAGGACTGAACTAGGCAAAAGGGCCTTCTCCTACTCCGCTCCTGTTTCCTGGAACATCTTACAAAAAGATCTGAAGCTCGCCACCTTGACCTCTCTAAGTGGCTTTAAACATCTTTTAAGTTCCTGACAAGAACCAATGCAGACATGTTCCTGTTTCTAAGTTTTCTACACCACCTTATAATCTAGCTGTTTTTTTTGCTACTTTTTCATTTTGACTGTCCTTTTGGTGACCATTTTATTTTAATTTGTAAATAAATAAATAAACAAATTTGTATACCTCTTTTATGATTATTTATTGTTGCCGTTGTTATCCACGGTTGTCATCACTCTTTGTTAAAGAAATTTGGTCTCTCTTTTAGATGAGTCCCCGATGCTCAATGGAATTAACCTGTGTAAATAAATGTTGAATGAATGGAAAAAAAAAAATCTCTAAAGTTGCCTCATCTGACAGGGAATCAGAAGCAATAGTATGAAGGACACAGAACTGGTTTGCGCCACTTTGGAGTAAGCTGTTGGAGGAAGAATCAGTTTTGTTGTGTGTTTCCTTGACTGATGAAGCCTTCCGGATCGAAGGTGAAACGTTTCAGCACAAAAAAAGAAACTGTCCAGATGACCTGACTGAAAAATGTTGGATTTTATACCTGGATTATTGAGCATGGACTTTGTTGTTAGTAGGAAGGATAGTTTGAATTGTCTCCCTAATTGATAAATTGTATTTATAAAAAATCTCATGAAGTCATCACTGCATCTGTAGGGATACACAGCTCAATAGAGGTAGGACTTTTCAGTAGTCTAGCTATATTACTTAACAGAAACCTGGGCTTATTTATACGCTCATCTATTAAAGATGAATAAGATAAAAGTTAGCTTTAAGGAGAGCTTTCTTATATGTTACAGGCTATCTCTCCAAGATAAATAAAAATCTTCTACATTAGTGGAGCACCATTGTCTTTCCAGTTTTCTAGATGCCTGTTGTAAAGTATGTAACTCAGAATTAAACCAAGGAACCAACTTCCTCTTTGTCAGTGGAACAATTTTATCAAGTGATGTTTGCATTGAAGTTGTAAAATTATCAACAAGATCATCTAAGTCGATGCTCGCTGATGTCTTTCTCTGCAGGACAGAGGAAAATAACAATGGAAGAGATTCTTTAAATATGGTTACAGCAATCTCTGATAAACACCTGCTAAATGAAATTTACTCTCAGTGGCTGTGTAGTCATTTAATGTAAACTCAAAGGTTATTTAAAAATGGTCAAACAGAACAGGATTTTGAGGATGTATTATGTCTATGCCATAAGTCAAAACCAGATCAAGAGCATGATGAGAATGTGTAGATGTGTGGACATTCTGGGTTAAACCAATTGAAAGACCATAAGCATATAAGCTTAATTCTAGAATTGCGTTGCTCCAGGTGGCTGCATGTTGGCATAGCTGTTACATTTATTCTGAGATATAGCTTTTGAAAACTTTAATTCCTCTTTTTTTCAGAATGTTAATCACTTTTTTAGATGATTATTTCCTCTAGTATCAGATGCTGTGCAGCTGGAAGGATTTTTACTTAAATGTTTTTACTTATGGACTTTTAATATGATGCATAATCATAACAACAAGGTGTTTTTTGTTTTTTAATAACTGGGAGCAGCTGATTAACATCTCAAAAACTCAAATTATACCTCAACTATAGCCCCAAATCCAGGTGGAGAAGTATAAATACCTTGGGGTTCACCTGGACAACAGACTGAACTGGAAATGCAACAGTGAAGCCGTCTACAAGAAGGGACAGAGCAGACTGTACTTCATGAGGAAGCTTAAGTCCTTCAACGTTTGCAGCAAGATGCTGCATATCTTCTATAAGTCTGTTGTAAAGAGCGCTATCTCTTCTGCCTTCATTTGCTGGGGGAGCAGCAACAGAGCAAGTGACTTAAAAAATATCAACAAGCTCATAAAGAAGGCTGGCTCAGTTCTGGGGACTCCTCTAGAACCTTTGGAGATGATTGCACAAAGAAAGATTCTTCATAAAATGAAGAACATTATAGACAACCCTCAGCATCCTCTTCATCAGACTGTCATACAGACTGTCAACAGAGTGTCTTCAGTCAGAGGCTTCTTCAGATCCGTTGTAGGATAGACCGTTACAACAGATCCTTCCTGCCCACAGCCATCAGCATCAAGAACAACTCTTTAATGAAACCAGGATGATGAGTTACAACATTTAATTTACCTTTGGGATTATCCATCCATCCATCCATTTTCTTTACCCGCTTGTTCCATTTTGGGTCACGGGGTCGCCGGTGCCCATGTCCAGCAATCACTGTGCGAGGGGCGGGGTACACCCTGAACGGGTCGCAAGTCCATCACAGGGCCACATAGAGACAAACGAGACAAACAACCATTCGCTCTCTCACTCACACCTAGGGACAATTTAGAGTTACCATTCAGCCTAACATGCATGTTTTTGGTCTGTGGGAGGAAACCGGAGTACCCGGAGAAAACCCACGCATGCACGGAGAGAACATGCAAACTCCACCCAGAAAGCCCCCTGGACCGGGGTTTGAACCAGGGACCTGCTCGCTGAGAGGCAGCAGCTCTACCAGTTGAGCCACCGTGCTGCCACCTTTGGGATTAATAAAGTAGTTTTTAATTGAACTGGATTAAGCTACTACTATCATCATCTACATGAATATTGAAACCCCACATTATTATGACTATCAGTATTCAATAAGTCAAGACAAAACAAAACAAAAAAACAACTGCGAATTCAGACAAAAACTGAGAATAAGGGCCTGGTGGATGATAGATTTACTTGTGTCAAGTAAAAGTGTCTGCCAAAACAGATTAACAATTTAAAACGTTTTCTTTTTCAAGATCATGTTTCTTCATACTAGAATAAAATATTTGCCATTCATATTTATTCTTGTAGTGATATGGGGTGTAAATATATATTTTTGTTATTAGTTATGAGTTAAGCTCATAAGATATGCATGTATTATGCAAATAACCTCGTTGTTTGGTCACCACCTCTCTCTTAGAAAGGAAAATCAGTCTCTATGTCAAATTAATGTAAATTGGACATGAGTTATTTTCTCATGTTTAAAGGGCATCAATATAAGTTAATACACACAGATATGCCAAAATAATCAAATTCAGTTGATTTGTATGTATTTTATTATAAAAATAATAATATATATGATGGAAATTATGCATGACAAAAAGTTAACTGAGCATCAAATGGCTTTGAATCAAAGGTCTAATTGATGAGTAAAATTTGTGAAATTTGAAAGGCAGACTTAGGACTGGTTTCTGTTTGTGAAGTGCTTAAAATTGTATCTAAGGTGAGCTAAATTTTCCTGATAAGTTTATTGTGTTGTAGGGTCACCAGCAAACCATGAGAGTTGTCCCGTGAACAGCCTCTGGAGATACCAGGCAGGTGCAGAAGGCAGCTCGTAAGTTGAAAAATCTCTCGAGTTACCTTGGATGTGGAAGATCGTGATCCTCCCTCTGGACCTGGTTCGGTGGATAGCTGTTCTGGATTGATTACTCACAGTTCACTCTGGGAAAGTAGCTGGCTCTGATCAATGCCAGCCCAGTTCTGGTTTTGGGTTCTGTATCCTTCCGTCCTGTCTTGAGATGTCTGCAGAAGTGTTTCTCTCTTTTCTTTCTTCCTAGAAGGTCAAGTGCAGAAGCGTGTTTTTTCTCTGAGTTCCATTGTGAAGTGTGAAGGCTTCGGAGATTCTCTCAAAAGTGAAACTAAGGGTGCATTCACACCAGCCCTGTTTAGTCTGCTTTAATCGAACTCTAGCTCGTTTTCCTTGAAAGTCCAGTTTGTTAAGGGAGGTGTGAACGAGCCATCGAACTCTGTCAGGGAACAAAAAGGCGAACTCTGGCCCGGGCTAAAACCTAGGTCTCGGTCCCGTAGAAGAGAACTCCAGTGCGGTTCAGTACAGTGTGAATGTAAACAGACCGGACCCACTCCACAGGGTAAACAAACACGCATTTCTCTGACCTTATATGGAGCCGTCAGCAGCCGTGTGTGAAAAACAATATTTTCCATGGTCTTCTGTCTCATCTTCTGCTCATGCTAAGTCCATTTTTGAAAAATGACAAAATATAACTCCTAAAACTGCTAAAACTTGATGCCAATTTGTTTTTATTTTTATTTACAGAAGAAGAAGAAGACGTGTCTTCAGAGGTTTTTGTGTGGTTTCTTTCAGTAGTTCTTGGTGCAGCGCCCCCACAGGCGAGTGGGGGAATAGGTTGGTTCAACAGGTTGACTCGACTGCACAGTGCAGTGTGAATGCAAACTCACCAGCTCAAATGTAAACAAAAGCTCATGAATATTGGTCCCGAACTGAGTCTACCGGACTATCTAGTGTGAAAACGACCTAAATGTCTGTGTTAAAACAGATATGACTGATCCACCTCGGGAGAGGTGGTTATAACTTTTGCCTTGTTTTATAAATCCAAAGTCCTTTTCTGCCTCAAAAGTTCCCTTTTAAAAGAAAAAAAAAAAGGCAAATGTATTATCTTAAAGAAAGGATTACTTAAAACACACATTCTCATGAATAAACATTCAGGTATGGAATAAAACAGAAATTACATATTTGAATTAATACTCAAATAACATGAGATGTTTAAATGGAGGTGTTGCTGTTGACTGTCCATCCCCTAGAAAAGAATGACAATTTGAAGAAACAAAAGGGTTCTCATGGTGTTTTCTTCATGAGAACAAGTCTGGGAGAAATACTCCATTTAGATAAAGGAAGATATCAACGTAGCAATGTTTTAGAAACTCCGAGGCCAGTTGAACAAAAGCTTTCATTAAAATGATCTGTCCGTTTCATGGGAAATGAGTTCATATTGGCAGTGAGGATAACATAGTGACAGTTTTTTTAATTATTATTATTACATGAGTGTCACCTTAAGAAGTTTGTGAGCTAAGTTGAATATTTGAAAAAAATATGTCTGTTCGTTCCCAAGGGAATTGATAAAGTTAAAATTACTGTTAAACTTACTTTTATCAGTTTCAAACACAAAACACAGGAATATCCTGATGTACGCTCAATAATCCAGGTAGAAAAATCTAAAAAGTTAAATCTGGTACTCTGGACATTCAACAAAACAAAACAAAACAAACAAACAAAAAAAATGTAGAAATGTTTTGTCTTTCATCTGAAAGACTTCCTCAGTCTGAGGTGCTGTATTCAGCTCAGTCTTATAAATAGCACCTTCTCAGAGTGGATCAACCAGTTTGTTGCTGACAACCAAAACCAGCTGGTCACACAATCAAGAAGGACCATCAGCCTAACGATGGATCATTAGCACACTGATGGATGTTTACTATTCACAGGGGGCTGAGTGACACTAGCAATCACAGCATTGTAAGAGGAGGACAGTTGAACCCGGAGGCCTCCACCCCTGTTTAATGATGGACGATTTCTTTTCATAAAGATGGCCTCCTTTACTCCTCTCTCAAACCATCGTTCCTCTCTATCAAGGATGTGAACATCTTCATTCCTGAAAGAGTGACCACTGGCCCCAAGATGAGTGTAGACCGCAGCGTCCTGGCCTGATGATGTTGATCTTCTGTGCTGGGCCATCCTTTTGGCCAGTGGCTGTTTAGTTTCCCCGATGTAAGACTGATCACAGCCCTCCTGACACTGAACAGCATACACAATAGTACTCTGTTTGTGCCGGGGGACTGGATCTTTGGGATGAACCAGACTTTGCCGTATTGTATTCTGGGGTTTAAAAGCCACTGGGACGTTATGTTTAGAAAAACGTCTCAGTTTCTCTGATACTCCCGCAACATACGGAATGACTACTGGTCTGGGTTCCTCCTTTTCACCTGATGGCTGGCTGGAGTCCTGTTTGGGTTTCTGTTCTGCTTTCAGGAAGGCCCAGTTAGGATATCCACATTTTTTCAGAGCCTGTCTTGTGCGGGATTTCTCCTGCCTGGCTCCTGAGTTATTGGGGATGCTGTCTGCTCTGTGGTACAGATTCATGATCACTCCTAACTTGTGCTCCAGAGGGTGATGGGAGTCAAACTGCAAATACTGGTCTGTGTGAATGGGTTTGCAGTACACCTCAGTTTGTAAATGTCCTCCATCAGAAACGGACCTCACAGTCCAAGTAAGCCAGCCTGCCATTTTTTTACATCTACTCTTGTGAACTTTATGTATTTATCCACATAGTTGATGTGATCACTGAAATGTTAGACTTCTTGAGATTTAATTTTAACCCAGGTGTCGTCAACATACCTGAACCAATGACTTGGAGATGTCCCTGAAAAGGACGTCAAGGCTCTCTTTTCTACCTCCTCCATGTACAGGTTGGCAACAATAGGAGAAACTGGAGACCCCATAGCACACCCATGTTTCTGCCTATAATATTGCTCCCCATATGTGAAGTAGGTTGACTGCAGGCACAGTTTCAAGAGTTCACACAGTTGTTCTGTGGAAAGCGTGGTCCTACTGCTCAGAGTGGTGTCTGATTTTAATCTTAAACTGACCACCTCTACTGCATCCTCAACAGGAATGCACATAAAGAGTGATGTGACATCAAAAGAGGCCATTGTTTCATCAGTCTCCATGATGCCATCCCTCACCTTATCCACAAAGTCCATGGTGTTCTGTATGTGGTGTTCTGAGCTGTCAACTAAAGGGATGGGTACAGACACCAGATATTTGGAAACATTGTAAGTGACAGAGTTAATCATGCTAACAATTGGTCTTAAAAGTACACATTGAAACACCTTGAGAAGTTCCGCTCAGTCATCACATTTGACATGGGCACTGTCAAATACAGCCAGAGAAGACTGTTGACTTCATGGTTTGAGTTTCTTGTCCCTGGGCTGCTTTACTGTCATCATAATGGCGTGAGGTGCATCGCCTCGGAGGGAGCGTAGGCCCCTGGACCAGGCCATTAATGGCTGTGTTTTGGGCTTCTTCAGAGATGCTGTGGAATGTCTCAGTGAATCTCATGTCTCTGTAGAAACTCTGGAGCATCTACACCACTTACTGAATAGTCTCCGGTTAGACATCTGTATACTGGAGCACCCTTGCCACCTCTTCTACACATGAGAAAACTTTTAAAGACACGAGTGAAAAAAAAAATACAACTTCGTCATCAAAGCTTGGAGCCCTGGTGCTTTTTTGCATGCCTCTGTTTCCCCCCTTTCGAATTATTGGTGGTGGATGTGGTAGAAGCAGTAGTACTGATAGTGTTAAAGATGGCAAGATGTTCTTGCAAGTTTTTAATAACTTCATGTATACCTTGAATTAAACTAAAGGCACCACATACAATATTGCACCTTGAGCAGCTTCTTGGAGGATTTAATTTAAACTGTTTTGTACTGTGGATTGACACAGCTTTGGGATTAATGTCTTTAATACAATTGGCCACTCCTGACATTTGTCCCTCGAGTACAGATGCACCATCTTATCTTTGTCCTCTCAATATCAAGACTACATCTAAGTAACATGTCCTTGATTGTGAGGGTAATTGATGCAGCATCTGTATTCGAACAGTCTTTGTGGACGACATAGTCAGTTGATACCCTTCTGATACACATAGACAGCTGCTCATGCCCAGCACAGTCACAGGTTTCATCAACGATGATTGCATAGTGGTGTGATTCTGTTTCTATATCATCCGAGAGAAGCGCAAGACTCCCTATACATCTTGTGTAGGGATGTGCGATATGGCATAAAATTAATATCCCAATACAGTATCTATTGTGATGGGTGGCGGTAACGATATACAACATATGTTTTTGGTATAAAACTTGCAATATGAATTGGGGGAAAAAACCATAGTGTCCTTTTGCCATAGTTTATTTTGAAAACTGCCATACCACAAAATCTCAAATCAAGAAAATTCCACTACCAGGTCCAGAGAGTTTTTAAATCAAAAACAAATCAATATTAGGCTTCTTTCTTGCAGTGCAAATCAGTGCAAAATATATCAAATGTAGTTTTATCCTTGTGTTTTAAACAAAAGCATGTTGTTAACTTAACAGTTTCCAGTATTCTCACCTAAGATATGAACAGCAATGGTGCAGAATTTTATATTGAAAATACTTCTTCCTCCAACCCTCTAACCTTCCAGTGGGTGTCTTCTTCCTCTTTAAGGATAGCTGACACAAAATGGCGACTAGTTTCCTCTGTGGCTTTGATCAGAGAGGGTCTCGCAGTAAAATCACACAACACAGCGTTCTTTTCACAGATCAGAGAGCAGGTTTAACTGTTTTTTTTTTTTTCAGCCCAAATGCACTCTTTAAAGCTGACCAACGCTTACTTTAACTTTTGACGGAACACAGCGTTTTGCGCATGCGTCTGAATAAAATGCGTTCTGAACCAAACTGTTTATTTTAGCGATACAATGAGAGTATACGCTCTATGTGTTAGCACTTCAACCCAAGGACTTGCAGCGGTATGTCAATAAGATTGTGTACGATGGATACAGTATGCGGGTTTTGATCAGCTGGACCGAGAAGCGGACAAACCTGCGCCCTTAGACGGAGAGTTACATGAAGCCTACAAATTGCAAGAGGTTTTCAGTTATTCTGCCTGTGGACATGTGAAAGGTTTATTACACAAGGATATGAGCCCCAACAGCCCTGTGTGCTTCATTAAAGCCTGGCCAAAGGAACAAAGTCCATGCTCAATAATCCAGGTATACAATCCAACATTTTTCAGTCATGTGTGTTTCCTTGACTGATGAAGCCTTCTGGATCGAAGGCGAAATGTTTCAGCACACACACAAAAAAAGAAACTGTCCAGATGACCTGACAAAAAAATATTGGCCTGTGAAAAGGTTTTTTCCATCATCACTGTCACCTCTGTGGTTTCTCAGGATGGGAGAGTGTGACCAAGCAAAAATTCAACTTAATATGTTGGCTTTCCTCTAACTTTTACTATTTTGTTTTTTAGCATGTCTGAACATGTCTGTGTACAGTGTGCTAAAATGTTTGTAAATGCTGTATAAATGTAATTTATTTCAAGCTACTCCAGTTATACATCTTTTCATGTTGTATAGTGCATAATTTCTCATACAGCATTAAACCAATTTAACATTGGACTATAATCTGGTATCTTGTATCAAATTAATTTGAACAAATGTCTTGAAGTGCTTTGCAGCTTAGAGGAATTTTGGATTTCTGATTCAGGGAAGATTCATATGATTATGAAAAAAATCAGTACACAAGTATTCTCAAGCACAAGCATTGATCAGCTGATAAGTATCACAAGCAGAATAATCTCTTCAATCCAAGCATGTTCTCATTTGATCCTATTTTTCTCCTGTGGGCAGGTTCTGAAAACGCACAATTTGAAGAATAGAAATAAACACTGGGAATAGCATAAAACAAATTACCGCATTAAATTAGATAGTAAAAAAAACGATAAATCCTGCACCAGACTGAAACTGCAGCACATACATGTATAATAACTGGTTTGAAGATCTCAAAACCAGTGTGTCATGGTTTACCATGATGACAGCTATTGTCACAATAGGATTTCTTTTTTCCTGATTAACGTAATTGAAGCACAACACTGACCCATAAAATCAGCTTTTCAAATCTCCTAGTAACTGTCTAAATAAGACAAAACATATTCCATGGCAGCAGATACTCTTCCTTTGTGTCTGCAAAGGGACACAATGTCCACATCTCCACCAGTTGTGCTAATATATGAGTGAAGTATCCTAATATGCAGAGGGATGCTACAATGGAAATAAAGGTGCAAGAAAAAAAGGGGGGAAACTAAGTGAGTGAGAGAAATTCAAGTTCAAGCCTTACAAACTGATATGGTGAACCAAGCAATAATTGTGTTGACATAGTTATTGTGATAAAATAGTTAACATGGGTAGTTTAGAATTATCTTTGGTTGAGTTGTCTGCAGACTAGCTTTGGTGTGAAGGCCCTCTGGTGGTGGAATAAAGTACTACAAACACACTTTAAGATTTTTCTACCTGGATTATTGAGCATGCATCAAGATACTACAAACACACTTGGATTTCAAAAAGACATGTCGGTCTTTACTTGGTTCATACAAAGGTATTATGTATTGTTTGGTGTACTGAACTTTAAAGACATGTAAAGGATTAATGAGATTAGTACAGAAGGAAAGATTAACAGTGAGTGCTGCAGAATACATGAAATCAACCAAAAAAAAAAACTCCTTGAGCACAGCTGATCTGTGATGAATTATTATGGTCTGTAATTGTACTTCTCCTATTGGGTGACTGCAGTTTAAACTGAACGGATAAGAAAAGTATGGGGAGGGCCTTCCAAAATTTAAGAACAAGCTGTCTTTTTTTTTTTTTTTTAAGAAAACTTTATTTAGCAAAAACAAGTACAAACAAATATGGCAATTCAGAATAGTGTAACTCTAAAAAGGGCATAACAGAGGCAGACTTTTATATGAAAAAAAGGAAAGAAAGAAAAATAAAATAAAATAAATTACAACAAAAGGTTATATGTTTTAGGAATAAGATTAACATGCATTAGTGGGCAATTCCATTAACATTTCATACAGGTCTTCATGTGTTTCAATATTTTTCAGAGATTTCAAATATAATTGGAATTCAGATGAAAAAAATGTTAAAAACTGGGGATAATTTTAGCACTCTTTGTTTATGAATAAAGAATTTTGCCAGACAAAATACCAGATTACAACCAAGTTCCATTTTTTTTGTTTCCCAATAATACTCCAAATGTTACCATGTCTCTGGAAATAGATTCAGGACGTGTAATTTTCAGTGTGATCCATCTTTCTAAGTGATTCCAAAATATTCTGGTCTTGTTGCATGCAAATAAGATATGGTCTATTGTTTCTATGTCCTGTTCACAGAATGAGCATTTATTGTCATCAATATTAAAATGAGTTCTAAGTAGCACTTTGGAGGGGTAAACTGCATCTACATTTTTAAAGTGTGTTTCTTTAGCCTTTGGTTGTATGGGGAGTTTTAAATATAGCATTCTAAACATTTTTTTTTTTTTTGTCAAATTTGCAAAGTGTGTTATTTTTATTTATTTTCCCAGGGAATAAGGTTTCATTCAGACAGCTTCTAATTTTGTTGAATTTTTTTGTCAGTAAATTATATTCCATTAATAGATAGAGTGGGTAAATGTGGGTTATAGGATGATATGTTATTATATTTTGAATATGGTTAATAAATTGTTTTGGTAATGCTTTAAGTAATCTGGTAAATTCAACTTTGGGGGGATGGAATTTATACTTTGCACAGAAATGTTCATAGTTTAACACATAACTATTAGCATCCATTAAGTTACAAAAGACCAAATGTTCTTCTCCATCCATCTATCCATCCATCCATACACCCATCCATTATCTTTACCTGCTTATTCCATTTTGGGTCACGGGGGTCGCCGGTGCCCATGTCCAGCAATCACTGTGCGAGGGGCGGGGTACACCCTGGACCGGTCGCAAGTTCATCACAGGGCCACATAGAGACAAACGAGACAAACAATCATTCACTCTCTCACTCACACCAGAGTTAGAGTTACCAATCAGCCTAACATGCATGTTTTTGGTCTGTGGGAGGAAACTGGAGTACCCGGAGAAAACCCACGCATGCACGGAGAGAACATGCAAACTCCACCCAGAAAGGCCCCTGGACTGGGGTTTGAACCAAGGACCTGCTCACTGAGAGGCAGCAGCTCTACCAGTTGCGCCACCACGCTGCCCAACTGGAACCCTGTGTACACAATTTTGTTCCATCACAGGCACCACATGTGATGAAAATGACAATAAAAAAAACTTGACCTTGGTACATATATGGGTTTACATGCCTGTGCTTACAGGTTACATACCTTGTAGATAGGTAGGTACAGAGTGCAACCCCAGTAAAGATCAGATATATATGCTAGCCTCTATCCAAAATTTAAAAATAAAAAAGCAGCTGGGTTTAGTAACATCTAGTACACATAAGTTGAAAAATACACAGTTGGATGATTCATTCTAAATAAAAACTAAAAAACAGAAAGAACGTTTCTTTCTGATCGCTGGTATTTGATTAATAAACTTAATACTTTTTATTGCTAGGAATTGTAGTCTGCTGCAAAACATTTGCCTTTAAAATGTTTTTTTTTCTTTCTTTTACATTTACTGAAAACGCTATAGAATTGTCTCTTTTCCACCCAATACTAATTAAACACTGAACAAAGCCATCAAGTCCTGCTTTGTGTTTCCTTTGCTGTCTGTTTTTAAAACCCATCTCTTCTCTCTGGCCTTTGACACCATCGGTTGACATTTAATTATTTTAATCATTCTTTATTGTCTGTTTGATTGTGTTATTATGTGTACAGTTTGATCATGTGGGTGTTTAAAGTGCTCTGTAAATAAAGCTGGTATGACATGCTTTAAAAGTTTAACTTAAATTGAAGTGCTTTAACTTTGAAACGTTTGAAGGTCAACTTCCGCTTTGTTGGTGACGTAAGTACTACGACGATAAGCTCCGCCCCCGTTCCTCCCAGTCCTTCATGTAAAAAGTGTGCAGTTCAGGAACCAGGACGGAATTTATTTGAAAACATTTCTTTCCTTCATCCAGACACAGAGCCAGCATCTGCACAGAGCACAGAGAAAAATGTATGATGATATTTTTAAATTATGGGCAGTACTTCATCAAAAAATTATATTGTTAACATAATGAAAGTAGCTACTGTAAATGCATGTTTAACAACTCTAAACCGGTAAAGTGGACGATCAATGTTTGCATATCACAGGCAAAGGAACTGTTTTATTCTCGAAATAACAAGAATTGTTTTATATGAGCAAAGTTATGTAAAATGAAACAAGGAAGTAAGGTACTTTTTAAGTGTGTTTTCCGGTTTGTGTGGCTTGCCTTGTTATAAATAAAGGCGGATGTATTGTCTGGTGGAAAAAAAAATATATACTGATGACGTCAAATAGTTCAATTTACCGTTAGGTCAGTAAACAGACAGACCTTAGTTTTCTTGAGAATACAGTATTTTATTTAATTTATTTTTTTTGTCACATTTTCTGTGTAATGTTGTATTTATTTATTTATTTTACGGTGTTCTGCAGCAGCTGGGGAATGTAGCAGCCTAAATCTTATCAGTATACCCTGCATGGATGCAGCAATGAACAGCTGATGTATGCTGTCAGGTTTTTAGATGATGCAACATTTTTCAGTCAGGTCATCTGGACAGTTTCTTTTTTT
>NC_056499.1:42358210-42362003 GCF_014905685.2 Nematolebias whitei | reverse complement strand
AAAAAAAGAAACTGTCCAGATGACCTGACTGAAAAATGTTGGATTTTATACCTGATTGAGCATGGACTTTGTTGTTTTTGGATGATGGTTTCCCTGATGATTTTAAGCATGATGCGTAAAAATAACTTTAGTAATGTAAATTTTATTTAAAAAAGAAGAAGAAGAAGAATAAATTTAGTAAGTCCGGCTAAACTGTTTTCTTTGAGGAAAAACAATGTGGGCTCATACAAAAGTCGCAGTTTGATTATTTGGCCTTTTAAGTTGAAATACCCAAACCGGAAGTGAGTTCACTGTTGCCGGTAGCGGAAGTCTGCCGTCATGTTTTCGTGTTGGTCCGTTTTCAGACCGCAGCTCCTGTGAATGGGCTGGTTTTAAAGCAGCTCGTTGCTCTTTGTGTCTGTAACGATGAACAGGACGCAGCTGAAGCGCTCCAGTATCCTGAAGATGGCTCTGTCCGGCTCGGAAGGGACCAACCAGGACCGGGAGGAGGCGTTTTTACTCCGAGCACTCCGGATAGCCGCCGTGGTTGCTCTCTACTGGTTCGTGTCGATAACTATGGTGTTCCTGAATAATTACCTGCTGGACAACCGGGACCTGGACGCCCCGCTGTTCGTCACCTTCTACCAGTGCGTGGTGACGGTGGGGCTGTGTGGGCTCATGCAGCTCGTGTCCACGTTCTGCCCGGGGACCGTGGACTTCCCGTCGGTCAAGTTGGACTTGAAGACGTCCCGGGAGGTCCTGCCTCTGTCCGTGGTCTTCATCAGCATGATCACCTTCAACAACCTGTGTCTGAAACATGTCGGGGTGGCCTTCTACACGGTGGGCCGCTCCCTCAGCACCGTCTTTAATGTGCTCCTGTCGTATGTTCTGCTGAACCAGAGCACGTCTGTGCACGCGCTCAGCTGCTGTGGCCTCATCCTGGGTGAGTCCACAAACTCAAGTCCACCTTGTTCACACATGCAGCCTCTACGCTTCTAGTTGCAAAGCTTTGGTCATGTGTACTTTTCTATCAACACTTGTGTAAGTGTTCATTCATTCAACCTTTATTTATCCAGGTTAGTCTCATTTCAAGAGACCTGTTGAGAGACACGACATGTAAAGTGCAGGCAACAGCAATTCAACAAAAAGCAATTTAACTCAAATAAACAACGTTATAAACACTATGAATCGAGATGCCATTGAAAACAAGGTAAAAAAAACACATTTGCTTTGATTTTTTTTGTTTTGTCGAGTTCAGTGCACTGAGGGAACACTGCGGGTAACGAATCCCTGAGAGCGCACGCTGTGACTGCACTGACCATGTGACATGTGGGAGGAGTTATAAGAAGGCAGCAGACCAAGGAGGGGGTTTATAGATGAAGATGAAGCAGTGTGAGAGTCTACATGTAGATAATGAGCAGCTGACCAGTGAGCACAGGGTGCAGTGATGGGTACGGTGGTTACAACCAGTTATGAATCTTAAGACAGCAGCCAACATCTGCAAGCAGCTGGCAGGGACGTTCATGTAAATAATGTCACCATAGTCAGTGACCGGTAGAGATTACAAGGTGTTTCCTGTCATTCAGAGTTCAGCAAGATCTATTTTTGAATAAATAAACCCAGTTTCAATTGAAGTTATATATTAGAGGTGCACCGGTTGCAGTTTTCTGAAAAGTCTGAGCTGCCGATTCTGATTTTGTTTTCTAAGCGACACTGTCCGGTGTTAGAAGGTCACAATGCACCTTCAATTTTACCATTTTAATTTGTTGAAAAAACATATACCCTTGATCAATACCCTAGAAACAATACAAACTTGTTTTACCTGGCCATGAGGTAGTGCTCTGAAATATAAAGGAAGTTCAGACAATTGTTGTGAAAACTACAAATAAATCGGTTTCTCATGCAAGTATCGGCTGATTTCCTAAAATTAAGGAAATGGGGGCCGATTTATTGGTGCACCCCTAGTTATAAAATAATAAAAGTGGCTCACTGAGGGGAGTGGTGGCGCAGAGGCTAGAGAAGGTGGGCCTGTGGTTGGAAGGTTGCCAGTTCAACTCCCTGAACCGACAACATAAAAGTGTGGGTGAGAAAGGTCAAACACCTGCACCTGTCTGTCTCCAGGCACTGACACAACAGGTTTTATTATGAAGTGATGCGTTTTCACTTTTTTACCTTCATTTATTTTCACCTACAGTTCGTGTATAACAATAATTAGGTAATTACGCAACAATCATGAGAAGGCTTTTTATTGTACTAACAGACGTTTGTTGGCACAACTGCAAATGTCACCAGCACTACTGAAATATTCATATTTAATTGATTGATTGATTGATTGATTGATTGATTGATTGATTGATTGATTGGATAGACATTACATACAGCAGTTTGTGTTTGTGTAAAAGTAAGTTTGCTCTGCTTGTAACAACTGTTTCTCTCTGATCAAACTCAGATGTAGTCATAGTGCTGCTTAACGAAGCTAAAAGGCAAACAAGCAAAAGGTGACCGTAAACCAAATGAAAGGTTTGCTACATAATTAGAAAATGACACTCTAGATGAAAGTAATTATACATTTTAGTTGAAAGTATAAATCCAGAAAAGCAATACATTATAAAGTAAAAACAAAGCAATACAGTAAATGCAACAAACAACACACCTGTAGCTGCATGTAGTTAAATCTTGTGATTAAATCTTGTTACCAGGTACATCAGTGTTTGTCTTTACGGTCACTTGAGCAGCTTTTTATTGAATTTCATCAGTTGTGCAAAGTTGTTGTACAGGTCAAGCAGCATTTTTGTTGCTGATCTACTTTACCACACACTGCTCTAGCGCCTTTTGTCTCCACTTTACATAATTTTGTTTTTTTATATACCGGCTTTTATTTATATGTACCGGTTCATAATAGGGGTCCGTTTATGAAGGATTTATTAAATAGGTTATTCAAGAGTTTGTAAACATGTTCTAAAATAATTTTGATCACACGAATGTAAAACTCAGATTATACACTGTAGCTGTTTTCAATAGTGTTTTTAAATTCAACAAACTTATAAATGTCCTGATGCATGCTCAATAATCCAGGTAGAAAAATCCAAAAAAAGTTCAGTCTGGTCCTCTGGACATTCAAAAAACAAAACAAAGCAAAACAACAAAAAATGTAGAAACGTTTCGTCTCTCATCCGAGAGACTTCCTCAGTCTGAGGTGCTGTATTCAGCTCAGTCTCTTAAATAGCACCTTCTCAGAGTGGATCAACCAGTTTTGCTGCTGACAACCAAAACCAGCTGATCACATGGTCAAGAAGAACCATCAGCCTAACAATGGATCATTAGCACACTGATGGCTGTTTACTATTCACAGAGGGCTGAGTGATACTAGCAATAACAGCATTGTAAGAGGGGGACAATTGAACCCGGAGGCCTCCACCCCTGTTTAATGATGGACGATTTCTTTTCACAAAGATGGCCTCCTTTACTCCTCTCTCAAACCATCGTTCCTCTCTGTCCAGGATGTGAACATCTTCATCCCTGAAAGAGTGACCGCTGGCCTGGAGATGAATGTAGACCACAGAGTCCTGGCCTGACGGCAAAAACTGTTTCATCCCAAAGATCCAGTCCCCCGGCACAAACAGAGTAATGTTGTGTATGCTGTTCAGTGTCAGGAGGGCTGTGATCAGTCTTACATCGGGGAAACTAAACAGCCACTGGCCAAAAGGATGGACCAGCACAGAAGATCAACATCATCAGGCCAGGACTCTGCGGTCTACACTCATCTCCAGGCCAGCGGTCACTCTTTCAGGGATGAAGATGTTCACATCCTGGA
>NC_056499.1:42354142-42358110 GCF_014905685.2 Nematolebias whitei | reverse complement strand
TATGTGTGTGTGTTTGTGTATTAAGGCATTTTAATCTCTTCCCACACTCTTGCAATATTCTAAGTAAAGTTTCTCAACTCTAATGCTCTAAAAGAGCACAGAATGTCATGATTTCAGCTCCCTGCCTCCTCGGCTCTTAGCTGCCTGCCAGCACTCTTGGCCATGCCCACTTCACTGCTCTGGTCTGCAGAAAAGCTTCTTCCAACTCAGACAGGTAGTTAAGCTCAAGCCAGTGTTGTCCAGACCCGACCTTGAGAAACTAGTCCACGCCTTTGTCACAACTCGATTGGACTATTGCAATGCACTCTGTGCTGGGATCAGACAGGCCTCCACCTCATGTCTTCAGCTCGTCCAGAATGCTGCTGCTCGGCTTTTAGCCGGAACTCGTAGGTCTGAACATATTACACCAGTTCTGTCCTCCCTTCACTGGCTCCCAGTTCGTACGAGGATATTCTTTAAAATTCTTCAGTTGACCTTCAAATGCCAAAATGGCCTCGCACCCCTTTACCTCTCTGAGCTTCTGGAACCTTACGTTCCCTCTTGGGCCCTGAGATCATCTGATCAGCTGGTTTTGGCTATTCCAAAAACAAAACTGAAGCTCAGAGGAGTACGGGCATTTTCAGTCATGGGCCCCAAACTCTGGAACAACCTGCCCCCCAACATAAGGCGGGCCACCTCCCTTCCTCATTTCAAATCCCTGCTAAAAACTCATCTGTTCTTGAAAGCATTTCACACACTGTAAATTGAGCTAGTGTTTTTTTTTAATCTGTGACCCTATGTTTAAATGCTTTTTATTAATTCATCAGTTATTATTATTAGTGTAGTGTATATATATATATTTTTTTCCCCCTTTAATTTTACTCATTGATTGTTGTTGTTGTTGTTGTTAAGCACTTTGATAACAGGTTCTGTTTTAAATGTGCTCTATAAATAAAGTTGACTTGACTTGACTCTCCATGGAGAGCAGCTGATCAGCAGCAGGAAGCTTATCCTGCAGTAATGGCTGCACAAAGGTGCAGTAGGTACTAAATAATTTAAATTAATTTATTTTAAACATAAATTCCATGCCAATTGTGCGGCTCATCCATCAGTCAGTCAATTGTGTGTAATGTCCAATCTTATTCTGAAAAATCGTGACAGAGCTAGTCAGCGATAAATGAACCGCGAAGTATCGAGGGACTACTGTATATTATTATTCATTCCTAATCATGACAAGTGTATTTGAGCGCTCTGTGAGGCTCAGTCCTACATATGGTGACATTAGTTAATTAACCTAGAAAACACAAAACCAGCACTTAAGCAAATGAAGGGTCAGAAATGTAGAACCATGGAGATTTTGCTTCCTTGTAAGTTCTCAAGATGTACAAATCACACTGAGGTGAATGAGATATGTTCTGTAGGTCCAGTCATAAACTGCTACCTTTTTGTGACTGCTTACTCTCTCAAATAAGTTCCAACAGCCTGTTACTTAAATAGCAAACTTACAAATGAGCTCATTTATACTTTTCTGTACTGATGGTATATATATTTAAAAATAGAAAATAGGTCACAACATAAGGCTTTTATTGACTAAGAAACATGACATCTTGCTTTTGATTACAAGAAGATTATATTTTAGTAGGAGTAGATACTGCCAGCAAAAAAACTCCCATATGGGCATCAGGCAGTTTTAAATTGTCTGTAAGGTAGCTCAGCAAACAGCAGTGCTGCCAGATGTTTTCAAACAGAAGTACAAAATCTGAACAGATTCTTGCTGTCCAAGACCAACCTATCAGCTGCCACAGTGGCTTAATTAGTGGCGTATGATTGGTTGATTCCAAGTGATTTACTGTGTCATAAACAAGCACTGAGGCAAGCTGTACTTTTCACAGTCGAATGGTGGTTTAATCCTGGATAATGCACACTGATGTTGAAATAAAGATCACACTCTGAGAAAAATGACCATCAGTGGAAAACAACCAGTAACTAAATAATTTTTTTTTTCAAAATGTTATTATGAGTCATATTTCTTTACTGCTGCAACAAAAAGAAAATAAAAAAAGATTGTGAGACCAGAATTTATGATGACTGTTTTTTTTTTTTTTTTTGCCATTTTTTAGATCTCACGATCCAAGGGCACTGGAAGACTTCTTTAAAAGGGGGCGACGGGTGTGGGGAGGATGACTTTTATGAAGTTTTAACCTTTTATAGAGAACACATGACTTCTGTGCTCAGCAGTTTTTCCAAGGGCATTTTAGTCAATCTGCTCATACAAGACCGTTAAGCACACTAGTGGCAAACTAATAAAAAAAACTTCCCTCTAGGGACTTGAAGTGGGTCAAACAGAGCAGCCGGCAATTTATCATATTTCCTCACTCAAGCTTTATATTTATTTGTTTGCAGAAATACTGTTTAAACATGTACTTTTAAGAGTCACAAATACTATTTAAACATATGCTGGTGAAGATTCTCAGTCATCCAGGACACGATAAATTCAAAAATCATTCAAAACAAGAACAACTGGACATTATTTGTAACAGAAAACATTTTGCTCCTCATCGAAAGAGCTTTCTCAATTCAAAGAGCAGTGAGTGTGGGGTTCAGGTTATAAGGCTGAGTGAGATAAGACGCACATGTAGTACTGTTTAAACATGTACTTTTCAGAGTCACAGCTGATATTTGCAGTTGTAAATAGCCAGTTTTACCACAAAAAGATAAAAACAGATCATGTTAGATTATTCTTCCTCAATATTCCCTCAAAGGTCATTCTCAAAGTGTGAATGACCTTTTCAGTGTTTTGAACCTGAAACTCATTCACCTTTGCGGCGACAAGACGTTAATTAAGAGGTGAAACTTCAGTTTTTGCCATTTTACCAATACATTTAGGATTATCAATATCTATAGCAAATGTTTTTAAACTTTAGAATAAAATATATAAATGTGGATGAGGTCAAAGGTGTAAAACAACCTGCAATAAACAAATTGTTGTTTAATCAATTTGGCCTACAAAATTGTGATGTTTGTCTAAAGTTGTTTGCTTGTGAACCTAATCTTTAACTATTGACGGTAAATCCTAGTGCAGGGCTATTCAACTAAACTGGCCAGGGAGCCACAGTTTCTGAAAGCTAGCAGCTCAGGGACTGAACATCCTGCGATCAAAGTCATTATGTAATTAAACTAAGTATTACAATGATCTGGTGACTTTTAAATTTGTTTATTTTATTGAATTGAATCATAAATGCAATAAAAAGAAACCAAACCCAGAACCCCCCCTCACAAAAAACAAACTAACAAAAAAAAAACCAAAAAAACCCATATATAACATCCAAAAAAGTTCAATCTGGTCCTCTGGACATTCAAAAAAACAAAAGCAAAACAAAGCAAAAAAAATTCTAGAAACGTTTCGTCTCTCATCCAAGAGACTTCTTCAGTCTGAGGTGCTGTTTTCAGCTCAGTCTCTTAAATAGCACCTTCTTAGAGTGGATCAACCAGTTTGCTGCTGACAACCAAAACCAGCTGATCACATGCTCAAGAAGGACCATCAGCCTAACAATGGATCATTAGCACACTGATGGCTGTTTACTATTCACAGAGGGCTGAGTGATACTAGCAATCACAGCATTGTAAGAGTGGGACAGTTGAACCCGGAGGCCTCCACCCCTGTTTAATAATGGACGATTTATTTTCACAAAGATGGCCAAAGATGGTTTTGGTTGTCAGCAGCAAACTGGTTGATCCACTCTAAGAAGGTGCTATTTAAGAGACTGAGCTGAAAACAGCACCTCAGACTGAGGAAGTCTCTTGGATGAGAGACGAAACGTTTCTAGATTTTTTTTTGCTTTGTTTTGCTTTTGTTTTTTTGAATGTCCAGAGGACCAGATTGAACCTTTTTGGATTTTTCTACCTGGATTATTGAGCATGCATCAAGATACCATATATAACCTATATATATATATATATATATATATATATATATATATATATATATA
>NC_056499.1:42350658-42354042 GCF_014905685.2 Nematolebias whitei | reverse complement strand
ACCATCAGCCTAACAATGGATCATTAGCACACTGATGGCTGTTTACTGTTCACAGAGGGCTGAGTGATACTAGCAATCACAGCATTGTAAGAGGGGGACAGTTGAACCCGGAGGCCTCCACCCCTGTTTAATGATGGACGATTTCTTTTCACAAAGATGGCCTCCTTTACTCCTCTCTCAAACCATCGTTCCTCTCTGTCCAGGATGTGAACATCTTCATCCCTGAAAGAGTGACCGCTGGCCTGGAGATGAGTGTAGACCGCAGAGTCCTGGCCTGATGATGTTGATCGTCTGTGCTGGGCCATCCTTTTGGCCAGTGGCTGTTTAGTTTCCCCGATGTAAGACTGATCACAGCCCTCCTGACACTGAACAGCATACACAATATTACTCTGTTTGTGCCGGGGGACTGGATCTTTGGGATGAACCAGTCTTTGCCGTAATGTATTTTGGGGTTTAAAAGCCACTGGGACGTTGTGTTTAGAAAATAAACGTCTCAGTTTCTCTGATACTCCCTCAACATATGGAATGACCACTGGTCTGGGTCTGGATTCTGGGTTTAAGAGACTGAGCTAAATACAGCACCTCAGAATGAGGAAGTCTCTCGGATGAGAAACAAAACGTTTCTACATTTTTTTTGTTGTTTTGCTTTTTTTTTTTTTTTTTTTTTTTTTGAATGTCCAGAGGACCAGATTTAACTTTATTAGATTTTTCTACCTGGATTATTGAGCATGCATCAGGACACATGGGTTTAATTATTCTGCTGAATAGTTAACCTAACCTTTTTCTATTTGCGTATCTTACTCCGCAAATCAAACCGTAAAGACCTACTGATACATCAAAGATGTAAAACTGTTAAGTCCTAAATAGTTTTTTGGGACGTCTCCATTGTTGACCTAACTTGAGCTACTTCAGCTACTTTTGCAGTTAGACATATTTAGTAGTCTGCAGCCTTTCACACATTGTGCTTACATATTTTTATTATATGGATACAAGTAATTGTTTATATTGATTTAAGAAAAATACAGTATTAAACCAGCCACTACGGAGCACAAGCCAGTGTATCTCTTGTGCCGGTCCCAAGCCCGAGGAAATGGTGAGGGTTGTGTCAGGAAGGGTATCTGACGTAAAATAATTTTGACAAAACTATAATGCGAGTTCATCAAAGCAAAACCATACTGGATCAGTCGAGGCTCAGGTTAACAATGACCACCACCGGTGTTGTTGGCAAACAGGGTGCCAGTGGAAATTGTGTTACTGTTAGTCGAAGACGACGAGGAGGGAAATGTGTCAGGAGACAGAAGGAGAAGAGGAAAGTCAAGAATGTAGAACTGAGGGTTGCAACTCTAAATGTGGAGATAATGACAGGCAAAGGTAGAGAGCTGGCTGACATGATGCAGCGAAGGAAGGTAGATGTTTTATGTGTCCAAGAGACCAAGTGGAAGGGAAACAAGGCTTGCAGCATTGGAGCAGGGTTCAACTGTTTTACCATGGTGTGGATAGAAAGAGAAATAGAGTAGAGGTGATCCTGAAGGAGGAGCTGGTAAAGAATGTAGTAGAGGTGCAAAGAGTGTCAGATTTTTTTTATTTTAAATCTCACCATACTGAGTATGTTAGTCTGGTACAGGACATGTATAAGGACAACAGGAAAATGGTGATATGTGCTGTAGGAGTGACAGATAGCTTCATGGTGGAGGTGGGAGTGCATCAAGGGTTGGCTCTGAGCCCCTTCTTGTTTGCTCTGGTGATGGACTGACTAACAAATGAGGTGAGGCAGGAATCCCAGTGGACTATGGTGTTTGCAGATGAGATTGTGATCTGTGGTGAGAACAAGTAACAGGTTGAGGAAATCTCGGAAAGGTGGAGGTATACACTTGAAAGAAGAGTAATGAAAGTCAGCCGTAGTAAGACAGAGTACATATGTGTGTGAATGAAATGGAGGCCGGTGGAACAGTGAGGCTACAAGGAGCAGAGGTCACAAAGGTGTAGGATTTCAAGAACTTGGGGTCCACTGTCCAGGAAAATGGGGAGTGTGGTAAATAAGTGAAAAAGAAAGTCCAGGCAGGATGGAGTGGATAGAGAAAAGTTTCAGGAGTGATTTGTGACAAAAGGGTGTTGGCAAAGGTCTACGGTTTATAGGTGAGCAGTGAGACCAGCTATGTTGTATTGTTTGAATACAGCGGCATAAACAAAAACACAGAAGGAAGAACTGTAAATAGTAGAGTTGTTATGTTGATGTTAAAGTTCTTGTCGGGAGTGATAAGGATGGTTAGAGTTAGAGAGGACATGGAGACAGTTGGAGAGAGGGCAGATGATGCAGAGGACAGCATGAGATGGAGGAGGATGACTAACTTTGACGACTCCTGAAAAGAGTACAGCCGAAAGACAAAGAACAATAAGAAAGGCTGATTTGGAGAAACAAATTTTACAACTAGTCAACTGAGAAGAATGCATTTTTTTTCTCCTTACCATGTTGGGTTTACACATCAGTTAATTGAAAAATGGGCAATTGTAAGATATGCCTTCTGACTTCTGACAACAAAATATTTCATATCAAGGAATAGGCAGTTCAAAAGAGGTAGGCATTGCTGTTTCTATCATCAAGAGACATTGAACCTGTTCAGACAGACGTGAGGAACTTCAGGGTAAAAATAAGAAACTCATTTATTTAAATAACCCAAAACTAAAAGCTGAAGTGGTAACAAACTTACAAAAATTGCGAGCTCAGGGAGACACAGGGGCACAGAGCATGACTGGCAGAGGAAGCACAATCCATGGATGACGTATACACATAAGAGACATTATTTAAGGATTAAAACTAACAAGAGGGAACAGCAAACACCTGTGGATGATAATCAGGAGCAGGTGAGAGTGAGAGGAGAAGGAAACAAGAGGAGAGAAACATTGGGGGAGCTGGAAAGACAAGAATAATGGACTCAGAGAAATAAAACACCACAAAACACAGATTATGGCATCTATACTAGATTACGTCATACCCTGTCTCAGGACATCTGTAAATTTTACCTTAATGATTTTGATCCTACATTGTACTGTTACATTTAAGTTAAATGCATTTATTGCTTATTTTTTAATCTTAAATAAAATTAAATAAATGAAGGCATCCTATTTTGTTGAGGCATTGAAATTCATTAAGTTAATCAAGGTTTTTATTTCATCCATCCATTTTCTTTACCCGTTTATTCCATTTTGGGTCAAGGGGGTCGCTGGTTCCTATGTCCAGCAATCACTGTGCGAGGGGCGGGGGACACCCTGGACGGGTCTCCAGTCCATCACAGGGACACATAGAGACAAACGAGACAAACAACCATTCACTCTCTCACTCACACCCAGGGACAATTTAGAGTTACCAATCAGCCTAACATGCAT
>NC_056499.1:42343759-42350558 GCF_014905685.2 Nematolebias whitei | reverse complement strand
GTGAGGTTCTGGAGGTCAGTGAGGTTCTGTAGGTCAGTGAGGTTCTGGAGGTCAGTGAGGTTCTGGAGGTCAGTGAGGTTCTGTAGGTCAGTGAGGTTCTGTAGGGCTATGCCATCAGTTTTGGTCCTTCTTTATCATGAACAGCTAGTTTTGATTGTCATCATCAAACTGTTTGAGTTATTGTTACGAGTTATTGTTAGTTATTGTTACGAACAATAACAATAACAATAACAAATAACAATAACAATAACAATAACAATAACAATAACAATAACAATAACAATAACAATAACAATAACAATAACAAATAACAATAACAATAACAATACAAACTGTACGAGTTATTGTTTCATTATGTCAACATTAGCTTTGTGTGTTAGCACGCACGTGATACGTATGTCTGATATCCTGTAGTTCACCGTGGACTACCAAATACGTTTGCAAATGATCAGGAATGTTTACAAACCTTCCTGATGCATGCTCAATAATCCAGGTAGAAAAATGTAAAAATGTTCAGTCAGGTCCTCTGGACGGGTCAGAAAACAAACAAACAAAAAAAAAAGTAGAAACATTTCAACTTTCATCCGAAAGCCTTCTTCAGTCTGAGGAGCTGCATTCAGCTCAGCCTTAAACAAACCTTTTATATTCAAAAGAAACACTCCAACCACATTTTAAAACTTTTAAAACAACCAGTTGCTCATTATCTGTTAAAGTATTTTGCAGCGTTAGCTCTCAAAGTATGTGTTGTGAATGACTCGGCTACTACCACGCCGACTGTAAAACTGACCAAGTTATTTAGAATGGTGTTAGCTAGCTGATTATCTGTGGTGGCAGTCTTGAATTGTATTGATCCAAACGTTAATCAGTTCTAGATTGTAGTGAATGGTTATTTTCTGAGAGTGTCGTTGAAATCTGTTCGGCTCAGATTTCAGATCAGATGATTTGCAGACACAACTAAACGACTGCCTTTCCACCTTCAGCGCAGCTCAAATGAAAATAGGCTCACCGACCGTTATCCCCACGTGTTCAGCTGCCTCTCATTGATATTTGACTTGTGGTATAACAAGAAATCAGGTTTTATTTTTATTATGCTTTGGACTTCTTTGTAAAGAGTTTTGTAACAGTTTTTAAAGCGAGCCCGTTGAGTTTTTTTCTTTTTTGAACTTGTGCATTGGAACAGGTTTCTCATAATGAGGACAGCAGGCACTTAGTTTGAAAATGTATTCACTTTATAAGTAAATGTGAAGTGTCGGCATTGCTGGCAAATAAAGCGTGAAGCACTTTCTCCATCTTGTCAAAACTTCTTTTTGAAACAGAGCTTGACTTTAGAAGTATTTTATTTACTGAAATGTTCATTTATAGGACAACAAATGCTGACAAGTGATAGTTTTGTCCTTGAAGCTTATTATGCAATAGATGTAGATAAAGATGCAACCTGAATTTGTATTAACTTTCTAGGTTATTATAATTTTGACACACTTTCAGATAATGCAGGTGGATGAGCTCAATACTGCACAACCTCTTTAATAAAGTGTTACTGAACTAAATTGTGGTCGTGTCCTGATGATGTCTGGACACGTAAAATGGACTATTTTCCTTCTTGCAATCACAGACCAGCAGTATTAGTATCATAATGCTGTTATTATCACTCATGGCTCATAGATACATTTAATTAAATTGCCCAACAAAGTTAAGTCGGGTCCTCTGGACGGTTTAAGTAATGTGTTTTATTTGCACTCCTCATGCTCCATAACTCTCCTGCTGATGTTCTGTGAAGATGTGATATTAACTGTCCCATATCACTCGTTATGTGACCAGTCAGTGAGGAACAGAAAGAACTGGTTGCTTTTGATATCCTCAAGGTTGGATTGATATGATACAGTGACATGTCCTCAAAGAAGAGTCCAATGTTTCCTCTAATTTTTCTCGTGTCTGGGCAAACACACAAGCGCACTGAGGAGCACTGTGAGCAACATCAGATGTGCACGCTGTGGTCACACACCAGTTCAAAACCTGGGATCATATCGTTACATGGTTTATTAAAATGTTCAAATTACAGCAGCAATTTTCATTCGTTTACTTTTAATACAAGTGATTTGGCCCAGTTCAAATGAAAAACACATTAATCGTATTGTTCATGAGATGTGTAGTTATATCTCAATGAGACTAACGTGTATAAATAAAGGTTGAATTGAATTGAAAATATGTGAGAGTCCTGCTTTGGTCTGGTTGAGGGTCCTGCTGTGGAAGAAATGAGACGTGCACCTTTCAGACGTAACATTTTGTTCACATTAAAACATTCACATTTTGTACAATGACATGCTGTAGCTTGTGATAGTGGAAACTCCTGTAACTAAAATATCTAATTACACAGTTTTTATTAGTATTTCTACTACCCATAAATTATCTAGTAGTAACATTTAATGATAAAAAACAATCTTACCATACCATTTTATTTATAGAGCACCTAAAACAGCAACAAGGCCAACCAAAGTGCTGTACAGACAGAACAACAGACAACACACGGGGAAAAATACAAAATGAGGTAAATCAGAATACAGACATAAAAACGATGCAGATAATAACGACTAACCAGTGTGGAGCATACAGGATCAAAACACAGATCATCTGGTGTTGAAAGCTACTGAATAGTAGTGAGTTTTTAAACGTGACTTGAAAACCGAGAGGGAGGGGGCCTGTCTGACAAGCAGAGGCAACTCGTTCCAAAGTCTTGGTCCTGCTACAGAGAAGGCCCTGTCACCTTTGCGCTTAAGACGAGTTCCTGGAACTGTGAGGAGCAACTGGTCCGCTGACCTCAGGGAGCGTGGTGGGACATACGGTTGTAGCAGATCAGAGAGATGGGGGGGGGTGGCGACACTGTTCAGCGATTTGTAGACATACATGAGTATTTTGAACTGGATTCGAAAGTGAACCGGTAACCAGTGCAGTGAGGCCAAAACTGGTGTAATGTGCTCTCTTTTGCCTGTACTGGTTAAAAATTGGGCTGCTGCATTCTGGACCAGTTGTAGTCGTGCAATGGAGGTCTGACTGATACCAAACAGGAGTGAATTGCAGTAATCAAGCCTGGATGTAATGAATGCATGTATTACTGTCTCCAGGTTATTTTTGGAAAATATGGGCTTCAGTTTAGACAGCCGCCTCAGTTGGAAGAAGCATGAGTTTCAGGGAAGGGTCCATTATCACGCCCAGATTAGTGACTCTTTGTTTTTCTGACAGGGTTAAAGCGGAGAGGTCGATGCAGTGGTTTGTGATCGTGTCGTTGGGAGGGAACAACGTGAGTTCAGACTTCTTTATTAAGTATCTTATTAAATGGCACTAGATTATGCACAAATCTGACTTAAATTGTACCTTATTTTTCATCCTGTTTAAAAACTCCCCACTATTCAGTAGCTTTCAATACCAGAGGATCTGTGTTTTGAACCTGTATGCTCCACACTGGTTTCTCATCATATTTATTATCTGCATCATTTTTATGTCTATATTCTGATTTACTTCATTTTGTATATTGCTTCATGTGCTGTCTGTTGTTCTGTCTGTACAGCACTTTGGTTGGCCTTGTAGCTGTTTTAAGTGCTCTATAAATAAAATGGTATGGGATGGGATGGTCTGGTATGACCATAGATGAGGGTGGGAACGTAGATCGACCAGTAAATCGAGAGCTTCACCTTTTCACTCAGCTCTCTCTTCACCACGACAGACCGGTACAGCGCCTGCTTCACTGCTGACGTTGCACCGATCCGCCTATCGATCCCTCACTCCATTTTCCCCTCATTTGTGAACAAGACCCTGAGATACTTGAACTCCTCCACTTGGGGCAGGACCCCCTCCCGGACCTGGAGAGGGCACTCTACCCTTTTCCACCTCAAGACCATGGCCTCGGATTTGGAGGAACTGATCTTCATCCCTTCATCCCATACATTTCATCATTATGTATTTATTTATTTCATTTAGTCACATTCTGTCCTCCATATGTTGCAGGCTCAACCCCTTTTTAATTTTTTTAAAAATTTGTTGTTACTCGAGCCTTGTTTTTTGTTGTTGTTGTTGTTTTTGCTACAGCTAACTAGTTAACCTACTCCTAATATTACTGTATCTTTGATTAATTGTTCTGTTTGGCAGCGAGAGGATGCAAGATGTTATTTAATCTGCATCTTATGACTCAGACACAGACAATAAGAATAGTTTGATGATTTAGTGTGGGAGCCACTGATTAGAACTAAAACACTCTCAAGAGAAAATGTGTAATTATTGTTGCATTTTTATTGCTACACCGTTCAAAGAACCAATATTTCACAGAAATTCTCCTAAATATGCAGTAAAGTAGATGAATTCAAGCCCACATTCGTTATGGGGCAGCTGTGGCTGAGTGGTTAGAGCAGTTGTCCTCCAATGAGAGAGTTGGGGGTTCAAATCCACCAGCAGTCACATGCTGCAGTGTCCCTGGGCAAGACCTCTGATGTGAGTCCCATCAGTGCATGAATGTGATAAAGCACTGATTATTCTTTGTAGAGATCTAGTAGAGTGCTGTATGAATGTGTTAATGAGGCACAGATTGTGTTGTAAAGAGCTTTGAGTATCTTGATAAGATAGAAAGGTGATATACAGTCCATTTACTATTATAGTCTTCTATCCTAAATGTTTTTTTTTGTAAACAACAGTAAAAATGTAACTGTTCCACTTTTCCCGATCTTCACTCTATATTACCTCTGGTGCCATATTTTATGGGGTTGAGGTGTGTTTTAATGAGGGTCTGTCGTACTTTACGTACCAAAGTATAGTAAAGGAAGAACAACAAACGCTCAGTGATGGAGGTGAGGGCGGCCATGGAAGTCAGAGCAGGTTTGGATGAGTCAAGTCTCCAAGCTGCAAATGGATTCACGCTCTGAGCGATTGGAAGGCTAAAAATAGCAGACAGGGCTTTGTGGGTAATTGCATGAACCCAAAAAAAAACATTGGCCTCTGATGTCAAGACTTCATTTCAACAGTTAGTTTGTCCTCGTGACCCTGATGAAAGTATTATAAGTGTGTCATAATGTGGAGCGGGTAACAGCCCCCGCTCCTCATCTGTCTCACACATCTCTGGCTGTGTCAGGTTCGTTTTTTGACAGGATGAGGCAAAATCTTCGCTTGTGATTGACAGTTCAAAGGACGCTGCTATCAAATGTAGTCAATCATGTTGCTTTATGTCTGTCAGCTCCAAGTGATGGGAGAAATATGGTTGTCACTTCATTGGTGACAGAGATAATTACTGCTGGGAGACTTTTGGTTAAGACTAAATTGTTTCCATGCTGTGTGTAAAAACAGCCTCACCATATGATGAGAGTTTAATACAGTGCTTTCACTAATTATATTATTCTCAGTGGTTCAGTTCAGTCTTGTCTTTAGAGCTCTTTTGAACCCGTGTTATATTCATTTTGACCACGTGAGGGCAGCAGAGTAAGCTGAAATCACTACCGTGATGCTGAATGCATCAAACATGGCTGCTTGTACAAAACAAGGACACTTAAAACAGGACAGGCTCCAGTTAGTTGATAAAAAGCAAATTATGAATTAAAATATGTTGAAGTCAAGGGAAAGAACCACCTGTTCAACAAATGATTGCTCTTTTTTGGGGAAAAAACACTTAAATAAAGGAAGAAAATAAAAGGTTTTCTAGTTTTTTTTTTTTTTTTTGTAGAAACAAGATGCTTCATATTAAAATGATGCTAATGAGACCCATAAAACCGGCAGAGTTATTTAGCAAATTTCTGCAAAACAAAAGTGTAAACACATACACCCACATTAAATTAAATAAAAGATTTGTTGCTACATGTATATTTTTAGGGTCATATTTATGTAATGGACAAAAAAAAATAATCAAAACAAAATATATTACCATACTTTGCAATGTTTTTCATAAAAAAAAATAAAAAAAAAATCCTAAATGACACTTTTTGTCTCAAAAATGTTGTTTTATTTGTAAGAGTAAATATGTGTTTCACTCTTAACTGCTGTTATCAACCATTTAACACTCAGATAATATGTTGAGGACCAGTCTCAGTGACTACCACACTAAACTTTAGCTCATTATCTGTTCAATTTAACTGCTCTCTAGCTGTTTTATTTTTCTACAGTCTTCTGGCTGTGGCAGCCATCGTGAATCAGTCTGATTACTAAGTTACTCATTTAGAAGTGTATTATTTTCTTTACGTTTTAGTAAAATCCATCTTGTAATTCATGAGATTTGTTGATAACATGTGAAACAACCTTCTTTGCATTTTGGCAGCGGGCTGTAAAAAAGATGTCAGACTTTAGAAGGAACAAATAACGACTGAAACATTTACAGGAAGTTTTCTTTATTGCATAGTCTGCTTCCACTCTGGTAGATTAAAAGGATGTCAAAACATTAAAACTGTGCTGCTGATTATCCATGCTGCTGATCCTCGACTTATCTGTGCTGCTGATTATCCATGCTGCTGATCTCTTGCCTTTATGCTGCTGTATTCAAACCCATCTGCTCACAACAGACTCATGTTCAAGCTGCTGTTTAATACACTGTATTATTTTACATTATTAGTTTTTAGTATATATCTTAAATCCTTGTATACGGTTTCTTTTTATACTTTATATTTTTGCTATTTTGGGGTGTAACTGGGACCTTGAGTACACAGTTAATCTGAGTGGTAACAAAACATAACTTGGACATTTGGTGGGCTGAGCTGACTTTGTCAGCTTACAGGCTTAAAAAAAAAAAACCGTATACAAGGATTTAAGATATATACTAAAAACTAATAATGTA
>NC_056499.1:42335491-42343659 GCF_014905685.2 Nematolebias whitei | reverse complement strand
ATAGATATATATATATATATATATATATAGTTATATATATATAATACTCTAGCATAATTAAAGTGAACATATGATATTTGTCAACACATTAATTTTTTTGTTGGTGGTATGCCAGCTGGTGGGTGCTGAACTACCCAGAAAACACCTGTCGATTGCAATAAGTTAAGTTTTAATCAGTATTCCTGTGCTGAGTTAAAATAACAATATTAAAAAAAAATATCACAGGAAATGTTTTGACAGATTATAAAAGTCTTGGTTTTTTATCATTCATGAAATGTCAAGACTATTAAACCCAAAACGGCAGGCGCTTGCAGTATAATACTGCCCTGTGCTTTCTTTGTATTCTCTTTCTAACCTTTTGGATTTCAAATGAGGTATTTGATGAGATGAACGTTTATTTTCAAACTAAGCCTTGAGAAGATTAGAAGGAAACAATATATTGGAACTAATAACTGATATAAAGTTTGAGCCCAATCATGCTCTGTTACTCATTGATGTAAGAAACCAAATAGAATGGAAACCTGTTTTTCTTCTTCTTCTTTTGGCTGCTCCCTTTTTTTTAGGAGTTGCCAAAGTGAACTAAGTCACACGAAGACTTGGCAGTTATTTTTACGCCGGATGTCCTTCCTGATGCAACCACAGACACCGAGCTACCACAGCCCTCTGTGTGGAGCAGAGAGCTGCTATCTAGGACACCAGGAGGAGCAGATGGTGGGGGTTAAGGGCCTTGTTCAAGGACCCAGAGTGGGGCGAATGAGGGTGGGGGCAGGTGTGGGTGCTTCACCTACCCCACCCACATTTTTTGATGTTGTTGGTACCGGGGCTTGAACCGGCGATCTTCCGATCACAGGCCCACCTTCTCTAACCTCTGCCCCACCACTCCCCAAATGGAAACCAAAATCTTAAAATTAAAAAATGTGTTGTGCCTAAAAGTTTTCTGTATTTTTAAAAAATATATTTTTTTATAAAGTTTGCAGGAAGTGTTATGGTCTCTAAGTAGAAAATTTGACTCAGAGACAGTACTTTGTTGAAGGTAACTTTCCAACAATAAAACACTTTTTTCTTACATACATATTACTGTATTTACAGAAATACATTATGTGTATTAAAGTTATTGTACTCCTTTTTGTCAGTGTAACTTATGCCATGTCTTTCAGTTTATTGCTGGTTTTCTCTTTAGCATGTGGCCACTGCAGTGGAGAGCTACTTGAAAGCTGTTTTTTTTAGTACGTAATGTATTTGGATATGTGTGAATGTTGATGTTATACCAGTACTTGCACATAGACCATGACATTGGGCTTGAGTGTGTCGTTCTAAACACTGTCACTTACTGGCCAGTAAGTTTAAATACATGGATAGCTTCTTCAATGAAGGTGCGTCTCAAAAAATTTATATTGAGAAAATGTTTTTTCTTTTTTAATGCTACATGTTTGTCTCTTGACTCTTCCACTGGGTGATGTTTAGTTTAGGCTACACTGCATGACTAGTGATTTTTTTTAAGGCTAGCCTAGCCCAGGAAAAATTTGATAGTTGGCTCGTATCCGAGGCCAAACGGGAGTCAGATTCAGATAAGCCACAATTGTTGATTTTCTTCAGGCAGACTGTTTTTCTTGTGATCCTTGAGTCCTGCTGGAACTTCCTCTGTCCAAAATGTCCAGATTTATGGGTATTCCTCCCACTCCGCGTTATGAGCCTCCTCAAGATCGATCACATATGCTGCCGAGTCCTAAAGCTGCAGGTGGCCTGCAATTCTCACAAATTGCCTCCATCTTATGGTTTAGTGCGTTAATCAGCTGATTTTTAGTACTCATAGCATGAACCAAACACAGACTTGGAAGCTTGCCATGGCCAAAACTGCTGCCGATGTCTTCAAGTTGATAAAACCTTTCAATGCCAAATAGCAGAACCCCTGCTATCATAAATCCAAAATATAAACTTTTTCAGCGTCCTCCCGAGACAGAACTGAAAGACACATCAGCTGATCTCTGATATCCCCCAGCATGAGTCTCAGCCGGGCAACAGGGTTCTCCAGGACCCTGTTGTTTTGTTGAAAAGATTTTGTTGATTCCATTGAATGTCCAGCTCGTCAGATCCATAATAATGTTTTTTGTTCGGGAGATGTGTACCAGGAGCTCCGAGACACACAGAGAGCAGAAGCAGGAGGAAAGTGAGAACATGGGAGGGAGAGAAGAAGCGTCCATCTTGAGTGAGAGCCAGAGGAGAAAGGCACCTTTATTCAAATGGTAGTTTGCAATGCAATGATATTTTGCAATGGGCAATTCCATATGCAAACTTTTGATGCATCATTAATTAATTTATAATAATGTCAGTGATATTTATGAATGGAAATTGTGTGCAGCGTGTTTGCTTTGTTTATTTGAAGATTACATTGTAGTATTTCAGTATAAAATGTGTGTATGTGTGCAATGAGTGCAAACATACTGTACTCATCAGATCCAATGAAACAACTGTTTATTGAACTTACATGACCACCACATTGTTCAAGCCAAGAGACATTATCAGCACTGGGGGCTACGCACCCCACAAGGTCAGATCCAAGAATCGCCCCTGGCCCCAACACAGACTGTCACAGAATGACCATTATCACGCTTTGACATAATGTTCAGTTTCACAATGACACAGAGACAAATAAGGAATTATGAAGTGTACAGGAAAATAATATTGTACAATACTTAAACATTACCTTGTACAAGGAAGCAGCACAATAAATATTACTACTGAAATATAGTAATATATTCCCTTCACAGTTACAACACATGGAACACACTTTCAACTCAGTTTAAAAACTCTAAAACCTGCAGCTATTGAAATATTAATACTGTAACTAACGATGAACTGTTTTAGTAATGACTTTAATTTTAAATGGAGCACATAGTAAAAACCATACACAAGTATGAAGTAGAGTGGTTCTAAGAAGTGAATAACTGTTGGGTAATTATATTTTCAGTGATTTTACAAGAAAGCAAAGCAATGTGAACCTTGCTGATGTTGAGGAAAACAGTTGGATGATTAGACTTGAACAACAGATAATCCAATAGCATCCCTTTACCTGAGTCTTTTATTTGTGTAGGGACATCTTTACTGATCACTTTGCATGCATTATAAAAAAATATTTAAATTCAGCATTTTTTTTTGTTGATTTAAAAAAAAAAGTAACCTCTTCAGCACAGCAGTGCTCAGTGACAACTGTATTTCTTTATTCATTCATTTACTCTAAAGTCAGACTCAGAGTCAGAGATTCTTTATTGTCATTCACACCTCATGTGGTACATGTGGTGGAGCGAAATTATGTACACAGGGTCCCAGTTACATCCAACAATAAAATGTAAAAGAAAAACAATGATAACATCTAAGATATGAACTAAGAAAAACATCAACTAAATATATATTAAGCACTAATAGCATAAAAACTTTACGTCGAACATCAGCACAATCATGAACATGAGTCTGTGTGAGCAGATGAGCACGCATGAACACAACAACATTGAAACAGATCAGCAGCAACATGCAGCAGATCAGCAGCAACATGATGTGATTTTTTTCACAGTGATTATTTTGATTCGTGAGTCTAACAGTCTCAGGGTAGAAGCTGTTCCTCAGTCTAGTGTTTCTGAACTTAGTGCTCCTCAACCTCCTTCCTGAGGGGAGCGGGGCAAAAAGTGTGTGTGCTGGGTGAGTGGGGTCCTTCATGATGCAGGTGGCCCTCTTCCTGCATCTAGAGGTGTAGATGTCTGTGATGGTGGGGAGGCTGACTCCGACAGACTTCTGTGCAGCCTTCACCACTCTCTGCAAAGCTTTTCTTTCTGCAGATGTGCAGCCTCCATGCCACACATTGATGCTGGAGCACAGGATGCTCTCCACTGCACACCTGTCGAAGGAGGTGAGGACTGAGCTTCCCAGACCAGCTCGTCTCAGCCGTCTGAGGAAGTAGAGTCTCTGATGAGCTTTCTTGATCAAGCTGGTGGTGTTGTTGCTCCAGCTGAGGTTGTCATTCATGTGTACACCCAAGTACTTGTAGCTGGAGACCACTTCCACCGCAGATCCTCTTATGATCAGGGGGGTGTAGGTGTTTTTGTTCCTTCTGAAGTCCACAATCATCTCCTTTGTTTTCTTCACATTGATGTGAAGGTTATTCTCTTTGCCCCAGCTCTCCAGGTGTTCCACCTCTTGCCTGTAGCTGAACTCATCATTATTTATGATGCATCCCACCACCACTGTATCATCTGCAAACTTTACAATGTGACAGCCTGGATGGGTAGCTGCACAATCATACGTGAGCAGAGTAAGCAGGAGGGGGCTCAACACACATCCCTGAGGAGAGCCAGTGCTGATGGTTATGGTGGAGGAGGAAAAGTTGTGGATCCTTACTGACTGTTGTCTGTTTGTTAAGGAGTCTAGTACCCAATTGCAAATGGAGGGGCTTAGTCCTAGTGTGAATAGTTTGTCCATCAGGGTTTGTGGGATCATGGTATTGAAGGCAGATGTGAAGTTCACAAAGAGCATATGGACGTAAGAATATTTCTGCTCCAGGTGGTTGAGCGCAGTGTGGACCACAGAGGAGATGGCATCCTCTGTTGATCGGTTCTCACGGTATGCATACTGATGAGGGTCCTCGTTGATGTTAATGGTTGTTTTGATGTGAGTCATGACCAGTTTTTCTAAGCATTTAGCGACTATCGAGGTGAGGGCCACTTGGTGATAGTCATTCAGACCAGTCACTGTAGAGCTTTTTGGGACTGGGATGATGGTGGCAGTCTTCAGGCAGGTGGAAACTGTCTCCGGGATAAGTGAGGTGTTAAAGATGTCTGCCAGCACCTCGCAGAGCTGATCAGCACATTCTTTCATCACTTTTCCGGGGATGTTGGCTGGGCCGGTTGCATTGTGAGGGCTAATCCTACTGAAAGTATTCCTCACTTCGGCTGAGGTCACACTGAGATGCTCTTCATCCAGTGGTGAGGTGAGTCTGGTGCTGGGTGGTCTGTTCGGGTCTTCAAAGTGTGCATAGAACTTGTTGAGGGCATCAGGCAGAGATGAGTCTTTGGGGCATTATTCGCTCCTTCCTTTATAATCTGTTATGCACTTAATGCCCCTCCACATGCTCCGAGGGTCTTGTGAGGTGAATTGACCCTCGATCCTCTGTGCATATGTGGCCTTGGCCTTCTTAATACCAGCAACCAGCTCTTTCCTTGTCCTACTCAGCTCCTCTGAGTTTCCAGACCTGAAGGCAGTGTTCCTGGCTTCCAGCAGGGTGCGCACCTCTGCATTCAGCCAAGGTTTTCTGTTTGGGTAGCTTTTAACATTTCTTATAGTGGAGATGGTGTCAGAACATGTACTAATGTAACCCAGAACTGAGGATGTGTATTGGTCCAGATCAAGCGATCCTCCATTTTCAGCAGCTTCTCTGAAAACCTGCCAGTCTGTTCAATCAAAACAATCTCTCAGTATGGGGCCAGTGTCCTGGATCCAAAGTTTAACTTAATTTTGTACCGGTCTGGAGCATCTCAGTGGGGGCATGTACGCAAGCGCCAGGAAGATTGAGATGTGGTCTGACAGTCCTGGGTGGGGGCGGGGTTCGGCTTTGTATGCATATTTTACATTTGTTTAAACATGGTCCATCGTGTTGTCTCCACGTGTTGGTATGCACACGTGCTGATAAAATCTTGGGAGACAGTCCTTTAGATTCACATGATTAAAGTCATTCTTAAGACTGATATTTAGTAATGTAAAAGTAAAGTAATGCTATTAAGTAATAGAAAAAAATATTGAAGTCCCATTTAAAATTGACAGTATTGAAATTCATAGTGGTGAAGATTCTCAGTCATCCAGGACATGATGAATTCAAAAAGCGTTCTATACAAAAACAACTGGACTTTATTTGTAACAGAAGACGTTTCGCTCCTCATCCGAGGAGCTTTCTCAATTCAAAGAGCAGAGAGTGAGAGATACAGGTTATAAGGCTGAGTGAGGTAAGACACACACATATATGTAGATTGGCAATTCACACCTAAACAAACATTAACAGTAAGAGTCTTTTGTTCCTCTAATACACAGACGAGGCCCCTCTGTTCCCATCAGGTATGAAAAACCGGCTGGGAATCTGTTTTAAAGTTGCATTATAAGTTTTTGAAAGTGGAAATCTGAGGCCTCCTCCTCTGTTAAGAGATGGCTTTTCTCTTTTTACATAAATTGCCTTCTTCACCCCCCTCTCAAACCATCTGTGTTCTCAGTCCAAAATGAAATAGAAGCTTTCACCAGACACATCAACTTGGTCAGTAACAACATCAAGTTCACCAGAGAGGATGCAAACGACAACAAACTGCCTTTTTTGGACTGTTTGGTTCAGATGGAAAGAGAGGACAGCCTCAACATTGAAGTTTACAGAAAACCAACCCACACAGACCAGTATCTTCTGTTTGACTCCCACCATCCACTGGAACAAAAACTCTCGGTCATCAGAACTTTACAACATCGGGCCGAATGCGTCCCCCCGAAGACAGAAGGTAAGGAAAAGGAACAGAAACACATTCAAGAAGCTCTTCAAACGTAGATATCCTAACTGGGCTTTTGTCAAGTCAGCGAGGAAATCTACAAAACACACTAATAAACAGAAAAAGGAGAACAACAGACGGAAAAACATCGTCATCCCTTATGTTGCTGGAGTATCAGAGAAATTCAGAAGGATCTTCAACAAACACAAGATCCCAGTACATTTCAAACCCAGCAGGACTCTCAGACAGAGGCTGGTCCACCCTAAAGACAAAACACCCATACACAAACAGAGTGGTGTAGTGTATGCGGTCCAGTGCAGCGAGGACTGTCCAGACCTCCACATTGGAGAAACTAAACAGCCTCTTCACAGACGCATGGCTCAACACAGGAGAGCCACCACCTCTGGACAAGATTCGGCTGTTCACCTCCACCTCACAGATAAGGGACACTCTTTTGAGGACTAAAATGTGCACATTTTGGACCGAGAACACAGATGGTTTGAGAGGGGGGTGAAGGAAGCAATTTATGTAAAAAGAGAAAAGCCGTCTCTTAACAGAGGAGGAGGCCTCAGATTTCCACTTTCAAAAACATATAATGCAACTTTAAAACAGATTCCCAGCTGGTTTTTCACACCTGATGGGAACAGAGGGGCCTCGTCTGTGTATTAGAGGAACAAAAGAGTCTTACTGTTAATGTTTGTTTAGGTGTGAACTGCCAATCAACATGTGTGTGTGTGTGTGTTATCTCACTCAGCCTTATAACCTGTATCTCTCACTCTCTGCTCTTTGAATTGAGAAAGCTCCTCGGATGAGGAGCGAAACGTCTTCTGTTACAAATAAAGTCCAGCTGTTTTTGTATTGAACGCTTTTTGAATTGAAATTCATAGTGTTAATGGAATAACATTTTTGGTTGTCGTTATTGATGAGAAGCTGACATGGAAATCTCATGTAAATTACTTAAGAATAAAAATAACAAAATCAATAACATTACTTTATAAAAGAGTTTTTGAACGACAAAGCTTTGTATATATTGTATAATGTAATGATTGTTCCATAATTACTTTTACTTCATCGGTTAAAATTATTAAAATTTTATGATTTGGTTGACTATAGTATTTTACAAGTCATGTATAAAGCTCATAAAAATATTACTCCCAAAAATTCAATTAAAATTTGTTAAAAAAGAGAGTCATTATAACCTTAAGGGAATGGAAATGTTTGCAAAACCTCAATTTAGAACTAGTCTGAAGGAGTTATATTGTAATTCAGGGAATAGGATTGTGGAATTGTTTTGATATCACCATAAAAAAAATATAAAAACAATTTATTTGTTTAAAAAGATGATTAAGTTAAAATTGTTAGGAAAGTATGATACCATGTGAAGAATGCCTGATGTTTTTTGTTTTCAATTCATTTCAATTCAGTTTATTTCTAAAGCGCCAAATCACAAAAAAGTTGTCTCAGGGCACTTTACAGAAATATTCACATATATTAAAAATCCAATTAGTAAAGTTCTCTATCTAAGGAATCCAGCAGACAAGTTGAATCTTGGCTTCGTTGCAGTCTCCCATCCTGAGCAAGCACAGTGGCAACGGTGGGAAGGAAAAACTCTCTTTAAAAAGGAAGAAACCTCCAGCAGAACCAGGCTCAGGACAAGCG
>NC_056499.1:42326655-42335391 GCF_014905685.2 Nematolebias whitei | reverse complement strand
ATATGTATATGTATAAAATGAGGGGCAGATATTCTCCTTTCTGATGGATTTGTTATTTTTTTCTTTTCTTTTAAATGAATGAATAAATTAATAAATAAAATAAAAGTCTGAACTACAATTACACAGAAAAGAGAGCAATTAAAAGTTCTTGTGAGTTCTGTATTTTTCTTTTCTAATGAAGAAAGCAAACTGTTTCCCTTCTTGTCTTCCATAGAATCCACAGCAGTAATATTTTCCATTCATTTGTTTTCTTGCCCCAGGTTAAATTATGTAGATAGATAGTAAATTCCATTTCATCAAACACTGTGACCCCCACCCCCCCCCCCCACACACACACAAAGATTCAAGCACCTTCTTCTGTTACAAATCCTTTATTATTTAGTAGACAAACTGTAAAACGTCACAGCCGCCTGTTCGAACCCCCTGCTGACTGTAACATCAAAACACAGATTGAAAAGGTGAAGCACCTACATCTGCCTCCACCCCTCATTTGCCTCACTCTGGGCCCCTGAGCAAGGCCCTTAACTCCCACCGTCTGCTCCCCAGATTCTCTATGGCAGCCCTCTGCTCCACATAGTGGGCTGAGGTTGGGTCAGGAAGGGCCTCCAGCAAAGAACATTTGCCAAATCCTCGTGTAAGTTTGCTCGCTGTAGCGACAACTTAAGAGGAGCTGAAAGGGGAGGACAAATAATAATAACAATACAATATGTATGTTTTATGTCAAAACATTTCAACTTCCTTTGGCTGAATGATCACATTTGGGGGAGGAAAAAAAAAAGAAAATCCGGTCTAGGTTTCTGTTCTTCACCCCCTGAAGAACACAAGTCAGCAGGAATATCAGCGTGATGGTAATAACTATGGTTACTGAAGTGCCTGGTTGCATCCCATCATAATCTTTTTAGCCCTTTTCTGCTGTTTTACTCAGCATGGTGCATTAACAGTCCTGCATGCTACACTCATCAGTGCTACTGTGATAAAAACACATTCAATAAGAAGGTGTGTTTACTAACAGGATGGTAATTACAGCTCATTTTGTGGGCAGCGTGTATAGAAAGATCTTTCATAAAGCCTGGAGTCACATTGAAATAAAATGTAAATAAAAACAAATTTTGAATGGGCATTGCAGGTGGAGGAAAATATATAATTGAACTTTTAAAAAAAGGACTTAATGACTCCAATTTAAAAGTCTTTTATTTGGACATTAATGTACTTTACTCAGCAGGAAAAAAAAGGCTTAATTTTAAAAGTTATCCATTTACTTTGTCCTAAATTAATAAGAAGTAAATATTACCATTGCAGTCCAGGACTGTGGGGCACAGAGGTGGTTTCACATTGTGGCTCTGGCTCTTGTTAAACGTGAGTCATTCCTCTCCACTGTCACCTAACACCCCCTGTTTGCTCAGGGTGGGAGATTGTGTCAAATCACAAACGGTTAGTTTTCTTAAAGAGTCAACTCTTTACCAATTGGATTTTTGTAATGAACTGAATCTGATAATACTGTATTTCATTTGAACTGCATGTAAACAAATCTGAATGTATATGAAACTAGATTTGTTTTGGACTGAACGGGATAATTTGTAATTTGATCTTATTTGGACTTGTTGCTGTTTTATACTGCATCCTGCAATAAGTCCTGTGAATTTGTGCTATATAAGTCAATTGCATACTGAATAGATTCAAGTGTAAGAATCACAAGTTTGAGACAGGAGAAGATCTTTTTCACCATGTTTGGCATAAAACTGGCCATTCTGTTGTCAAGCTTTCACTTAATTTCTGTGTTCGTTATTTAGTTTGGAGTCTGAAAATTAACAAAGAATTAAGTATCAAATAAAATAAAATGAAATGTATTTATATATCACGTTTAAAAACAACTATCGGACAAAGTGATGTACATAATACAAAGTGAGAAGGCAATAAAATAAGACACATGGGACACAGAGTTGCAAAAGGTCAGACAGGTTTAAAGGAGCCTGCTCGTTCAGAGCCTTATTATATAGGTCAATAATAAAACTTTAAAATTAATCCTAAAACAAACAGGGAACCAATGAAAGGATGCCAGCACCAGAGAGATATGTTCATACTTCTATGTTTGCGTCACAAAAAAACAAAATGCAGTGTTCTGGACCAGCTGGAGATGTGACAGGTCGGCCTGGCTAACAGACACAACAGAGAGTTGCCCAAGTCGAGTTAGGAGATTTAAAAAGCATTAATCAGTCGTTCAAAGTCTTTAAAAGATAAAAATGAATTAGCATTAGAGAAAAGACACTGTTCAAACAACAATCTATTTTTAACAACAAAACTAATGTTTCTCGAATCAAATATTATTCTCAATTTTTTAACATGAAGTTTTGCAAATGGCTACAAGCTAACCAGATCTGTAGACAAAGCACTTTGGTTTTCAATGGGACAAAAAACGATGACTTCAGTTTTATCCTCATTAACATTCAGGACATTTGAAACCATAAGCCTTTACTTCTGAGAGGCAGTGAAGCAGGGGCCTCAGATTGTGCTGCAACTGACAGTAGACGAGTGTTGTCTTGAGATGTTGAACTTTCTAAAAATGTAGCTTAAAGGGAGCATATAAATTGAAAATAATATTGGTCCAAGATTAGAACCATGGGGTACTCCACATGTGAGGGAGTCAGAGGCGGAGACAGATTCTCCAAGGCTTATGCAGAAACTCCTGTCAGACAGATAAGACCAGAACCAGTTCAGTGCAGAGCCAGCACTGGTCCAACCTGGAAACCAGAACGCTGTGGTGAACATTATCAAAGGCAGCTGTCAGATCTAAAGACAAAAGAAGAGCAGAGCCTCCTGGATCTGTAGCCAATAAAAGATCATTAAAATCTTTTAAAAGTGCAGTTTCTGTGATGTGCAGAGCCTGAAAACCAGACTGAGCATTTCAAAAGGACTGCAGCTGCATAAAAACTATCCTTTCTAAAATGTTTGATAAAAAGGCAAGTTTTTTTTTATTTATTTTTATTTATTTTTAAACAGATGAGTCCAGATTAGGTATCTTCATCAACGGCTGCACAACTGCATGTTTAAACCAGGCTGGAAAAACACCTGACCTGTCAGAACCAGCACATTTAAAATGTTTCTTTAAAAAATGAGTTGGAGTAATATAATTTAGACAGGAGGATGTCTCCATGTTGTTAACTGTTTACTCCAGCTGGTTAAAACACACAGGCTCAAACTGGTGGAAAACGTTGGTTACGTACTGTAACCCCAGATTCTATGAGTATAAGCGTAGCCCTTTAAGGCCTTCGCTTTAGTGGGTTTATCCCGTTATGCAGAGCATAAGCACTGAAAAAAATTAGTCCACGCCCACCTGCTGTGTGGGCCCCACCCGGTCCGTATAAATTACGTTAAGAGCGGGAAATCGGCTCCCAAAATAGCTTTTTCTTCAGCCATTTAGGAGCCAGTGAGGCCCGACGCTTAAAGGGCTACGCTTATACTCATAGAATCTGGGGTTACAGTACGTAACCAACGTTCTATGTCGTATAAGCTTCGCCCTTTAAGGCCTTCGCTTTAGTGGGTAAAGGGCGAAGCCGATGTGGTCCTCGCCTCACTGGGTCCATTCGAACACAGTAAGAAGCGGAAGCTTGCCCAAAAAACGTCTTGTCACTCAGCTCCCCGTGTGCATAAACTACGCATCGCGTAATTATGTGCCATGCACAGACGCATGTTGTGTAACTATGCGTTCTGACAAGCATGAATACCCCGGAAAAAACTTTCAACGGGAAGAGGAAGTTGAAAAGAGGGGGGGAGGGGGGGGCATGAACCAACTGGTTCATGGCTGAACAGTATAAACAGATTAATGTCCATGAATTGATAAATAATCAAATGAACTGATTGGTAACAATAATCATGAACTGATTAGTGACAATAGAACCAGAAACACAGACACAACTGTGACTGATAACAACATCTCACACTGTAATGCATGCAGACAGAAGTGAGCTTAAACAGAGTTCCATGAGAACAATAATATTCATTCTGTTAGAGCACTAAGGACAGAATGTGTCATGGAACGAGCCGTTACATCACGTAGGTAAAAGCGAATAAATGAGCAGGGTGTTGACCATGCAGCCGCAGTGCAAATGTCCTGCATTGACATACCATTATGCAGAGCAGTCGAAGATGCGATACCCCTGGTCGAATGTGCTTAGAGGTTGACAGGAGGCCCTAAATCTGATGCTCTGTAGGCTTCAGAAAAGGCCTCACACAGCCAGTGTGACAAGCGCTGGATGGATAACGGCGACCTGCAGAAGCATCTCTATAATGCACAAACAATTGTTGAATTTGAACGCATTGCAGCTGTGCGCGTTACGTAACACGTCAACGCCTGCACCGGGCAGAGAAGATGAACAGATGCTTCCCCTTCTGATCTGTGGGAGGGAAAAAACCCCTCCAACGATATCACTCTTGATTTAAAAGAGCTCGTGATGTTTTAGGCATAAAAGCTGGGTTGGTCTTAAATCAGCTGAGCTGCCCGTCAGCCTAATTCTAAGGCATGACGAAGCAACAGAGAGGGCAGATAAATACTTACCCTCTTAGCGGGTGTTAAAACCAGCAACAGGGCTGTTAAAAGAGACAAGAATTTAAATGAAACCTGATCCAGAGGCTCAATTGAAGCTTTGATCAGGGCTCGCAGGACCAGCGTTAAACCCACTGTGGAAACAAGTGGGCGTGAAAACAGGCCTACATCTCTGTACACCTTTTAGAAACCGCTTCATCAGCGGGTGATAAAAGCTGTTCTGTCTCCAAACCCTTTGTGGCAGGAAGAGATGGCTGCAATCGTACGTTAAAGCGTACTGAAAGCCAACTCCCTATCCATCAGCTGTTGTAGAAAAACAACACGCCGCTTAAAAGGCATGAAGTGGTCTCTAAACCTTCTCTGTGCACCAGCGCTGAAAAGCCGTCCCCTTGATGTGTACAGAACTGTGGTAGATGCAGCACGTGAATCTTGAATTGTGCACACTATCTCCTGAGGGAGACCCATCCTCTAAGTGGAACCGCTCAGCGGTCAGACCCACCGGTGTTGACCTATTTCTGGGTAACTCTTGGTCGCTCCTCCTGCCTGAAGGAGAGCATCCTTCCTCCATGACAGTGTAGTGAGTCACGTTGGTACGTGCCACTAGTTGTATGACAAATATATGTGGTATATATTTATGCATACTTTTCACGAGTTCTTCATTTTTCTGACTGTGTAATGTCGTGTATTGAATTCAACAGAAATGCGAACGAGAGACGTTATTATCTTTGACCCATCAAATGAATGGAGTCATTTATTTTCAGAATCAAAGTTTAACATCAAACATTTACATTAATTTGGCAAAATATGAAAATAATAACAGACAGTTTCACAAATAATGAACTGCAAATCACTCGGCGGTGATTTGAGGACTTTGCTTCAGATATTTCTAAAATATCTGTACTAGTTTTGTGTGAGAGAGAAGAGTTTAAGAGGAAATTGAGATTTATCTTACAGAGAAATATGTGAGGGAATTAATATCTGTTGACCAGAAAATTGCACGCTCCCATCAGGTATCTCAGCTTATCCCAGGTACACTTTAGTCGAAGAAGAAACCGTTACCTTGTTGACGATAGATCACCTCAGTAGGAATCCTTCAGACTGATATCAGCGTCTCCGTTGAGAACCGCTAAAATCCTTGGAGAGTCGTGCGTGATTAGTTCAAACAGAATTATAATCCCAAAACGTCTCTGGATTCTCGGCAACTCTGACTCTTCATTGTCAGCAGCTCTCAGACTCTTTCAGATCTTCTCAGACTGCACTCCATGAATTCCCCATGAATTCTCTTCTGAACTCCTTGAGAACTAACTGCACTCCTCCAGAACCGGGAAGTTGTCACATTTTAAATGAGTTTACTTCCGAGTTTACTTCAGAGCTTTCTGATTCGTGGATGGACCAGAAAGAGGAGTGGTTTTGACGTAAGGTGTTTATCAAAAGTCGAGGTCAGAGAATGAAATTTGTTTAACAACTGACAGAGAGATTATTGCAAAAAGCAGACTTCGTGGAGTCTCTATTCTGATTATCTTCTCAAATAGTTAAACATGACATTTCTTCTTCAGTAAACATTTAGTTGACCGAAGCTTCAACTTTCACACACTTACGACTTGGCTCATTTCAGACAGAAAATCAAGAAATGCATATTCAGGTGATTTCTTCTTTGAATGAGGAATAAAAATCATTACTTACTGTTTATGTAAAATAAAAATGAGTAGTTCTTTTCAACCTGTAAGCATTGAGTGTAACTAACACAATTTGATTATCAAAACATTTGTAAGACAGTAATGATTATAGAGGATTGTCTTTTCTGCTTGATTAATTCAAGAAAGAAAGTCATCAGATGGCTCAGACTTATTCAGATCAATGAAAATAACAGTCTCTGTCCATCTGGTAGATTTGAGGTCATCAGGGTCAGATGAGGGTCAGATCATCAGGTCATCTGGTTCACTACAGTCCCCCCTTTGGAAATCATCACCTGTCCATGGGGATGAATTCCAACCGTGAACTTAGACCTTCAAATGTCCTTGAGCTTGATGTAATCCAGCAAGGAAGACCAAAGTCAGAAGTAATCCAGCAAGGAAGACCAAAGTCAGAAGTAATCCAGCAAGGAAACAAAGTCAAGGTAATTCCACAATGTTCTTGGTATTCCATTGTGTTGATTATAATCACATATCGTCTCGATAATTCCATTGTAGCAATGCTTTAACCCCTTGGAAACAGAGTCTGTAATCCATTGGAAAAAGTCATATAATCCACAACGGTAAATCCACAGCGATTGGAAGTGTTGATTAATCAGCATACAGAGGGGTACCCTTGGATTGAACTGAAGAAGCGGCCACTGGATGAAGAGTTGAGACCAACGTCAGGATTGCAGGTCGCCTCCAGCGAAGGTTGTCTCCAGCGACGTCCAGCCTGTGCCGTTCTGGTTCAATGTGTCATGCAATTATGTGGTTTAAGGTGGGCTTATGAAGGGGATTTTACATAAGGCCTTAAACTATATGCATCTGGTGTGTAAGCTATTATGGTTGGGAACAGCTACAACTACCAGTTAAGGGGTGGAGAATGCTGAAAAGGGGTAACTACAGGGGTTTATGCCTATAGAAAAGTGTTCCAAACTATTTTTCCATTTCTAACTTGGTTTAAGTTAGCTTTACATGGTAAAATATAGTTTGGTGTAATTGTCTGTTGTCCTTTAGACGAACGACTTGAGATTGGGTGTTTGGTTTTCCCATAAATGTTTTGGAAGTCTATGGCGAGACTTATCAAAAAGAATTAGCTATCCCCCCGAATAGAATTGTTCGAGTAGGTTCGGCTTAAGCGTTGTGAGATCAATGTAGATTATGGTACTCAAGGTAGCAATAATATACATTGACTCCGCAAAGATTGCAATTTAGTGAATGAACTGCATGTTGGCATGGTTAAAGGCTTCTTAGTCTCTAACTTACTACACAACAAAATTCATTCTTACTTCAGAAACAATACCAAAGTCAACTAAACAACGTTTCAACACCGACAAGAGTAGTGACTAAGCATCTAGAAACATCGTTTCACTGCTTCTCCTCACCCTGGTTGCCAGATTTCAGTCACGCTGTCCCGTTTTATCAAGAGTAGGTCCTGTGAGTTTAAACTATGGTTAATTTTATTATCCATTAGTTATCTTCTGCTTGGATGACCCTTGTTCCCACGAGGTCTGATTTGGTGAGATCTTTGTCTCTTAAGGAGTTATTGCACGCCTTGTGTTGTTTAACCTGGTTACGGTGTACCCATTTAACAGTTGGCTCTTTTTGGCCTTTACTGATTTTTATCTGGTAGATAATTGGAGACACTTTGTCGGTTATCAGATGGGGTCCAGTCCATCTGGGCATCAGCTTACGGGCGAGAGTTCCGGTCCCGGACTCTACTCTCCCAGTTTTGGGTGCAAACGTGTAGTACCAGACCCTGTCTCCCACTTGGAGTTCCTCGTGAGAGGCCTTTTGGTCGTAGTACGCTTTGCGTCCTTCAGCTGATTTTTCCAGGTTTTTCTGTGCGAAAGCAAAAGTGTTTTTAAGGTGTCTTTCCAAGTCTTTCATGTATTGTTGTGTGGTGTAGGCTGTTGCCATGGCAGCATCGCCTGGTTGGTACAGCAGGTGCAGAGGGAGAGTCATTTGTCGACCCGTCATCATCTCGAAAGGAGCGATGCCAGTCGACGTGTGTGGAGTGGCCCTTATGGCCATGAGGACCAGAGGGAGTTTCACGTCCCAGTCCTTGTGGTTTGCGGCTACGTATTTTTTCAAAATACTCACCACAGTCCTGTTTGCTCTCTCAACCTGGCCTGAAGCCTGTGGGTGGTAGCCAATATGGAAGTTGGCTTTGACGCCTAGCGTCTTCCACAGTTCCTTCATTACTTCACCTGTGAAGTGTGTACCTTGGTCTGAGTTCACCCTAAGGGGAAGTCCAAACCTTGAAAATACATGATTCATTAACAACATAGCAGTGGTTTGTGCTGTGTCATTAGGGGCTGGTAGACATTCTACCCATTTGGTAAACGCGCAGGTTACCGTGAGAAAATATTTATTTCCTCTAGAGGTCTTAGTGAGTGGTCCGACCCAGTCAATCTGGAGGTCCGACCATGGAAATGCAATGCCTCTACTATGCAGTGGTGCTCTGTGAAGTGGTCTGGATGGTTGAAACTGGCCACAGATCAGGCACCCTTTTATGTAGTC
>NC_056499.1:42319661-42326555 GCF_014905685.2 Nematolebias whitei | reverse complement strand
ATGACAAATATATGTGGTATATATTTATGCATACTTTTCACGAGTTCTTCATTTTTCTGACTGTGTAATGTCGTGTATTGAATTCAACAGAAATGCGAACGAGAGACGTTATTATCTTTGACCCATCAAATGAATGGAGTCATTTATTTTCAGAATCAAAGTTTAACATCAAACATTTACATTAATTTGGCAAAATATGAAAATAATAACAGACAGTTTCACAAATAATGAACTGCAAATCACTCGGCGGTGATTTGAGGACTTTGCTTCAGATATTTCTAAAATATCTGTACTAGTTTTGTGAGAGAGAGAAGAGTTTAAGAGGAAATTGAGATTTATCTTACAGAGAAATATGTGAGGGAATTAATATCTGTTGACCAGAAAATTGCACGCTCCCATCAGGTATCTCAGCTTATCCCAGGTACACTTTAGTCGAAGAAGAAACCGTTACCTTGTTGACGATAGATCACCTCAGTAGGAATCCTTCAGACTGATATCAGCGTCTCCGTTGAGAACCGCTAAAATCCTTGGAGAGTCGTGCGTGATTAGTTCAAACAGAATTATAATCCCAAAACGTCTCTGGATTCTCGGCAACTCTGACTCTTCATTGTCAGCAGCTCTCAGACTCTTTCAGATCTTCTCAGACTGCACTCCATGAATTCCCCATGAATTCTCTTCTGAACTCCTTGAGAACTAACTGCACTCCTCCAGAACCGGGAAGTTGTCACATTTTAAATGAGTTTACTTCCGAGTTTACTTCAGAGCTTTCTGATTCGTGGATGGACCAGAAAGAGGAGTGGTTTTGACGTAAGGTGTTTATCAAAAGTCGAGGTCAGAGAATGAAATTTGTTTAACAACTGACAGAGAGATTATTGCAAAAAGCAGACTTCGTGGAGTCTCTATTCTGATTATCTTCTCAAATAGTTAAACATGACATTTCTTCTTCAGTAAACATTTAGTTGACCGAAGCTTCAACTTTCACACACTTACGACTTGGCTCATTTCAGACAGAAAATCAAGAAATGCATATTCAGGTGATTTCTTCTTTGAATGAGGAATAAAAATCATTACTTACTGTTTATGTAAAATAAAAATGAGTAGTTCTTTTCAACCTGTAAGCATTGAGTGAAACTAACACAATTTGATTATCAAAACATTTGTAAGACAGTAATGATTATAGAGGATTGTCTTTTCTGCTTGATTAATTCAAGAAAGAAAGTCATCAGATGGCTCAGACTTATTCAGATCAATGAAAATAACAGTCTCTGTCCATCTGGTAGATTTGAGGTCATCAGGGTCAGATGAGGGTCAGATCATCAGGTCATCTGGTTCACTACAACAGTTCCACGGCGACCCAACAACAGACGTTGCAGGCCTGGGAACCATATTGCGTTCACACGCCGGGAGCCACCAGGAAAGCTGTCAATCCCTCCTCTTGAACTCGGTTCATGGACCGTAAAAAACAGAGGAGGTGGGGGGAAAGAAACGCGTAAAAAGCGTTTTGGGCCACCGACTGTGAGCAAATGCGTCCCCCCCCAGCGATGGATCGTCTCGCGGGCTCAGGGAAAACCGTAGTTGACATTGAGCGTTCTTCTCGCATCGCAAACAGGTCCACAGCTGCTTTGCCAACTTCTGCTGCGTCTGAAAACATCAGATCCGGATGGAGGATCCGGTCCACGTAACGTGGGCCGCCCTTGGACGTCACATCAGAACACCGGATATGTAAACCGCTCTAATAAAAGCAGGTTTTGATGAACCCAACTCAGTAGCTTTCGCACAATGTGTAACATCTGGCTGAACGCACACCCTGATGGTTATGTACGCAGCAGTCATCATGATGTCTGTGTGAATCAACACGTGTTGATTCTGTAGCACAGGAGCAAGGTGTTGAATCACATTCAGTACTGTGCGACACTCCAAAAACATTGATGTGGGCTGATGTGTAGTGGAGCCACAGCGCCCCTACTGCTTGAGATAGGTATGTCCCCCCCCCCCAGTCTGACAGCAACGTGTCCGTGAAGACTGACCCATGACGTGGGTCTGCTGAGGGGGACTCCCTCTGATAGAAAAACAAGGTGTTTCCCCAGAGTCGGAGGTCTGCTTCCACAGAGGAAAAGACAATGATCATCCGTCGTTTGTTTTACTGGATCCACATGCAGACGTGCAAAAACACCTCTAGAGGCGTCTCATGTGATAAATGAGTTTTCATGGTGGTTGAATTTAATTCCACTCCAGAAAACAAATGTCTGGGCCGGGAAAATCGAGCTTCCTTCCACTTATGGCGAAGCCCAGATTAACAGGTGTGATGTCAACACCTGATCCTGCATCAGCGCCTCCTGTCTGAAGTGACAGGATCCGCAGATCATCCAGGTAAAACAAAAAACTCTCGTCTCTGTGTTTTAGGATGATCGGTATGCGTTCTCTGGATGTTAAACAACAGATCCAAGAACGGTCTCACCCCTCCGATCCGTGAGTAAAAACCCTCGTGTTTTCTCTCCCTTGGGGAACTCTGTAGATTACTTTTATCAGAAAACACTTGGATTTCTGCATTTAGGGAAGAGAATCAGTCTGATGATGATGACGGGACCGTTTATATAACTCCTCTGAATGGAGGGGTTCGGGTTGCAAACTGTAACTTGTACCATTTGCATAAACCCTGTCCATCCATCTGAAAAACGGCGAGCATGTTTAGCCACTCTACGTAACGTTCGTGGATGAACGTGCGTTAATGATGCGTCATGTTTTGTACGGCTGTCAGCAGTCCGTCCCTCAACCGCCGTCATGCGTCGCGGGAATGTTTTCTGTGTGACCCCGGGCGAGACTTGAGCTGAAGGCGAAGCGTGTGACAGCTGATGACGCGGTGAGCTGCGCGTTTGACGTCGCTGTGCGAACGTTGAAAGGCGGAGGGCGTGACTTCATTTACACCGTGCTGTTGGAGTGAAGGCTGCTTAGCCCCGCGGGAGCACACGTTGTTCTCTGGAGGGACGCGCGCCGCTCTCGCTGGAGGGGCGCGCGCAAGAGGGAGGTGGGACTCATTACCGGGTTCTTCGGCTGCTTCACGTTTAAGCTGCGGTGAGCTGCCGAAAGCTGAGAGAGAAGGACCCCCACCCGGACCAGCCTGCGGACCACATTTATACCGATGTGAGCTGGTTAGCGCCGGCAGCTGTGTGCGCCAGCATCAACGCAGCACCGTTGAATGGAGGCTGTCATCTTAGTGTTCGACTCGTCATGTCAAGAGCGGCGGTGAATTAAAAACCCTATTTAAGGACACCGGCTCATGTGGAGGCTGTTCCATCCCACAAATGCGAGTTGACACCGCTTGAGTGAGGATCATGCAGTTCTAGTTGGTAATGAGTTATTTTCGCTTACCGTTGTGCCGTGATCGACCCGTCATGTCTAGAGCGACGGTGAGTTTAAAAAACCTTTATTTAAGGACACCGGCTCATGTGGAGGCTGTTCTGTGATCGACTCATCATGTCTAGAGCGACGGTGAGTTTAAAAACCTTTAATTAAGGACGCCGGCTCATGTGTGGAGGCTGTCCTGTGATCGACTAGTCATGTCTAGAGCGACGGTGAGTTAAAAACCTTTAATTAAGGACACCGGCTCATGTGTGGAGGCTGTTCTGTGATCGACTCGTCATGTCTTAGAGCGACGGTGAGTTAAAAACCTTTATTTAAGGACACCGGCTCGTGTGTGGGGCTGTTTCATCCCACGAGTGCGCTCTTATGTGTGCGGCCGCTGTGAGCTGATCCGGGCTTACAGACTGGCTAAAAAACAGACACTTGGATCATTAATGATGATTTATTTCAACTTTCGTGTCACTTTTACACACACCCTCCGGAGACCGTCATTTGAGAGCTTTCTCTCTCATGAGCTCTGCGATTGTTTGCCCAGAGCGCTGTCTTGCAGGCGAACTCTGGGGAAACGCTGAGCTGCAGGCTGCCGGAGTGCAGAGGGCTGGATTCTGACGGGCGGGGCTGGTGGTGGAACTCAGCGAGAGCCGCGGCCGTGGAAAAGTCGAAAACTTGCTCGCGACGGTCCCTCCAGCGGGGACGGGGTGGGCCGCGCGGCTTGATGAGGTGGCGAACAGCTTTTGGCACCTCCTCCGACTGTTTCACTTTGCCAGCATGGTTTGAAGCTGCTCTGAACAGCGCGTCCGCGATGGGCTTCATCAGGTCTTGTGCAGATTCTCCGGCAGCGAGGGGAGTAACGAAGCCAGGTGGATCGTTGGGTCATCGTCCTCCGCGCTGCAGTCCCCGACAAAGGCAAACCGTGGGAGAGGCACACATGTTGAGCTGGCGTCAGCTGCTTACAGAGGGAGATCTTCGTCTCCAAGGCAGGTCTGCGGCCTTCAATCCCTTGGACATGCTATATGCTAGCAGCGCACGTTGTTGCTAGCTGCGGCTGCCTGAAAAAACACGTCGGTGGGCTCGATTGGAGAGCGTGGTCGCCGTCTGTGTTCCTCCGGAGGGACGGGACGCTGCTCCGACCTGGGCAGCTTCGCTCCGGAAGCTTCCGCGAGGCTTGGCTCCAGGGGGGGGGTTACCGAGGAATAGCCCCGCTCGGTGAATCCCTCAACTCTGGTGATGGGAGCGGACTGGGGACCGACTCCTCTAATCTACCAGGAAAGAACCGTCTGCGGCCTCGCCCGTGGAACGTCCTGTTGGAACGCGAGGCCGTATGGATCAAGACGGTGAGCCAGAGTGGAGCCCAGTGAAAAATAACCTTTCCGCCGATCATCCGAACTGGCGGGAAAAGGCGAGGGACGTAGAAAAAAAAAAGGGGTCCCTTCATGTCAGCCTCCTCCTGGGTTCCGCCGGGCAACCCCTGAGGGCGCCGTCGGCCGGGAGCGGTGTGATCGCCGATGCGAAACGAGGTGGGATGGGGTGAGCATTCACTCAGCCCCCCTCCACCTACACTACGCTCCCCAGGAGGGAAAGAGCAGCGGGGCTGCAGCTGAGCACGCCTTGCCCCGGAGGAACCATCCGGTTCGCCCCGAGGGTCGGCGATAAGAGGAAAACCACAAGATGGCGTTGTCCAGCGTGTAGTGACCTGTCACTGGGAAATGTTCCACGACGCTTACCTTGGAATAAGACTGCTGTCATCTTCTCCTCGGGGAGGAGAACTCACCGGACGACCGGAGGTCGACTGCCGGGCCAAGCATCTTTCGCAAAGGTTGGTCATTTACACAATTTATCTTCTTTGTTCTTCTGACAGTGCTATATTAGCTCGCTGAAGAAAAAATGGGAGCCGATTTCCCGCTCTTAACGTAATTTATACGGACCGGGTGGGGCCCACACAGCAGGTGGGCGTGGACTAATTTTTTTCAGTGCTTATGCTCTGCATAACGGGATAAACCCACTAAAGCGAAGGCCTTAAAGGGCGAAGCTTATACGACATAGAACAGCAGAACTTATGATGGAGGTGGATGGTTCACATGATGGAGGTGGATGGTTCATGTAAAGGCTGAGGGATCAGGGATCTGAGGTTTTGGATCTTGTTGGAGAACACAAGTTTCAGAGGAGTTATTGAGACTAGAAGAAGAGCAGTATTCAGGACAGAGTTGATGGTCGAAAATAATTTGAGGATTGTGAGAGTTATTCACAATAACATTAGAATTATTTTATTTTTTCAGCTTTAACAACATCCTGATATCTACAAACTCACTCTTAACACAATAAAAGCCATTCGCAGTTGTCTTTTTTTTTTTTTTCCGTTTGCATTCAGCCTTCCTACATTTTCATGTGACAGAGCGAGTGATGTCATTGATCCATGGTTTGGGTCTCACGGTCTTAAAAGGAGCAACAACATTGAAAACATTTTGACATTTCAGATAAAAAATTAGATGCAGTCTCCACAGTGTTAAAATCAATGTTAAAACCAGTGGGACACTCTAAAACATGATTAAAAGCAACACAGAACTGTCTGGCAGTCGATGAGTCCAAAGCACGACAACGTGTTGGAGCCAAAGGTTTAAAATCACAACAACGATGTTTCAAACGGCACAGGACCGTGATCAGAAAACACAGCGTCACATATTTCACTGTTTAAAACCGATAAACCAAAATTTAACACAGGATCCAGAGGGTGGCCGTGTTCCTGTGTTGGACCTGACACAGACTGAAAAAGATTTAAAAGAGTCCGAAAGATTAAAACAGTCTTTGACCAACGGCTTGGAGGGACAGCACACATGAATGTTAAAATCACCCAAACATGGTCGTGTTTTGGCATAAGTCCAGCTAAAACATCCAATAAGGTATCGCTCCTTTAACTCTGAGTTCAAACAAGCTTAATCCTATTGTCATGTGACTGTTACTTATGCAACAAAATATTGATGCAAGTCGATTAAATAACAAAGTATGAGTCGTCAAAGCTTCAATTGCAAACCGTTTTACTTGGTATTCCTGTTTTTTACCTTTAGAATTGAAGTCAAGTTCCATTTTCACATACAAACCAAACCTTTTGTTCTAGCTTGACTTAGTCCTTCCATATTCATTTAATTATGCAGGTATATCCTCCTGGTATCATTAATAAATGAAAAAAGATGACACTCTACTGCCCCCTCCATACATAATGCACACATACCCCTGGGCACTTTCCCTTTCACTCTCCTGCCTCTGTAGCATAGTGCTCAGGGCAGCTATACGAGACGAGCAGTCAATGACACAGATTTATCAGAGCTGCTCCACTCCTCTCAGGTTGCTGCCTTTGAAGCAAATCATGAATCCCATCAGTACAGCATCAATGAACATTGGCACACTTCTCAGCAGCACTTCAGGAAACAAGTTATAGATTAAAGGACTAACTTTTAAAGTTCTCCGGGGCAGTTTTATTTTTGAGTTATACTATCTTTGCTTTGGACGGGTCGCAAGTCCCTCAGAGGGCCACATACA
>NC_056499.1:42311044-42319561 GCF_014905685.2 Nematolebias whitei | reverse complement strand
CTATATATATATATATATATATAACACCGAGCTACCACAGTCCTCTGTGGGGAGCAGAGAGCTGCTATCTAGGACTCCCGGAGGAGCAGATGTTGGGGATTAAGGGCCTTGCTCAAGGGCCCAGAGTGGGACGAATGAGGGTGGGGGCAGGTGTGGGTGCGTCACCTACCCCACCCACATTTTTGATGTTGTCGGTACTGGGGCTTGAACCAACGATCTTCTGATCACAGACCCACCTTCACTAACCTCTGTGCCACCACTCCCCTGTATGTATATATATATATATATATATATATATATATATATATATACTAAAATAAAGTACTACTTACTACTTGCACTACTATCCCTACTTCACGTTTTTTCACTTATTGCGGGGCTTCAGGGTACGGATAGACTGTGATAAATGAGGGACTACTGCATTTAAATGATACATTTGTTAATTGTTGCTAATTTTACAAAGATACAAGTAATGTAAAGTCAAACTGAGCTCACACCAAGCTATCCACCATCCTTACACAACTTGCATGGCATGGTTTCAGCTGGCTTTACGTCTCCCACACCGAGCAGTCAGTTCACTGAAAACAGAGACGACACTGTGTTGGAGGAGATGCATCGAGGCTTTCACCCAGTTCATACTAGAGTGTTTCACTTTACCACACCACAGGAAACTGAAGATGCACCGACCTGAAGACTGGCAGGAGGAGTGGGCACCATGTTCCTTGCTCATCATCTGCAATCAGCAGCAGTTTTTATGTAAGACAGGAAGCAATTTAAAGAAGTAAAATGTCAGACATGTACTTTTGTTTTTTTAATATTGGCATTAAAAACCATTCCCCTTCTAAAAAATAAAATTACATTGTGCTTGCTTTACGACAAAAACTAGACTTGCTGTATGTCAGATGCCACATATTGCATTTGTATTTCACTTTTTTAAACTAACCCTGTGTTTTATTAGCACTAATGTTATTAAGATGATATTACTTTGTAATATGATTTTATTTTCATTTAACAATTCTACGAATTACCTGACAATTGATTTTATTTTATTTTTTGTGTTGAATAAAAATCAAAACTCATTCCAGAGGACAACTTTTTGTTTTCTTAAATAATTGAATATATATGTTTAATATGAGATTTCTAACAAACAAACCAAAAAACTTCAAACTACTACCAGAAATCAAATGCCACCTTTATGTCAAATTGAGTTCAAAATAAAATTAAATGTCAAGCATTTTGATGAGTCTTTTTTATATATTATTACATAAAACGTTGGATGGACTTGCGACCCGTCCAGGGTGTACCCCGCCCCTCGCACAGTGATTGCTGGACATGGGCACCAGTGACCCCCGTGACCCAAAATGGAATAAACGGGTAAAGAAAATGGATGGATGGATGGATAAAATGTTGGTTACGTACTGTAATCCCAGATTCTATGAGTATAGGCGCAGCCCTTTAAGGCTGTCGCTAGTGGGTTTATCCCTACGCGTGCGGCGCTGAAACTTTAGTCCACGCCCACCTACGGTGTGGGCCTCACCCCCGGTCCGTATAAATTATGGTGAGACCGGGTAATCGGCTCCCAAATAGCTTTTTTCTTCAGCCATTTAGGAACCAGTGAGGCCCAGAGCTTAAAGGGCTGTGCCTATACTCATAGATTCTGGGGTTATAGTACGTAACCAACGTTCTATTTTGTATAGGCTTTGCCCTTTAAGGCTGTCGCTAGTGGGTTAAAGGCTAAGCAGGATGTAGTCTATGCCTCACTGGGTCCACTCAGACAGAACATGAAGCACCTGCTTGCACAAAAAAAACATTTCATCACTCAGCCTTCTGTGTGCGTAATTACGCGCTGCGTAATTGCGTGCTCCATGCGCAGGATCGCACCGGAGAAAAGCTCTCTGGTGAGGAAAAAAGTCTGAGATAGCAGACCTGCTGCTGTGAATAGGAACAACGGAGGATACGAATTGTAACAGTGTAACAATGAAACAGAACAGACCGACAGCTCCTCAGGATGGACTGATTAATAACGATAAAATCAGCAGTCATGAACTTGTGACTGATAATAAATATCTCACACTGCGACTGCATGCAGGCAGGTGTGAGCTCAAAACTGAAGCTCCATGAAACAAATAATAATCATTCTGTCAGAACCCTGAGAACAGAATGGGTCATGGAGAAAGTAGAAACATCACGTAGATAAAACAAATAATTGAACATGGCGATGACCAGGCAGCCGCCATACAAATATCCTCCACTGTCATCCCTCCATGCAGAGCCATGAAGAATGAAAACCTTCTGGTGGAATGTGCTCTGAGATTCTCTGGAGGTTCCAGCCCCAGATGAACTGTAAGCTTCAGAAATATCCTCACACAACCAGTGTGAGAGGTACTGGGTGGATAGAGGGCGTCCTGAAGAGCTGTCCCAGTAATGCACGAACAGACGCTGAAAGCGGCGCAGTGCGGCCGTGTGCGCCACGTAACACTAAAACTCGCACATGGGACAGAGGAGGTGAGATGTTGCTTCCTCTTTAGAATTATGAGGAGGAGGGTAAAACCCATCCAAGGTTATCACTCTCGATCTGAATGAGCTTGTGATGCTTTTCAGAGCAAGGTTAAAACGCAGTACAGCTGAACTCCCGTCAGCTTGAATTCTGAGACATGAGGGAGCAACAGAGAGAGCAGATAATCACTCACTTTCTTTGCCGATGTCAGAGCTAACAGCAGGGCTGTTTTAAATGACAGAAATTTAAGTGAAACCTGATTTAAAGGCTCAGAAGGAGCTTTGATCAGAGCGTGCAGGACCATCATTAGGTCCCACCGTGGAGCTAGTGGAAGTGACACAGGTGTGTGTCTCTGTACACCTTTCAGAAAACGCTTTATCAACATGTGGTTAAAAACTGTTCTGTCACTGAAAAACCTCATGACAAGAAAAAATAGCTGCAGCATAAGTTTAAATTGTGCTGAATGTTAAATTTCTGTCCATCAGTTGCTGTAGAAATGACAGCACGCCACCTAGTGGACATGAGATGGCCTCCACGTCTTTCTCTGCGCACCAACGCTGAAAAACTGTCCACTTGATGTGTACAGCGTTGTAGGGGAAGCAGCTCGTGTGCCCTGAAACGTACGCACAACATCCTGTGTGAGGCCCATCTTTTTCTAAACTGATCCTTTCAGCAGCCAGACCCAAAGGTGCTGATCGATTTCTGGGTAACTCCCGATCGCTCTTCCTGCCTGGAAGAGAGCGCCCCCCCATCCCCCACCCCCACGGCAGTTTCCACGGCCGACCCGATATCAGTCACTACAGATTCGGGAACCACGGAGCGCTTATGCACTCGGGAGCTACGAGGATGACTGACAGTTCTTCCTCCCGGACCTGGTCCAGGGTCCGTGATATCAGCAGGACTGGAGGGAACGCATAAAGGAGCATTTTTGGCCACGGGCTGTGAGTGAAGGTGTCCACTCCTAACGGTGGGTCGTCTCGTGTGCTCAGTGAGAAACGTAATTGACACTGGGAGTTCTCCCGTGTGGCGAACAGATCCACTGCTGCTCGGCCGAACCTGCTCCAAAAACCGAGAGATCAGCTCGGGATGGAGGCTCTAGTCTCTATAGCGGGGACCGCCCCTCGACATGATATCTGCTCGCCTGTTCAAGATGCTGGGAATGTACACTGCACTGATGGAGAGCAGTTTTTGTGTGCCTAACACAACAGCTGTTCTGTGATGCGTAACACTTGGACTGAGCGCACACCTCCCAGATGGTTTATGTAAACTGTCTTCTCTTTGTTGTCTGTGTGGATCAGAAAATGCTGATCCCACAGCAGGGGGCAAAATGATGAGTCATGTTTCAGAACGTGAAAACATTCTAGCACATTATGTAAAGCGACATGTGGTCCAGCCACTGTGCTCCTACTGCTTGGGACAGACACATTCCTCCCAACTTGACAGGAACGCGTCTGTGAAAAACTGAGACATGTGATGTAGGCCTGCTGATGAGAACTCCCTCTGACAGAACGAGGGGCTTTCCCCAGTGATTCAGATCAGTTCTCACGGAAGTGGGCACAAAGATAATCTGCCTCTTCTGGCGCACAGGATCTATGTGCAGGTGGGTGAACCTTCTCTGAAGGCGTCTTGTGAAGTAGGCCCAGCGAAACCATAATGTGGGCAGCTGACATCGTCCCAGGAGTCACATGACAGGCAAGACTGTCACTATGCTGTCGTGTTTGACACGGCGGAACTGAACTTACAGAGCTTCTGCTCTTGGCTGTGATAAACGGGCTCTCATTGTGGTTGAGTCTAGTTCCACTCCCAGATAAACAATCATCTGGGACGGGCGAACAGAACTTTTCCCAGTTTATAGGAAACCCAGGTTTAGCAGGTGTAACGCTAGTGTTTGGTCTGCACAGCTGCTTCCTGCCTGGACTGATCTAATAAAAGCAGATTGTCCAGATAAAAAAAATAATTCTCATTCCTACCATGTGTAATGGCTGCAGAGCCGTCTCCACACATTTTGAGAACATGCATGGGGCGAGGGAATAACCGAACGGTAGCCTGTTGTACTGATATGGAATACCCTGGAGGAGAAAAATACAGGAATTTCCTGTGTTTCAGAATGATGGAAATGTTAAATTATGCACCCTTCAGATCTATGGAGGTGAACCAGTCGTTCTGGTGAAGTTCTCCAGTAGCTGTTTGATTGTCAGCATGTGGAATTGTCTCTCCATGATCGAATTGTTGAACATGGACAGGTCGAGAATGGGCCTCATCCCTCCAGATTTTTTCAGAACCAGGATGTAGTGGGCGAAAAATAAAACTGTATTTTCCTCTCCGTTGGAAACTCTGGAAATCATGTTTTTCATCAGGAATTCCTGAACTACTGACTGGAGGGATGAGCTCTTTTCTGGAGAAGACAGGGCTGGCTCTATAATCCCTCTGAACGGTTGGGGTTGAGCTGCAAACTGTAGCGTGTAACCCCTGCTGATCAGACGGACCGTCCATCTGTCCAGGGAACACACTCGCTGCCACTTTGAGTAACGCTCGGAGAGCGGGCACGCATTTTGTGTGTCATGTTTCTCATGGACATTAACCAGGCTAAAAACTTTTACTGCCATCACCCGCTCCAGAGACTCTCCGGGGGGAACCCAAGGTGGGGGCTCCGACAGAAAAATGCTGTACATGTGCCTCTGTACTGAAATCAGGCTGCGGTCTCACGTTAGAGCTGAGGTGGGCCGGCGCGCACTGAGAGGAGGCGTGAGCGCTTTCTAAGTGAAAACGCCATTTCGGTGGAGTCTGCAGCTGTCGTGGAGAAAAAACGTTTGCTCCCGCTACGCGGAGAGATGACAGAAAACGGCAGAAAATAAAAACGGGCCCTGGCTAAGAGCGAGGGATTTTACCGGACTCGGTCTGCTGAAAAAACATTGTTTTTAGCTAACGTGGCAGACAAATGTTTTGTGATATTTACAGAACTGTGGTGCCATTTGAAATGCTGTTTAGAAGTTACCGGTTCGTTCTGCATGGGGAAAGTGTGAAGAGAGGCAGCTGTGAGCTCAGTTGAGCTGACAGTCAGGCTGGAATCAGATGAAACTTTACTTTCATAGATGTTTCTGTTATATTTCAAAACATACTTCATCAAAAAAACACACATATTCCTCAAGCAGCTGTTCCCTGGTGGAGGGGGCCGGCGGAGGAGCGGAATGTTAAGTCACTGCCACAGCTGTGGAGCGCCTCTGCTGCTGTTGCTGGTCAAGGTGGTCCCTCCAGCGGCCGGAGGGGCGTGAGGAGGACTCTGATGTCACCAGATGGTGTACAGTCTCTGAGACCTCCTCAGACCTCTGCGATTTCTCAAGGATGGTCCTGAAGTTGGCCCTGAACAGCACCTCTGGAGTGATGGGGCCCTCCAGCAGGTCTTTCTGCAGCTTCTCGGACAAGGATGGCGAGAGGCGAAGCCAAGTGGTCCTCTGGATCATGGTCATCCAGGCGGCGATGCGGGACAGGCAGACTGCAGAGGTGGCACATGTTTAAGATGACATCAGCAGCTTTGTCTCCTCCAGCAGGTCTGCTTCCTCCAGCCTCTTAGAAATGCTGTGGGCCAACAGGGCAACGTTGTTGTTCGCTACGGCCGTCTGGAATGAGCACTTGTCAGCTCGGTTGGAGACCTTTGTCCCCAGCTGGTCATGCTTCCCTGGAGGGACAGGTTGCTGGTCCATCATGGAAGCTTATGCCCCAAGTGCCACCGCCAGGCTTGGCTCCAGGGGGGGACCGAGGTAGAAAAGGTGGTGGCGTCATCCAGCGAGTAGCTGCTAACATCGCCTTTTTCGAGGAAATCATTTGATTACCGTGGGAAAAGAAAAAACAAACATTAGAAAAGGCGATGGCATCATCCAGCAGATAGCAGCCCACCACGGAAAGCACTCCTTGGCGCTTACCTCGATCAAGGCTGCTCGTCTCTGCTTCTCCTCTGGGAGGAAGAGCTCATCGGGACAGCAGGAGGTTGGCGTGGCAGAGACCCAGGCATCCTTAGCAAAGGTTGTGCCGGTCAAAGCTGGACAACTTTTCCTTCTTCGTTCTTCTGACAGTGCTAGCTAGCTGGCTGAAGAAAAAATGGGAGCCGATTACCTAGTCTCACCGTAATTTATACGGACCAGGGGTGAGGCCCACACAGTATGTGGGTGTGGACTAAAGTTTTCAGTGCTGCGCTGCGCGTGAAGGGATAAGCCCACTAGCGATAGCCTTAAAGAGCGAAGTCTATACGAAATAGAACTTATTTTTTTATTCTACAGAATCACAAATTTATGATTCTGCATTCATTTTGCATCATATGATTGAAGGTTTCCCTGTAATAACAAATTATTTATAGTGTCCAGTAGTTTGAATCTCTTGTCATCTACCAAACTGCAAAAAAGATCATCTCACTCAACTAAAATATTTTTTCTCAATATCCTTTTATTTTGTTTTTTCAAGGCCAGGTGACCCAGTTTTCAGGATGTCCTGACAGAAATGTTTCATATTACAATAATTTTCCTTCTTGTCAGAGAAATCTGAGACAACTGAAAACTCAGAGTCTTAAAATGCATATTTGACATTGAATTAGAAAATGTAATGATTGCTTTTATTTGAATGTTTTTGGAGAAAGCTCCTAACATTTTTCTTGTCTTGTGAATCACTACAATAAATTTCAGCAATAATTCTCCAATTGTAATCCATTCATGTTGACAGATATTGAGTCAACATTACATTTAAACACAAGGTTAAAAATGGGTTGTGAGTTTATTCTGGTTCACACACTGAGGAAAATGTTGATTCAACTTTCACTCATGCCCCCATCACAAAAACATTGCTTGCATTTTCATTTTCTTTCTTCTTCTTCTAGCTAATTTTTGACCTGTCTTATGGTAAACACAACCTTTCATACTCCCATGTATGTCTGAACTCATCTCCTACTGATCACACTGTGAAAACCTGCTGACTTCAAGGAGTCCCTGCTCCAGACCAGCAGGGGGCCTCAGCAGAGTCCACACTTTGGTTCCGAGCCTGCAGTGAAGAGTCCAGCATCACAGAATGTGGTGGATAAGCAGCCCCTCCATTCTGCTCTTGTCAGAGTTTACTGAAGGATTCATGTCCCGATGGAAACCACGAATCCCTGCACCACATCAGTGAATATCATACTCAATAAACAAAAAACAAACAAAAAAAAAAAACAATATTGAGATAGAAGTTAAAGTACAGACCCTCTCCAAAACATTAGAATATCATGGAAAAGTTGTTTAACTTCCATTAGAAAACTTAATCTTTAATATATGATTGATTCAGGGAGCAACAATTTAAACGATTTCAAGTATTTATTTGTTTATTTTTACATAATTTGGGCTTCCAGCTCATGAAACCCACGAAAACAGGAATTCAAAATATTAGAAAACTGTAAAAACATCAGCCCACACTTCTCAGATTTTGCAACCAAAAAAAAAAAAAAAGAAATTAGGATCACAACAAATCAATCAAAATATGGTACTTTCAAAACAATATGTCAATCTTCAATACTTGGTTAGGAATCCCTTTGCTTTAATCATTGCCTCGATGCAACGTGGCATTGAGGCAGTCAGCCTGTGGCATTGACTGGGAGTTATGGAAGCCCAGATTTCCTTGATGCTTGCTGTCAGCTCTTATGTACTGAATGTACTATTTGATGAATACATTTGTTTGTAGGCAGCACGGTGGCGCAACTGGTAGAGCTGCTGCCTCTCAGCAAGCAGGTCCCTGGTTCAAACCCCGGTCCAGGGGCCTTTCTGGGTGGAGTTTGCATGTTCTCTCCGTGCATGCGTGGGTTTTCTCCGGGTACTCCGGTTTCCTCCCACAGTCCAAAAACATGCATGTTAGGCTGATTGGTAACTCTAAATTGTCCCTAGGTGTGAGTGAGAGAGTGAATGGTTGTTTGTCTCGTTTGTCTCTATGTGGCCCTGTGATGGACTTGCGACCCGTCCAGGGTGTACCCCGCCCCTCGCACAGTGATTGCTGGACATGGGCACCAG
>NC_056499.1:42308007-42310944 GCF_014905685.2 Nematolebias whitei | reverse complement strand
AGGGGGTCCCGGCAGACGCTCCTCACCTCTCCTGTTCCGAGGGGGTCTCGGCAGACGCTCCTCACCTCTCCTGTTCCGAGGGGGTCCCGGCAGACACTCCTCACCTCTCCTGTTCCGAGGGGTCCCGGCAGACGCTCCTCACCTCTCCTGTTCTGAGGGGGTCCCGGCAGACGCTCTTCACCTCTCCTGTTCCGAGGGGATCCCGGCAGACGCTCCTCACCTCTCCTGTTCTGAGGGGGTCCCAGTAGACGCTCCTCACCTCTCCTGTTCCGAGGGGGTCCCGGCAGACGCTCCTCATCTCTCCTGTTCCGAGGGGGTCCCAGTAGACGCTCCTCATCTTTCTTGTTCCGAGGGGGTCCCGGCGGACGCTCTTCACCTCTCCTGTTCCGAGGGGTTCCAGACGGACTACGCACCTGTTCCTGCCACCCCAGAAGACTCAGCACCTGTTCCTGCTGCCACAGAAGACTCCGTTCCTACTGCCGCCGCAGAAGACTACGTTCCTGCTGCCGCCGCAGAAGACTACGTTCCTACCGCCGCCGCAGAAGACTCCGTTCCTGCCGCCTCCGCAGAAGACTCCGTTCCTGCTCCTGCCGCAGAAGATTTAGTTCCTGTTCCTGCCGCAGAAGATTCAGCTCCTGCTCCTGCCGCAGAAGATTCAGTTCCTGCTCCTGCCGCAGAAGATTCAGTTCATGCTCCTGCCTCAGAAGATTCAGTTCCTGCTCCTGCCGCAGAAGGTTTAGTTCCTGCTCCTGCCGCAGAAGATTTAGTTCCTGCTCCTGCCGCAGAACCCCAGGCCTCTCCGTCGTCTGTTGCAGAGCCACAGGCCTCTCCGTCGTCTGCTGCAGAGCCACAGGCCTCTCCATCGTCTGCTGCAGAGCTACAGGCCTCTCCGTCGTCTGCTGCAGAGCCACAGGCCTCTCAGTCGTCTGCTGCAGAGCCCCAGGCCTCTCCGTTGTCTGCTGCAGAGCCCCAGGCCTCTCCGTCGTCTGCTGCAGAGCCCCAAGCCTCTCCGTCGTCTGCTGCACAGCCCAAGGCCTCCATGACAGCAGCAGCAAATCCCCAGGCCTCCATGACAGCAGCACCAACTCCCTAGGTCTCCATGACAGCAGCAGCAACTCCCCAGGACTCTATGACAGCAGCAGCAACTCCCCAGGACTCTATGACGCATTCTGCAGCTCCCCAGGTCTCTTCGCCGCCAGATGCGGTCTCCAAGGTCTCTTCGCCGCCAGATGCGGCCTCCAAGGTCTCTTCGCCGCCAGATGCGGCCCCCAAGGTCTCTTTGCCGCCAGATGCGGCCTCCAAGGTCTCTTCGCCGCCAGATGCGGCCTCCAAGGTCTCTTCGCCACCAGATACGGCCTCCAAAATTTCTTCCCCACCAGATGCGGCCTCCAAGGTCTTTTCGTCGCCAGATACGGCCTCCAAGGTCTCTTCGCCGCCAGATGCGGCCTCCAAGGTCTCTTCCTCGCCAGGTGCGGCCTCCAAGGTCTCTTCGCCGCCAGATGCAGCCTCCAAGTCGTCATCGCCGCCTGCCGCGGCTTCCAAGTCGTCATCGCCGCCTGCCGCGGCCTCCAAGTCGTCATCGCTGCCTGCCGCGGCCTCCAAGTCGTCATCGCCGCTTGCCGCGGCCTCCAAGTCGTCATCGCCGCCAAGCGCGGCCTCCAAGTCGTCATCGCCGCCAAGCGCGGCCTGTCTGGTCCTATGTATTGGACGGCCTCCCGGCCGCCACCCAGAACGTGGTTCCCGTGATGGACGGCCTCCCGGCCGCCCTCGCTGACCTGGCCCGGCTTGATGGATGGTCTCCCGGCCGCCCGCCGGAACAATGACTCCTAGGGACGGTCTCTTGACTATCCAGATCCTTTTTGTTCCCTGCTTATGTTTAGCCATAGTTTTTCAGGTTTTTGGTTTCTTCCTCGTGTTTTCCTCGGGCCCTCCACCCTTGCAATGCCGCCCTCCACCCACCCAAGTCCTTCGGGAGGGGGGTTTTACGGGGACGCCTGGGGGCATCCTTGAGGGGGGGGGGGGGGTACTGTAGGGATGGTACCATTTGGTGGCCCGATTTGTGTCTGTGTTCCCTAGTGTTTTCTCTTTAGTTCAATTGGTGCCACCCTTGTCTCGTCACAGCTGTTTGTAATCACGTCTCGTCTTGTCCCTGTATATAAGCCGTCTGTTCAGTCTTGTTCCTTGTCGCGTCGTCTTAGTTGGGTCTCTGTGTTCTTCTGAGTCTTCCGAGTTTCCCTGAGTCTTCCGAGTTCCCTGAGGTCTTCTGAGTTTCCCCAAGTCCTTCTGAGTTTCCCGTTCAACCTATTTATGTAAGTTTTGCTGCCCCGTCAGCATGTTATTTTGTATTTTTATTATCATTAAATATCTAATTTTGTATTTCTGCCGAGTTGAGTTCCTGTCTGCACTACTGGGTTCGCCCCTGCCCTGAAAAGCCCTGACAGTGCTAAGCTGAAATATTAGAACCTTTAATATTAGGAATGTTTAACAGTACTCAAATAATGAACTTGATTCTATTTATATTATAAGCTTATACTACTATAATTTTTTAAAACTTTTATTACTATAGTAAAAATGATAAAACGAGTACTAAATATGTATATATATATATATATATATATATATATATATATATATATAGATATATAGTGCAGAGATGGTGTAGAAGTAGGGCAGCTGGCTCAGGACTGAAAGTCTCAGGTTCAATCCCCAGTCACTGCATACCTCTTGGTCTCTCTGGGCAGCAAACCTCATCCCCAAAATGCCCCCGGGGCGCTTTCAATAGCTGCCCACTGCACCACCTGCTGGTGGATAGGTTAAATGCAGAGACTAATTTTGCCATTGAATGGAAACATACAGTGATTACATTTTTATTATATATGTATATGTATTTATATATATGTGTGTGTGTGTGTGTGTGTGTGTGTGTATGTATATATA
>NC_056499.1:42298456-42307907 GCF_014905685.2 Nematolebias whitei | reverse complement strand
AAAGGATTCCCGACCAAGTATTGAGTGCATAACTGAACATGATTATTTGAAGGTTGGCGTTTTTTGTATTAAAAACACTTGTCTTTCATTGGTGGGATGAAATATGCTAATTTTTTGGGACAGGCATTTTGGGTATTAAAACAATTAAAGACCTGAAATATTTCAGTTGGCGTGCAATGAATCTGAAATATATGAAAGTTTCATTTTTATCATTATATTATGGAAAATAATGACCTTTATCACAATATGCAAATTTTTTGATAAGGACCTGTATATTGGGTAGCACAGTGGCACAACTGGTAGAGCTGCTGCCTCTCAGCGAGCAGGTACCTGGTTCAAATCCCATTCCGGGGGTCCTTCTGGGTGGAGTTGCATGTTCTTTCCGTGCATGTGTGGGTTTTCTTTGGGAACTCCAGTTTCCTCCCACAGACCAACAACATGCACGTTAGGCTGATTGGTAACTCTAACATGTCCCTAGGTGTGAGTGAGAGAGTGAATGTTTGTTTGTCTCGTTTGTCTCTATATGGCCCTGTGATGAACTGGAGACCTGTCCAGGGTGTACCCCGCCCCTCACACAGTGATTGTTGGACATGGGCACCAGCTACCCCCGTGACCCAAACTGTAAATGATAATGGATGGATGGATATTTGTGTGTTACTGCTGCAAATAAGTATTTGAACACCGGTGAAAATCAATGTTAATATTTGGTACAGTATCCTTTGTTTGCAATTACAGAGATCAAATGTTTCCTGTAGTGTTTCACCAGGTCTGCACACACTGCAGCAGGATTTTGTTCCATTCTTCCTCACAGATCTTCTCTAGATCAGCCAGGTTTCTGGGCTGTCGCAGAGAAACACTAAGTTTGAGCTCCCTCCAAAGATTTTCTATAAGGTTTATGTCTGGAGACTGGATAGACCACTCCAGAACCTTGATATGCTTCTTACGGAGCCACTCCTTGGTTATCCAGGCTGTGTGCTTCAGGTCATTGTCATGTTGGAAGACCCAGCCACCACCCATCTTCAATGTTCTAACTGAGGGGAGGAGGTTGTTCCCCATAATCTCACAATACATGACCCCGGCCCTGGCCATCCTCTCCTTAACACAGTGTAGTCGTCCTGTCCCACGTGCAGAAAAACACCCCAAAGCATAAAGCTTCCACCCCCATGCTTCACAGTAGGGATGGTGTTTTTGGGATGGTACTCATCATTCTTCGTCCTTCAAACACGACGAGTGGAATTAAGACATAAAAGTTCTATTTTGGTCTCATGTGACCACAGAACTTTCTCCCATGACTCCTCTGGATCATTCAAATGGTCATGGACAAACTTAAGACGGGCCTGGACGTGTGCTGATTTAAGCAGGGGAACCTTCCGTGCCATGCATGATTTTAAACTATGACGTCTTAGTGTATTACCGACAGTAACCATGGAAACAGTGGTGCCAGCGCTCTTCAGGTCATTGACCAGCTCCTCTCGTGTAGTTCTGGGCTGATTCCTCACCTTTCTTAGGATCATTGACACGCCACGAGGTGACATCTTGCATGGAGCCCCAGTCCGAGGGAGATTGACAGTCATGTTTAGCTTCTTCCATTTTCTACAATGTTGTCTCTGTTGTCTTTGGACAGATCTTTGGTCTTAGCCATGTTAGTAGTTGGAGTTTTACTGAGTGTGGGGGGTGGACAGGTGTCTTGCATATACACACACACTCACACACAGACACACACACACATATATATATATATGTATATATATACTGTATATACATATATACACACATATATATATATATATATATATATATATAGTTGAGATTTGTGTAACATGCTTGAACAAAACGTTTTAAATAGTTACAAAAGAATAAAACAAAAGAGGAGTGCTCAAATGGTTTAGTGGTGTGGGTTGTGTTAGCACTTGACACAACTAAGGCTGACCACCATGATTACATCCAACCATACTTAAGGCTGAGTTAAACCAATTTTGTTTGTTTGCTTGTTTGTTTTGTCGAAAGGCACACGGTGACAGTTATCACCTCACCCACTTCCTAGATTAACTTCCAGAGATAGTTTCTAAGACCTATCCCTACTGATCTTACGTGTCTCCTGTTACGAGTGAAATCTTATGTGCAGACATAAATTTACTATTCAATTTAAATTTTACCAAGTACATTGAAAATAATGACTTAATACAAAGGTCACTATGTTATGGGCCTCTAAAAGCATAACATATTAGGGTCAAAGTATTATTATGGAGGGCTCACTTTTGGTAATGTCAATAAATATGAATAGATGACTCATTTCAACCTAAACACGAATATGTTGGGTGTTCTTTTTAAGACACGGAGTCAATTATATATATTTTCAGAGTGCATATTTTTTCAACTTCTGCAGTTATAAAATGCTCCCAAGAAAAAGTCTAATTTAACACAATCCAAATATGTTTGATAAAATAATTCATACAATATTTTTAAAACCTCTCAGGATTGTTTGTTGCCACATTTGAAAAAGCGAGAGGTTTTAAAGGCCCCCCCCCCCCCCCCCCACACACACACACACACACATCCACCCCACACCAGGAGCATCTGAAACTCAGCCTTTATTTCTTTATGAGTATAAACAATTACAGTCTTCACAGCCATTTTTGCCAAGGGGAGATTTTCCTTTCTTTCTTTGAACCACAAAGAAGCTTCAGTTTAAAATGCATTCAATAAATGTCACATTAATAATGTGGAACTGGTATAATGACAGGAAAATGGTACATTAAGGGCCATTCTCCTACATTGCTCATTCTGATCATTGAATAGCAACAAAATAAAATCAATTTAAAACTAGATAAATCAATAAACAGTCAAAAATTGATGGGTGGGGGGAGAGGGGGAGCAGAGCTTCTTGTTCACATAGCATACCGGAGAGATTGAGGTAGTTGGCATGGCCAGTTCAAGGCCAACATGGGAGAGCCAGATTCAGATAACAACATTTATCTGACTAACTAGTCCATCATGTGACTTTTTACATTTTTACTATTAAATGTAAATTAAACTAAATAAAAGCCGTTTGTTTCTTAAAGAAATTAACATCACAGGTGACCATAGGTGTTGCAACAATTCTAAGTGAAGGGGATGTGTCTCCCTCACATTTAAAAAATGTTCATTTGGACCCCCCTGCATCACCAATAAATGACTGCATCACTAATAAATAAATAAGTTGGCAGTAAAAATCCAATTTATAGTAACTTCTAAACTGAGGTTTTGCTCTGCAGACAAAACAGCGAGTATTGTTCCCTCCAGACAGAGAATGACTCACTGGCTTAAGTGACAAAGTTCAAGCCTTTCCAGGTTACGTTCAAGAGTCCAAATATGAAAACTAAGCAGGAGAGAAGCGGGCAGATCAGAGCAGAAACTGAAGTGAAGCAAACATTGACCAATTCTGTCCTGATGAAGAAAGATGGGAGCTGTTCAGTTGCTAGTTGATTTCCTTTATGATTATCATTTATGGTTGTCAACTACGATTGAAAAAACAAGATTGAGAATACAATCTGGTCATTAGAGCGTTATCTGGAAAACAGCTTGGTGAACAGCATAACCTTCCAGGAGCGACTCAAGGTAGAACTGCTGCTCCTCCACAGCCAATAGAGCCAGTGGAGGTTGTTCGGCCATCTGGTTTGGATGCCTACCAGATGTCTCCCGCGGGAAGTCTCCTCTCAAACATGTTCCACTGGGAGGAGGCCTCGGGGAGGATCCAGGAGTCTCCAGAGAGATACAATATTTTTCTGTGCTGGCTGGAGTCACAATAAAAGAGCAGGGGCAGGCATCTGGAGAGAAAGTATTAGGGTTTTCTATTCAGAAGGTCGCCCTTGTGACCCAGCCCCAGATAATCTGTGGAAAATGGATGGATGGACTCCAATGTTGGATTGAATTACACTTTTTTTTTGTTGCTTTACATAGATGGTTGTTTAACACAGTGTGATTAATTTAGCCAGTTATAGGTTTTACATTAAGGACATTAGATTGATTTGAATGTAATGAATGACTGAAAACAATAAACCTGGCAACAGTAATGTTTATTAAACTCACACATTTAACCAAAGTCTTTTCATTATTTTTTTTTTCATTTTGAACATACAAAACACAAAGAACATAAAACAAACAAACAAACAAAAAAAAACCACCCCTTCTCTCCCACACTGTATCAGTCACAAATACATAAATGACATAAAATGAATTACACAGACACTGACATGTTTTCCACATGCTACACTTTCCTTTCAGGTATCTGATTTTTTTCTAGAATATGATACATCACTTCTCTTATCTTACAAAGTACATATGCTGTGGGAGGGGGTCCTTCCAATTGCACTAAACCAGTCTTCTGGCCAAGAGAAAGCCAAAAGCAATCACATTGTTCTCGTATTTGCTGAAGGACGTATCCACAGGGACCGTCCCGAACAATGAGATGAACGGTGATGGGTGTACAGTTTTGCCATATGTCTCAGAGAAGGTGTCAAAAATAGACTGCCATAATGTATCTAGTTTGGGACAAGCCCAGAAAATATGCAAGAGTGTAGCTGGAGTTTGTTTACAAAGATTGCATGTGGGGTCCAAGTCAGCTTTGATCTTGGACAGCATGTCTTTGGACCAGTGTAGTCGGTGCACCACCTTGAATTGAATTTTTCATTCATTCAACATTTATTTAGAAAGGTTAATCCCATTGAACCTCGAGGAGTCATTTACAAGAGAGACCTGATTTCAACAAAGAATGATGATAACAATGGACAATTATAAAAAGGCATACCGTTTTTTTTGTTTGTTTTTTCACAGCGTGTCTCAGGCAGATTGAAGATGAGTAAATGTCCTGAATGATCCTTTGCCAGACTGAGTCTGATATGGATTCCTCCATCCTATTTCAGTTTAAGGGAGTTCAAACTGGTCTCAGGGTATGAACTGAGCAGTGTATAGATCTTGCTGAGAGCCCCCTTGGTATTAAACTCACGCATTTGACAGATTTAATTGCACATTTTCCTCTTTTAGTATTTAAATAGATTCTCTGCTGTACTGCTCCACAAATACCAGATACATTTTCTTTTCTTTTCAACCAAATAGGATGAAACTGCAACAAAGCCAAGATTCAACTTGTCTGCTGGATTCCTTAGATAGAGAACTTTACTAATTGGCTTTTATGTATGTGAATGTTTCTGTAAAGTGTCCTGATACAACTTTGTTGTGATTTGGCGCTATAGAAATAAACTGAATTGAATTGAATGAAACGAAAAGGAAAACACGGCTTACTTTTGAAAGCCAGAAGGTTTCAAAACGCAATGAGAAATATATTATAAGGGACTGCTGAGAACACTTTATAAGGCCTCTTGTAACTTCTGCCTCTACTGCTCACTGTGGTGGAGTTTGCCTTGGTTAATTCCAGTCAATGTTTATTCCCCATAGCACAGGGGTGCCCAACCTTTTTTGAACCAAGAGCTACTTTTGAAGTCGGCAATTTGCCGAGAGCTACTCGTCCAGTCTCATTATCAACAAACATAATTTTTCATCAATCCCTACTCCTCACTTCTTTAAAGTAAATAAAACAGAACGTGATGTGTCTATAGGAGACAACTTTTTATGCAAGCTGTATAAAATAAATGTGTCTCTACCTTAGTGGGACTTCTGACACTGAGAGGAGGAGGCCAGGGTCTCATAAGATGGGCAGTATGAGGTGGTTGCGAGGCGCAGGCAGGTCTCCAGATGATCATCATTCATTGTGGATCTGTTTTTGGACTTGATGATTTTCATGTGTGAAAAAGCAGACTCACACAGGTAGGTAGATCCAAAAAATGTTGTTAAGTTCAAAGCACATCTTCGGATGTTAGGATACTTTTCTTCTGACAGCAGACTCCAGAACTCTCCATCCACGCCAGGTGATGCTCTGGATTTGATCCCAATGTCATTTTGCAGACTCAACACCTCATTTTCAACACCAGAGCTGTCCAGCTGAAACACGGACACCAATTTGGACACAATGTCATCCACATCAACATTTCCAAAAGGATAACACATGTAGCTGGTAACAGGCTCGATGGAGGAAAAGTCAGTAAATCGTCTCTCAAATTCTGCTGAGATGCTCTGAACCTGCTGAGAATAGTGTGCACTGTCCAGTTGTGGGACTTCTTTCCCTTGGCGCTGTAGCTCTGCCTCCATGTGTGGGAAGTTTCGCAGGTCCCTGCGTTGCAGCCGACTTGTGAGCAGTTGCAGCCTGCTTTTGAAGGTGCTCACAGAACTGATCATGTGGATTATGTTTTTGTCCTTTCCCTGAAGCTCCAAATTCAGTTCATTGAGCAGGCTGGTGAGATCTGTGAGGAAGGCTAAATCCAAAAGCCACTGGGTGTCCTCTAGTTTTGAATGTTCACCATGATCTGACAGCTTCAGAAAATCCCTGATCTCAGGCAACAGCTCACTGAATCTGTCCAGAAATGTACCTCTGCTTAGCCACCTGACGTCCATGTGCAGCAGCAGGTCTGTGTGGTCTGCTCCTGTCTCCTCCAAGTGAGCCCGGAACAACCTCCTCTGCAGACTCCTGGCCCTTATAGAGCACACAGTTTTCATGGCAACATCCATCACTTCCTTCATGTTTAAAATCTTCCCACACAGGGCCTGTTGGTGGATGATGCAGTGGTAGTGCAAAATGTCTGGGAAAGCATCATTCTGCTTGCAGAGTGCAACAAATCCACTGGTGTGACCAGTCATTGCTGGAGCGCCATCAGTTGTTATAGAAATGTTTAAAGAGGGGCAAGTTGCTTTTATTAACAAACTCCATAAACGCATTAAAAATATCTTCTCCTCTTGTGTGTCCCTTCAAAGGCAAGATGGTGAGCAGCTCCTCTTTTGCACTCATGTCTGCAAAGGCCATTCTGATAAAAACACACAGCTGGGCTACATCCACCATGTCTGTCGACTCATCAAACTGAAGAGAGAAACACTCACATTGTTCCACGTCCTTTTTTAGCTGCTCCTCCACATCCACAGCCATTCCCTCACATCGCCGTGTCACTGTTTGTCTGGACAACTGCACGTCTTTAATAGCAGCTACGATCTCACTTTTATTTTTAAAATCACGAAAAAGCGCATCTGCAGCCTCAATAAACGCTTCTTTCATAACTTGTCCATGGCTGAAAGACTTCTTATGTTGAGCCAGGATGCGGCTAACACGGTACGAAGCTATCGTAGCAGCTTTACCTTTTGTGCTGGGGCGAGTGAAGACTGATTGCTGGGCTGCAAGCTTGTTTTTTAGCTCCCGCACTTTCTGAGTCCGTAAATAACTTTTAAGAGGGAAATCTGTCTCAAACCGTTTGTGCATCGTCTTGAAATGCCGCTCCAAGTTACACTTTTTGGGTAAGGCAACGCTCGAATTACAGATGAGGCAAATAGACTTTGAATTAGAATAAACAAAAAAATACTCCTCCTCCCATTCTGTGTGAAAATAATAAGTTTTCGTTTGCTTGTTCGCTAGTTTTCCATCCATGTTTTCTGCGCACCGACATTACTCCACTACTGAGCCTAAAGTCTCGTGAGAGCACTGTGTCACCGCACTCAAAACTCACGAGACTATGTCTGTGAGAATACAAGTCAAGGTTTCACTTCGCGGGCGACCGGTTGCCCGCGAGCGACTGGTTGGGCACACCTGCCATAGCACATTGAACTGTGCAACAGGGAAAACATGTTATGCTTCAGAATCACAGTCCAGTATAATTCAAAAAGAAAAATACAACATTGGGCTGTTTGAATACAACAAGGTGTGGTTGGTCACAAGACACCACCAGCTTAACTTGGAGTTCACAAATGTCTTGCTAAAGTATAAAATAGTTAATAGGTAAAATGAATGAGTAGTTGAAATTCTTGTGATGGACTTACAAAATGTCCAGGTTCTACCCCACCTCTCACATGGTGACAGCTGGACATTGGCACCAGTGATCCTTGTGATCAGGAACAAAAAAGTGGGTAAAGATGGGGGATGGATGTATCGATGTTTTTTTGCCCAACAGTGACAATATCTCAGAAAACATAGCTATTGTATGTACAAAAGGCATATCAACATAATAAGAAACTGATATGAATATTACTATATTTTTCACCCTATAAGTTGCACCTTTTTGCATAAATTTGCAAATCCTGTGACTTATACACGGACGCGACTAATATACATTTTTTCTCATATTTATAAGCTAAGTTTTGGCTGAGATCTGGCAATTTCATTCATTCTGACATAGAAAATATTGAACACTACCATTTTCAGCCACTAGAGGTCCCTTGAGCAATAAGGCAATCCAAGTGTCTCATTAATAGGTAAAAGTGGCTATTAATGAGAGTTAATTAAATTAAAGTGCATTTATTAAGGAAAAGTTCAACTGAGACACACCTTTACTATAATGTTGAGCAAACATATAATTGTTTATAGGTGGTTATCATGTTTAATTTCGAAAAAATGCACAGCGAGTTTGCCCTTTGCGCATGTTGAATTGACTGTTGAAATGCAGCTGATTTGACCATCAAAGCGTATTTATTAAGGAAAAGTTAAACTTATACACACTTTTACTATAATTTTGAGCAATCAACTAATTGTTTTTAAGTGTTAATCTTGTTAAATTCTTGTTAAAATCCTCTAGTGTACACTCCCACGGTCGCCATTTGGCAGTTTTGGCAAAACACCAGCCCACATTTCTGGGTTGTCAGTGGTGACACATAATAGATGCAACTTATGTGGTGTAGCAACTTATTTATGTCATTTTCCACTCTATTAGAAATTTTTGGACTTATGCGATTAAACGGTGGTGCGATGTGTACGGCGTCAAGTAGAGTAATTGAAACATGTTTGATCTTCTTTAATATTTTGTATTACTATATACAATGTTTTACAATTTTAAAATGATGAGTTCGATAAATATATTGCTTTTTTTTTAACTCTCCTACGTTTTAAGAAAAAAAAAAGAAAGATAAGGAAAATATCAACCAGAGCAATTACAAGGCACTGAAAACTCTCACACACACAAACAAACAAGAAGAGAGAGATCTATTTGTACAAAACAAACCAGCTGAACAAACTGTCACTCGAGGATTAACTTAAAATTCAGGTCTTAAATTGGGCTGTGTTTATATTAAGCTGTGTTCCTAAATAGTAACATTAAGGACCTTTTTTCTTTTTTTCTTTTCCAAAATACATAGATCTTTTGGGAATTGATTCAGTTTGATCTTAAATTAGTGCACTTCAGTTCCATTGCAACTTTTTTTTTACATAGCTAAAACTTATTGTCCTAGAGCAAATAAAAATACAATAAAACTATTATAAATGCACTTAATTATTCACCACAGGTATTCCTTGCAAACTGCCCTAGAATGTGACATACAGCTCTTCTGAAATTGTACCAACCCCCCACCCACCCACCCACACACACACACACACACACATATATAT
>NC_056499.1:42290850-42298356 GCF_014905685.2 Nematolebias whitei | reverse complement strand
CAGAGCTTCTCGATCACATAAACAACCAGGAGAAGTTGAGATAGCTGGCCAATTCAAGGTTGAGTGGGGAAGCCAAATTGAGATAACACAATTATTTTGGATCAGGCAGCCTCTACTTGAATTTCCATGTCTGCCTTCAAAGTTCTGCTGGTACATCTCACTGGCGATTCCAAACTTTTGTGGTTATACCACCGGACCGAGTTTGTAGCCTTCTACAAGCTCGATTCCTTCCCACCGTTGAGTCCCAGGAGCTGCAAGTGGCCTGCGATTCTCAGAATTGCATCTAGCTTATGGCTCAGCTCATCCAGCGTCTGAGTGCTTACCGCTTGGTGCATTCCTTCATGCCAGGCAGCCTTACCAAAGCCTAGGGCTGGGTACCGTTCTAAAAAATTCAGTATCCGTACCGGTGTTGGTACCTTCACTTTGGTGTCGGTTCCTGGATGGTTCTTTTTTTTTGTACCACTTTTGTAATATCAATTCTAACAAGAAGAAAATTATGTTACACATTATAGTACAAATCGTGAGTTTTATTTTTTACCTTTGGTATTTTTCCATTCCAAGCAATTTTCTTACATAAAAATAAGCAAATAATTTCAAGTCAAAAGAACAGTTGCAAACCAGTGACACATCAGTGTCTAATGCTCACTGCTACACACTGAGGACCTTTTCACTTAGCAGATTTTCTTCAGAAAAATCAACATGTCTGCATTCTTTGGACACAAACAAGCTCGCTCCTGGCTAATGGTGTCTCCAGCAGTAGAAAATTTTCACTCTGAGGGTGTGGATGACGCTTGTTGCACACACAGATACCTGGTTACCAGTTTGATAGCATTGGCATAGTGTGAAAGAGTGACCGCTGGCCTGGAGATGAGTGTAGACCGCAGAGTTTCAGGGATGAAGATGGTCACATCCTGGACAGAGAGGAACGATGGTTTGAGAGAGGAGTAAAGGAGGCCATCTTTGTGAAAAGAAAACGTCCATCATTAAACAGGGGTGGAGGCCTCCGGGTTCAACTGTCCCCCTCTTACAATGCTGTGATTGCTAGTATCACTCAGCCCTCTGTGAACAGTAAACAGCCATCAGTGTGCTAATGATCCATTGTTAGGCTGATGGTCCTTCTTGACCATGTGATCAGCTGGTTTTGGTTGTCAGCAGCAAAACTGGTTGATCCACTCTGAGACGGTGCTATTTAAGAGACTGAGCTGAATACAGCTCCTCAGACTGAGGAAGTCTCTCGGATGAGAGACGAAACGTTTCTACATTTTTTGTTGATTTGCTTTGTTTTGTTTTTTTGAATGTCCAGAGGACCAGATTTAACTTATTTAGATTTTTCTATGTGGATTATTGAGCATGCATCAGGATATTCCTCTGACCTTGTTTCACAAACAAAAAGCAATAAATATTCATCTCTAAACCTATAAAAAACCTATAAACATATTAATCTCTAAAACTAAACCTAATGTGCACCACAGCTGGCGGTGGTGCGGGGTGGTTGACCGCCCCACTGTTTTTAAGTTTCGTTTTTTATGTGCCGCACGTTTCTTTTACTTTTGCAGCTTAATAATAATAATTAATAGTTTTGTTTTTCTGTTACTTATTTGCAGTATGATAAATGGTAGGAGCACAATATATGCTCCCAATGTTTTGTTGGTGTTTTTTTGTAAATAAATACATTTTTTGGCAGTTTTATTTATTTGTTTATTTTTGCATCTTGAGATTCTATGATGTCATCAAGTACTTGAGTTCTACTCGAGTTTTATCATGTTAATGTCGAGTTTAAACATTATGCAGTCATTCAACCCCTATTCCTGAACCTTCTCTGTGGTTCTTTAGGGTTTATGGCTCTTATCATCTCCCTAATTGACATGAGAACACAAAACATCAACAATAAAATGGTTGTGTTATTATTGCTCAAAAACCATTATCTAGGCTGAAAGATAAAAGTTTAACTAGTCAACAATATCCTTTACAGCTTACTTACCTCCACCATGCAGCCTTCACTGTAGAAAAAGGCAGTGCCCCCCATCTCGCTTTTCTTTTTTCTGCCTCTGTCCTCCTCACATCAGGGTCAGAGGCTCCTGTGAGGAGAACATAAACAAACTGTGAACATTAGGTGAACTGTTTAAGCAGATGATCCGATGGATGAGCACATTTTTACAAGCTAAGCTTTATCTGCTAGTGTCAATCTTTAGTTAGCTTTTGATTTTAGCTAGCTACATAGCCATAAAATAAAGCACCACACTAATATCTTAAAGTTAGCATTACATGGATCCAAGTTTAATTCACCACGTTGCGCGTATTAAGCTACAGTAACATTAACAACGTAAATTTACCAGCTGAAATCCCAGACACAGAACCGTCTTCGGAGTTCTTTGATGAAGAGGAGTCCGGTCGTGGAGATGTTGAATCAGGCCGTTCAACACTCACAGACTGACTTTAACGCTGAGAGGAGGAGGGGAGACTGTGGTCCCCCTTGAAGACAGACATGGAACAACTTTCCGCTCGTCAATTGAAGCTGTTCGACGCCACACGCGCTGCACACATGAACCCCGTCTGTGGGCGGAACCAGCACCATATACATATAGCTGTATGACAGCTCTATAACAGCTCTGGGTTTTAACACGTAGTCTGTTTGTCATATGTCTGGTGTTTTACCTGCCTGCGTGCTGAAACCACGTGACACATTACATCCAATACCAAAACTTGACACCAAAAGAAGAGTGACGTTTCAATCCATACACCGACCGACGCAGTTAGGTCGGTGCCGTAAAATAACCTCGATTCGGTATACAGCCTTACCAAGGCCAGAACTGCTGCTGACATTTTCTGTATTTGTTGATATCCCAGGTGACCGCCAACTCCAAAAAACAGGAATCCTGTTTATCATAAATCCAATTATGTACATGTCTTCTACATCATTGACCAACAATACAGCCAGACATATGATCTTCCACAGCCTCCAGGAATCCATTGTGTAACCAGCTGCAAGTGTCTCATCCAGGCAAGAGGGCTGTCCTTCTCCCTGTCTTATCATTGAGAAAATTTTAGCAGTTGTTTTGAGAGACCAGCTGACCAGATCCATGATTTACAATTCGGAGGAAATGTAGCAAGGTGCTCCGATAGGAATCACAGGACAAAGAGCAAAGCAGAAGGGAGGCAGAGCTGGAGGGAAAAGCGTCCGTCCTCATCGAGAGCAAGCAGGAAAAAAAAAAATATATATATAGTACCAAATCACACTAGAAGTTGTCTCAGGGCACCGTACAGAAACATTCACATACATACAAAACATTAATAAAGCTCTCAATCGAATGAAGGAAGCCAGCAGACTCGTTGAATCCACTTCATCAAAGTCTCCCATACTGAGCAAGCACATTGGCAACAGTGGAAAGGAAAAACTCGCTTTTAACAAGAAGAAACCTCAAGCAGAACCAGGCTCAGGACAAGCAGCTATCTGCTTCACCTGGCTGAGATTTGAGAGGACAGGGAGGAAAAACAAACGAACACAGAATGGTAGGTCCAGATGTAGATGCAGGTGTACCTCCTATTGGAAGAAAGACAAAAAATACATGTTAAGGATAGAAATAATTACAAATACAAAACAGGTTAAGCAGAGTAAGTAAATGCAGCAGCACAGTGAGGAAATGTTTTCAGTTTGTCCTCCAGCAGTCTAAACATGTAACACCATAACTAAGTGATAGTTCAGGAAACCCAAGCCAGCTCTAACTGTAGGATTTATCAAAAAGGAAAGTCTTAAACCTAATCTTAAAACTGGACAATGTGTCAGCCTCATGGACAGAAACTGGAAGTTGGTTCCACAAGAGAGGAGCCTGATAACTGAAAGCTCTGCCTCCCATTCTGCTTTTGGAAACTCTAGGAACCACAAGTAAGCCTGCAGTCTGAGAACAAAGTGCTCTGTTAGGAAAGTATGGAACGATAAGATTTGCAATGTGAGATGGAGCTAGGCTGTTGAGAGCTTTGTAAATTTATAAGTAAGATTTTGAATTATATTCTGGATTGGACAGGGAGCCAATGGAGAGAAGCTAAAACTGGAGAGATATGATCTCTCTTACTAACTCCAGTTAAAACTCTGGCAGCAGCATTTTGGATCAACTAAAGACTTTTTAAAGAAGTATTTAGATTTCCAGATAACAAACCATTGCAATAATCCAGTCTAGATGTGACAAATGCAAGGACCAGTTTTTATGCATCATTTTATCAGGCTTAATCAGGTTTAGTGTCACTTCATCTTACCACTACCATAGACGATATGCGTTCTTTAGGGACTATCTGAAAAACTGATGTGAATCTATAAACCTTTTTATTATTATGGAAATTTGTAAATAGTTTAAAGGTAAATTAATTAGTTTGCAACACAAAACGTCAAAGAAAATCTATGAAAAAATAAAATGTTCTTCTAGCATTTAAACCCCTGGGTGACATCAGGTGAGAGAGCCATGTGTCTGCTGTGGTGCCCTGCATGTGCAATCAGCGGAGAACTAACTGCTGCACCTGGCGTCCAAAATGGGAGCAGCTGCATGTCTTTGGGCGATGAGAGGAACATCAGAGGAAAACTCACCCACACAATGTGAAAACTGAGCTCAACTGAAAGCAACTTCAGCCTTTTTACATACTGGACCATCTTCTGTTAAGCACCATGTGCCAAAGCATTCACAAAATACTATAAACATGAATGCATGCAAAGTAAAATGGCACTTAAATACCTTGTAATTAGAAATGCCTTTTTATTATTTGACAAAGTTAGATATGGTTCATACTATTTGTGCTGTTGTATACCATTGTTTTTATAAAGTCTACCAACAGATGCAGAATCATTTGAAAAAAAAATAGACTAAAGACAATATAATTAGCCTACTTTTCTGGTGTGATTTATTTAGTAGCTATATGTGTGGGGTTTTATTCATCACACACACAGCTGTTCTATAGATAGGTAAGAAGGCGGCACAGTGATTCTCATGTGGGCTGTAATGTGAAAGAACATTCAAAGGAGCATAATGTGAGATACTACTTGACACATTTCTTTAGATGATGCATACATAAAATGTTTTATTCCATGGCTCAGTGTCACCTGGCATTGTTTATTGTGTGCTTTCTCAATTTGACAGGTGTGTTTCTTGGTTCCATTGCCGGGATGCTTCTGCGGCACATATCCCCGCTCCCTCCCGACGTTGTAATGATCATTGCCTTCCCTGGGGAGATCTTAATGAGGATGTTGAAAATGCTTATTTTGCCTCTTGTTGTTTCCAGTCTGGTCACAGGTGGGTGAGATACAGTATCTGTGCTACATTCAGTTTTCTGCTGAATTTGCTAACAACTGGCCTGAAATGAGGTCGCACGGTACGCACTGTTACCTGGGACTTGAGCTGTAGCTGCAGAAATCATAGAGTGGGCGTATTTTCATTTGAGCAAACTGAATCTGCTCTGCTTAAACTTGTTTTTGGTGTATATTTGCACAGTTTCATTATATTCACAGATGCTACTGTTTTCTTTCAAAACATAAACTATATTAAACAAAATCTGAGCAGTTGGTCTAAGTTTTCTGCAGCTTGTTAGTTTTCAGATTGTGCTGTCAACATGTTTAGTGATGAACACATTTGGGCTAACCCAAGAATATTTAATCTGAACAAACAGTATACAAAAAGCATTTATCACCACGGTAAAACAGTTATTTAAAGAACTGAACTGCATAGATCAGAACACCAACAAATGTTGTTAATGTTGCTCATTCAGTGATATTTGAACGGTGTGTGGTCATAACGTCACGTCACAGTGTTGAATAATTTGATTTTATACTTTACAGTGGGTTGCGAAATTATTTACCCCTCAGTGATATTTTGTTCATTTTTTATCTTATAACCTGGAATTTAATTGGATTTAAGCAATAATTTGACAACACAAACAAATCTTCTCAATAAAAATGCTGAATGAGGAATAGAACTTTAATAACTTTTAAAAAACAACAAAAAAGACAATTTTCACATCTAACAAGTGGGATTTTCACCCATTTTTTTATGAGTGAATCCCATCCATCCCTCATCTTTACCCGCTTCTCCCTTTTCCGGTCATGGGGGGCACTGGTGCCCATGTCCAGCTACCACAGTGCAAGAGGTGGGGGACACCCTGGACAGTCCATCAAAGAGACACACAGAGACAAACGAGACAAACAACCATTCACTCTCTACTAGTGAGTTATTTCAGCAGTGTGTTGAGGGTCATTGTAGGACCCCAGTCTCAAATCTTTGAAAGACTCCAAGAAGTTCCACTCAAGCTTTTGCCTTTTTTAATCCATCCATCTTTCCTTTAACTCTGACCAGTTCCAATCACTGTTGATGAAAAACACCCCCATGTGTGATGCAGCCACCACCGTGCTTCACTGCATGGATGATGCTCTCTGCATGGTGGATGATGGCAGATTTGGTTCAGACATGGCATTCTCTTTGATAGCCTAAAAGTTCGACTTTGGTCTCTTTCACATGCGGACATTCTTCCACATGTTTGAGGAAGAAATTCCAAACAGTTCAGCTGTTTTCTCTCCATGCAATGGTTTTTTCATGTCCACTGATCAATGAAATCCAACTCTAAACAGCTTATAGTGGTTATATTTCCAGACCATCTCATCCCTGCAGAAGATCAGTCCAGTTCCATCATGGCAATCTTTGGTCTCATGGATGTTTTCTGATTATTGCTTGTTACTGTTTGTGAGTTCTGGTGGACGACATTCTCTTGACAGAGTTGCTGTTGTAGAATCATCCTTTTTCTGATTTTATGAAGTGCCAATAAATGCTCAGTGTTTTGACTTTTTTTGAAACCCAACCCTGAGCTTTATTCTCCACAACTCTGACCAGTGTGGAGAGGTTCTTGGTCTTCATGCTGTCTCTTTTTTGGTGGTACTCCTTACAGGTTTGAGCTGATTCACTGCTGTTGATTCTTGGGATTGTCAGAACAAACATGCCTGAATAGATAAGCATGCACCTCTTTGCTGTTTTACAATAAAAAAAAAACACATTTTATTTGTCATTAACTCAAACTGTTGGAACAATTTGAAAAAAAATATATATTTCAATGACATTAAAAATCTAATTAATTCAAAGTTACAAGGTGACAAACAGAAAAACCACTAGGAAGGATGAATACTTTTGCAACCCATTGTACTTCTTCAAATTCATGTAATCACTTGATATTGTACATTTCCTTTTTTGGAGAACAGAATGTTGCCACTTTTACCTTGTCCATGTTTCATAGATTTCTATAACAATATGGCCAGAGATACACATGATTGTGATAACACATGCATATCAGTCTGCACAGTCTGAATACATATAATGTATTCTATAGTGTTCATACTGCCGTTCAGTCTTACAGTGTTTTCTACAGTTTTAAGGTTGCACAAACCCTCCTAATCAAACTCAGATCAATTTGAAGTGGCTTGCTTTAAGAAAGTTTCAAATTATACCAATGCAATATGTATATAGTTATACTGAACGACAG
>NC_056499.1:42285440-42290750 GCF_014905685.2 Nematolebias whitei | reverse complement strand
GGTTTTCTGTTTGGGTAGCTTTTAACATTTCTGATAGTGGAGACTGTGTCAGTACATGTACTAATGTAACCCAGTACTGAGGATGTGTATTGGTCAAGATCAAGCGAACCTCCATTTTCAGCAGCTTCTCTGAAAACCTGCCAGTCTGTTCGATCAAAACAATCTCTCAGTATGGGTCCACTGTCCTGGCTCCAACATTTAACTTTCTTTTGTACCGGTCTAGAGCGTCTCAGCGGGGGCATGTAAGCAGGAGCCAGGAAGATTGAGATGTGGTCTGACAGTCCTAGGTGGGGGTGGGGTTCGGCTTTGTATGCATTTTTTACGTTCGTGTAAACACGGTCCAGCGTGCGGTCTCCACGTGTCGGAATCGTCACATGCTGATTAAAGCTTGGGAGACAGTCCTTTAGATTCACGTGGTTAAAGTCTCCGGCTACCACGTAAAGAGCCTCGGGGTGTTTGTTCTGCAGCGAGCTGATGATATCATGTAGCTCCTGCAGTGATTCATTAGCATTAGCGTCCGGAGGAATGTAAACAACTGTGATAAAAGTCACTGTGAACTCTCGGGGTAGATAATGTGGCCGACATTTCACTGTTATTTGCTCCAAAGCCTTCGAGCATGAGCTATTTACAACAGTACAGTTCGTGGACCAACTTTTACTCACGTAAATGCACACTCCGCCCCCCCGTGATTTCCCCGTTAGCTCGCTGCAGCGGTCCGCTCGAAATAAAAGTCTGTCATCCAGCTGGAAGACTGAGTCCGGCGTTTCACTTGTAATCCACGTTTCCGTGAGGCAAAGCACTGCACACTTCTTCATCTTTTAATTTGTTTTTAAAAAATCTGTATGTCTCTTTTATGATTCTCTATTGTTGTCATTGTCATCTAATGTTGTCATCACTCTTTGTTAAAATCAGGTTTCCTGTAAATGAGTCCCCAAGGCTCAATGGGCTTGATCTGTCTAAATAAAGGATAAATGAATGAATAAATGAATGAATGAATGAATGAATGAATGAATGAATGAATGAATGAATGAATGAATGAATGAATGAATAAACAATACCATCAGTGACATTTAGTATAGAAAAGTGTTAATGTTTGATAATTATTTTTTCTATAATCACATTCAAATAAATTTAGCAATAGCACTGATTTATCACTGGGTCCAATACAATAACCTGGAGGCTAGCACTAGCATGCTAGCTCCAGAAACAAATAAACAAACTCACCAGTTACCACTTTTAGAATACACAGTCAGCTAAAGGTGTTTTTCACAAACAGAGACATCTAAAAGTTGAAAGGCATTATCAGTCAGAAATGACAACATTAGATAAAGGGCTTTAAATGGCTTAAAGCCTATACTGTACCTGCAACTTGTGTCACTGCACGATCTGTTCCAGAAGCATGATCCGTACCGCGCATTCAACTCTGGGTGCAGGACAGGTGCGCTCAGAACAGCCCTATTTTTTTTGTATTGCAGAGGAGTTACTGCGCATGTACAACTTTTAACAAGAATCTATAGGCAAAGATTTTTTCGCCCCAGGGCAGAAATACGTCACCAATCAGACAATGTTTTTGAACAAAACAACTTTACTTATCATTAACTATACAATATTGATTTTACACAACTAAAAAAAATATACTTCTTATTTCTTATTTGTAAAAAATAAAAATCTGTATGCCTTTTTATAACTGTTTATTGTTGTTGCTGTTGTCCATTGTTGTCATCATTCTTTGTTGAAATCAGGTCTCTCTTGTAAATCGAGGCTCAATAGGATTTACCTGTCTAAATAAAGGCTGAATGGAAAAAAAACACACATATATTTTGAAATATTTTAATTTTATTATTTAATTTTTATTATTTTTTTATGTCTTATTCAAAGTAATGTGGTGAAGTGGTGGGGCAGCGTCCTGGCACCCTCTATATACAGCAGGGGTTACAGTGGTGTACCCAGTGTTATTCAGGCCGCAATATATATCCTCCTTCCCAGAGGAGATCCAGACAGCATTTAGTGCAGGACAAAACTCATTGTCTAAGAAAATCACCACCAGCAAACTTTAAACATCTGATTAAAGAAAATAGATTTTAACTAGGGATGCACCGATCCACTTTTTTTACTTCCTATCCGATCCCGATACCTAAGTCTGAATATCGGCCGATACCGATCCTGTTCCGATATCGTGATCATCATTGATTTTATATGAGGCTGTAATAATCTCCTCTCACGTACAATTTGTACAAATATATGCATGTATGTCTAAAAAGGCAACTTGAGGTAAGTTTTATTAATGTTGGATAAGTTTTAAAGTTAGAATTAAATTCTAACACAAAACATGTTTTTTTTTTTATTCCTAGCTTTAAAGTGGATATTAAAGTGATTAATTTAAGGGATTGTTTAAAGTTATTTTATAATTTTTTTTTTAAATAAGGGGCGAATATAAGATTTTTTTTTCTTCTTTCTGCACTCTTTTCATTCAATGTTTTCTTTTTAATGATATTTTTTATTGTTTCTTTTAAATGAATGAATAAATGAATTAAATAAAATGTTAAATGGCTTCAAACATCTGCTAAGTTCAATACATAAACCAACAGACATGTTGCTGTTTTTAGTATTTTACATTACTTTATAATGTAGCTGTTTTTGTTTTTAATAAATATACTTTTCAAATATGTTTTTTTTTATGATTGTCTACTATTGTCCTGATAAATATCTCCTGGAGGGTAAACTATATCTTGGCTGCAAGTATCAAGCTGAGAAATCCTTCGTTTTCTACAACTGATAGTGGTTGGTCATTAATTATGAAGTTTAGCAAATTCTCATTAAACATTCGAGCTCCATGGTTTCAGCGATGTCTTCTACTTGTTCAATCCGAAGCAGGCAATTTGATTTGGGGCAGCCGCGCTCAGTCTGTCCCTCCTCAGAGACGAGCAGACTGAGCGTGGCAGATTGGACGCGGCTGGCCGAGGTCGAGTTGCCTCTTTCGGATTCAGCGAGAGTAGCGCCCCGCTGAAGCCACGGAGGTCGAATGTCCAACGTAAAACTAACTTTACCGCGGTTTAATGTGGCGCTATGGCTCTGCAGACATTGCACTTTGCTGCATTGCTTTGTGGTGTTTTTAGTGTAAAATACTTCCACACAGCGGTCATGTTTAGATGAAAAGTTTGTTAGCTGTTAGCCACAGTGCTGTTAACTCAGTCCTCACGTTGTAGCTGGCTGCAAACTATGAACTGGATTTCCTGAATGTGAGGTGGATCTTATTACTCTGGGTTCATGAGACACGCCACCGTTCAGAAAATCCATTCCATAGTTTGAAGCCGACATGCATCATGGATCGGAAATATCGGCAGGAGGATCGGAAAATCAGGCTGCACGGTGGCACAACTGGTAGAGCTGCTGTCTCTCAGCAAGCAGGTCCTTGGTTCAAACCCCAGTCCAGGGGCCATTCTGGGTGGAGTTTGCATGTTCTCTCTGTGCATGCGTGAGTTTTCTCCGGGTGCTCCGGTTTTCTCCCACAGACCAAAAACATGCATGTTAGACTGATTGGTAACTCTAAATTGTCCCTAGGTGTGAGTGAGAAAGTGAATGGTTGTTTGTCTCTATGTGTCCCTGTGATGGACTTGCGACCCGTCCAGGGTGTACCCCGCCCCTCGCACAGTGATTGCCGGACATGTGCACCGGCGACCCCCGTGACCCAAAATGGAATAAACGGGTAAAGATAATGGAAGGATGGATGGATCGGAAAATCCGATACATAAATTATGTTGGTATCGGAGGCCGATACCGATACTGGATCGGATCGGCCCATCCCTAATTTGAACCTATAAGTAAATAGCTAAAAGTTATATTTTCTTTAATACATAATTTGGGTCATGATGTAAACTGCCTACCGTAAACTTTTATTCTGTGCACAATCCACCTGTGTAATATTTCTGCACCTACTGAGACCACTTCAAACTTAAATATGTAACCATGACAACCACTGAGCACTGAATGCATTTGTTTGTAAAGTTTTTTTTTTTTTTTTTTTTTACATTTTTCTTCTAATAGATAGAGAAAAAAGGCCACAAGTTTTGTTTTTGCTCAGTATCTCAGTTTAGCACTTCACCTTTTTTAGTTTTAAAGCAGTGGCATTATTATCTTTAAGAGGAAAAAAAAGGTTTTAAAGAAATCTTTACTGATAATCTCTGGGAGCTGCGTGTCTCTTTCAGTCTCCAGGTTGTGGCTTAAAACCACAACTGATTTAACCATCTCTTATCTGCAGCCATCTCTGCCACTCTAATCTCTTTTTCATCAAAAATGAACCCAGCATTTGTTTTCTTGGTCTTTGGGCTTTATCTTTCTTACCCTGAAGTTTCCATGAGTAAGTTTTTGCCTGTTTCAAGCCTTTTAATTTTGACTATCATGGACATAAACATTTTCTAAGGCTGATAATTATTGACAAAAATATGCCCCACATTTGTTCAAATGTCATGATTTTATTTCTTCTCGTTTAGATATTTGTAATTCCCTTTTTATTTGTTTTGACAAATCTGCTGTTAGTCATCTCCAGTTGGTCCTGAACACTGCTGCGATGCTTTTAACAGGAACTAATAGAAGGTCACACATTACACCTGTTTTATCTTCTCTTCATTGGCTACCTGTCAGTTTTAGAATTAATTAAAATATTTAGTCTTAATTTTTAGAGTGTTAAATGGACAGACCCACCAATACATCACTGAAATGTTGATTCCTTATTGTTCAGCTCGCACCCTTCGGTCTTCAGCGTTGAACCTTTAAAATGTCCCAAAGACCTGGTTTAAAACTCTGATTGACATATGTTTCAGGCCATAGTCCCCAAACTGTGGAATGCCCTCCCCCTGTTTTTTCGTGTGGCCGTCTCTGATGATTTCTTTAAAAAGCAACTTAAGACATTTTTATTGAGATAAGCTTTTAGTTAAATATTCAACTTACTGTTTCCATCAGCTGGAATTACTGTTTTTATCATCTGTTCTTACTGCTTTTATCATATGTTCTTACTGTTTTATCAGCCGTTCTTACTGTTTCTATCATCTGTTTTTAGTGTTTTATCATCTGTTCTTACTGTTTCTATCTGCTATTCTTACTGTTTTATCAGCCGTTCTTACTGTTTCTATCATCTGTTTTTAGTGTTTTTATCATCTGTTCTTACTGTTTCTGTCAGCTGTTCTTTTATCATCTGTTCTTATTGTTTTTATCAGCTGTTCTTCCTGTTTCTATCTGCTATTCTTACTGTTTTTATCAGCTGTTTTTACTGTTTTATCAACTGTTCTTACTGTTTCTATCAGCTGGAATTAC
>NC_056499.1:42269106-42285430 GCF_014905685.2 Nematolebias whitei | reverse complement strand
TTTTATCAGCTGTTTTTACTGTTTTATCAACTGTTCTTACTGTTTTTTATCATCTGTTCTTACTGTTTTATCATCTGTTCTTACTGTTTTATCAGCTGTTCTTACTGTTTTTATCAGCTGTTTTTTCTGTTTCTTTCTGCTGTTCTTACTGTTTTTATCAACTGTTGTCACTGTTTTATCAGCTGTTCTTAGTTTTTTTATCAGCTGTTCTTACTATTTTTCTCAGCTTTTCTCATTGTTTTCTCAGCTGTTTTTACTGTTTTTTTTAATCAGCTGTTATTGTATCTATCAGTTCTTTCTGTTTCCATCAGCTCTTCTTATTGTTTTTCTCAGCTGTTCTTATTTTTTCTCAGCTGCGTTTACTGTTTTTATCAGCTGTTCATACTGTTTTTGTTTTGTATTCTGTATTTCTGTAAAACACTTTGTGATTATATCTATGAAAGGTGTTCTATAAATAAAATGTACTTACTTATATAATGTAAAAACTGCATTTTTAATTAAATGGCAGATGAAAATCACACATTTAATAAAGAGTTCTAATCAAATGGCTTCTCAGAGAAATGCATCAATAAGCACTTTTTTTCAGACAGGTGTGCACGTGCATGGCACGTGCCTTCACCTGTCACAGTGAATTCCTACAGAGCGTGTGTGTCTGGGGTGTGTTTGCATGTGAGGGTGTGCCTTTGTGAATTTCTTTGCAGGTTGTCCAACACGTGCTGCCATTGACAAACACTGAGAGGATTTGCTAAACTTAGCTCTTACTCGTGCGATGCAGACGCTCGCAGTGAGCGCTGAGGCTTTGTGCTGGACGCCTGCAACGCCCAGTATATTTAACAACGACTGGTTTCCTGTTCTAAAAATTCATCTTGACTGCAACAACAAAAAATTAAAAAACAAAGACTGCAAATGTTTAAAACACAAATGTTTTGCCTTCAGTGTAACACATAAAAGATTGAATTTGTTCAAATGAATTTTATAGGAATTTACCTAAAAATATTTAATCCGTTCTTACTGTCACTTTGTCAGTTTGGCTGTTTAGTTTGAGACTTCATGTTTTGCAGAGGCCTCCAGTTGAACAGGATTCCTTGACGCCTAATGGTTTTCAAGTTCAACTAATCCATCACTCTAACAAGGAGAACATCCTACCTGTGCCTGGGAGGAGGCACTGAGCTCTCCTCTCAAATCCCTGTCCCTCAGTGTGTACATCTGTGTGCACATTGTGCATGTGTAGAGTGTCTGTTTAGTTTGCAGAAGAAGAAACATGCACTGCTGCACTTAAAAAGAAAAAAAAAAAACCTGTAAACTGTTTTTCTACTGAAATTAGAGACGCAGCAGGAACCTAACCAGGAAAACCCACACATTGAAGAATAGAAGACGTCCACAGGTGAGCCTTTTCAGTTTGATGCTGGACAGTAACACGGGGATGGAAAGCACTGAGTTATATTCCAGTGCTTTTACATGTATCAACAACTAATGCCTTATTTTACCCCTCCATCGGTTCTTGTGCAGGTTTGAATGTTTTGCTCAAACAGTATTCCTTTATGGCTGCTAGGTTCAACAGAGGATGTGTTGTCAGCGTTGTGACCCCATTCTGAGCATACCTGAGTGCAACGATCGGTGCTTGGTTGTATTCCCACTCCTCCTCATGGGATGATGGCTTGATCTAGGTCACGTCAGGATACTGGCACGGTGCTTCCCCAGAAATTCATCAGTCCACAAAGTGTTGAAACAAACTGAGATTCACAAACTGACTGTCAAATTTAAAGATTAATGACAGTACTTCTGGAGACAGGAACTAATGTCAGCTAATGCAGTGTATGGAAGTGACAGGTTCTTAAAGCCATGCAAAACAGCTTGCCTTGGGCCACATGTGTATCAGGAAAGATATGGTGCTCTGTGAGATCGACTCCCACCACAACTCGAGACAAGGCTGCACCAAGATGAAGTTCAAAAGAACCGCCTGAAGGGTTAGACAGTAATTCCAAGTAAATTAACTTGATGGATTTCACATCAGACGCTTCATTTTGCTCCGCTTCATGTCAGGGGCCGTCACTGGGCAGCTAGCCAGCAGAGGGCTCTGCGGTTCCTTTCCCCGAAAACTGTGAAATAATGTTTTTACAGAATTCATGGGGGAGAAAAAGACTGTGCTCGCCTTAAGAGTGTTACTTTAATTCATACAGCTTTGTTGAGGACTCGCAGACAAACAGACAGACTCACAGACAGACAGACAGACTCACAGACAGACAGACAGACTCAAAGCCATACTCACAGTCAGACTCACAGACAGACAGACAGACTCACAGACGGACAGACAGACTCACAGACAGACAGACAGCCAGACTCACAGACAGACATACAAACAGACTTACAGACAGACAGACAGACAACAGACTCACAGACAGACAGACAGACAGACAGACAGGTTTGTTTTTTGACTTGTTTTCCCTCTAATCAAAGCCTTATACACAAACCTAACTCCAAACCACCCCCTATTCTTTTTATTCCTTCCACTGAATGATACATTTTACAATCACCTTCTGACTCTAAGCTGTTAATACTTTACTGCAACTGATGCATTTAATTATCCAAGTTTCAACCATTTCTTCAACTTATTTGATTGTGTTCAAGCAGTGAAACAGTTTAGTCGGTTCCAGTTTGCCATGGGGAGTGGTGGTGCAGAGGTTAGAGAAGGTGAACCTGTGATCGGGAGGTTGCTGGTTTGAATTCCCCTGACCGTCACATCAGAATGTGAGTAGGAAAGGTGAAGCAACCACACCTGACCCCACCCAATCTGGACCCTTGAGCAAGGTCCTTAACCAACCTAATATTTTGCGTATACACTTTCAGCACCTTCTAATTAAACAAAAGAAATGTTTGTTTGTTGTTCATTCACAGACACATACCTGCCTCTTTTACTTGACTTGATTCAAATATTGCATGCTTAATTGATTTTACTGGATGTTTGGCATCACCTATTACTGGAGCAGAAAATGTAAATAAAAAAAAGATAATTGGAAAAAAATGGACTTAATGTACTTTGATCTGTTCACATTTAAAGCAAACAAGCAATAAAATAAATAAATAAATAATACACATTTGTTCTTTAGCTTCAAATACATACTTTCAATAAAATTTCAGTATTTTTTTTAAATGCCTCCAACACTACTTTTTGTGTTGTGATAACATTTTTTTCTCATTCATTTTCTCATTGATAACCCTGTATGGAAGGCCATCAGTGCCAAAAACACATGCCTTTGACAGGTAAACAACATTCATATATACAATTCACAATCTTTAGTCAAGTACTAAGATCTGTTCTGAAAATCAGTACATGTTCACTTTTGTTTTATTTTTATTTTATTACTTTTATTGATTTTTTTTTCAATAGAAAAGTCCATTCAGACATGTTCCTGCTTTTAGTATTTTATCTTGTTTTATAACATATCTTGGTTTATTTATTTACTTTTGATTTTATATGCATGTGTTTATTGTTGTCTCTGCTTCATCTATGTTCTTTGTTTGAAACAGGTCATTCTTGAAATGAGTCCTCGTGACTCACTGGGACTAACCTGTAGAAATAAAGGTTGAATGAAAGAAAAAAAAGTTTATTAAAAAGTATAAATCTAACATATGCAAAGTTATTTTCTCTCATTTTCTCAACGATATAATCCTCGTGTATGGAAATCCATCTGTGCCAAAGACTTGTGATTCTTATGTGACTTTAACCACATGCAAACAACACATACTTTATGTGCAACATGCTAATGACACGCTTTCACCCCTTCTGGTCAACTGCACTTCTTGGTAGTTCCAGTCATGTCTCGTCCCAGTTTCTGTTCAGATCCAAAGCTCAAACACTTTAGCACAGAGCCTCCTAACATGCAGGGCTCACATAAAACTCCATTTCTCTGCTTCACATTACTTGATTTTGACGCAGCTGCTTTATAAACAATATTTCAAGGGAAAACTCATTACAGCAGATGTTTATTTTAAACTTTCATGGCTTTAATTGTTTAAAGCTTTAGATTTTGACTTTAGATTTCCCACATTACTTGACCCTTATCATCTGCTGTAAGAACATTTTTTTACAAAACAAGTAACATCTCCACAAATTTACATAAAACACACAAAACATGTCTGGAATCAGTTTGCATGTGACATGTTGATGAATATTCAGACAAAATGTTCATTTCTTCATGCTGAGTTTGTACAATAAATAAAACAAAATGTAAATAGTACTTTAATACTTCTGTGACACAAACACACAGAAAAAAAAAAAGCATCCACTTTTTTCCATCTTATCAGGGATTTAATATTAATGTTCAAACATGAAATCACTCTGCAGTCATGGCAAACATTAAAAAGTTAATAGATGAGATACATTTTACACGTGTCATAATTTTTATGTGTAAATGCTCTGTTTTTAACAGTTTTATCTTGCAAAAAGTTTAAACTTTCCAGGTAATGAAAGGCAAAGCAAAGACCTTAAAATGTAAAAAGTTTATGTCTTATTAAAGTGAACAAAGAAGGAATGCATTCCTCCGTCATATATTTGGCTTCTTACAAAATAAGACTTGCTTCTTATCACAAACAGCCCAATAATAAAGACAAACAAACAAAATACTCAAAAGAAGTTTATATATGTTTTCATAAAATAAATAATTACTCGTTAGAGTTATCTGAGCTATAATTTTGTTATTTTTGACATCTGAAGTGTGCATTCATAGCAGAAATATACACTTTTGACAACAAGCTTTGAAAGCACAAAAATTGGAGCTAATATCAGTTTTCTTGCCTAAATTCGGTTGAAACGTGAAACGAGAGCATCCACATAATTTAGTCTTGTTTGGTCTTATTCTGCGTGATGAGGGACAAGATGAGTCTGAGTAGAAATTAACATTTCCTTCCCTGCTTCACTTTCAAGTGGGGGGGTTGATGGCAAAGCAACTTAAGAGCTTCTTGTCCATTTTGATTTTTTTAATTCTACAACTCCTGCATAAATAAGAGCAATTAGCTCCGATAATCAGGAGCTGAAGATGAGCGCGAGCTTTAAAAATCCTGCTCTTCAGAGACAGATGTCATTAAAATCATCACTGGTGCATAATCAGCAGTGGTGCAGCGTGATTTCAATCCAAGCTCGTTTAAAATCTGCTTGAATGAGCTCGTGGCTCGTACTGCTGCATTTTTTGAAGAAGGAGTTCATGTTTTCAAAGAACTCTCAGGTTGGATTTTTATTCCCAAACATATGAAAAATAATAAATAGGACAAATTTACTGCATTTCTTTATTAGTTTAATGCATGGGTGTCCAAAGTGTGGCCCGAGGGCCATTTGTGGCCCTTGGAGTGATTTCATGCGGCCCACAGCTGCAGTTTAGGAGGGTATCATTTTGGCCTGCAGGCTTAAGAGGTCGATGCAGACTTTCTGAACATTAGTTGGTAATCTTTATTTAAATATTGTTTAGGTTTAACAGCAAAATAGATGAAAAATAATATTCTCAAAATGAACAATATTAAGCAAAATGCAAATCTTTGCAATAATCTTTTTTAATTTTCACATCATGCTGCAAAGCATCAAAAATCTTTACTGATTTCTACCACAAAGAAGAATTTTGGATAATGATTCATAAAACTTGGATAAATATTGCAGTTGATAAAATAATCAAGAGAAATTGGACATTTTAAATGCATATAACGTGGTATCATCTACATACGAGTTGATCAACTTTATCAAACCTTCTGTAAATCTGTTGCAGCGACCAACAGCTGGATGATTTTTCAAAACTTCAATCAGCCTCTTGGGCCATCCATTGTCCAAAAGGCTGATCGACCCCCTTTTAAAAGGACACTTACTTTAATTTTTGCTGTATAAATCACAGTTTTTTGCATAAATTAGCATGCCTGCGACTTATACGGTGAAGCGATGTATTTATGTTTTTTCCTATATTTATAACCTAATTTTTGTCTGAGATCTGACGAATTCATTCATTATGACATGGAAAATATTGAACACCAATTTCAGCCACTAGAGGGTCCTCGACTAATATGACATGCCAAGGGTCTCATTAATAGGTAAAAGTGGCTATTAATGAGACACTTAGCTTGCCATACCAAGCCACCTTCGTCTCGCTCCAGAACTCCTGGAGCAAACGTCAAATCAGCTGCATTTCACAAGCGGCTTCTGATGTTATCAGCCCATTAAATGGCCGTTATTAGTTGTTATCATCCTCATATGTAGCGGTGAGACTGTCCCACCTACCTCCTAGTAGGCTTAAAGGTGCGTTATTATCTATGATAATAGGCAGCGTCGCACAGGAGTAAACCAGGGTGTGGGTTTTTTTCAGCTTATTTAACCCTTTTCCTAAACCTAACCTTACACCTGACCCAGAGGACCAACCCTAAACTTAACCCCCTTACCCTTGTGCCTAAACCTAACCAAGACCCTAAACCTAACCGCCAGACCCTTTACTCTAAACCTAACTACATGAAGCTATTATGAGCGCTAACAAAGGTAAAAACAGAGCCTATTATCATCGCTAACAACATACCTTTAAACCCACTAGGAGGTACAGGAGGGGCAGTCTGACCACTACATATGGGGGTGATAACAACTAATAACAACCATTTAATGGCTGATAACATTCGAAGCGGGTGGTTTTACTGCGCCGCACAGGTGAAATGCAGCTGATTTGACCATTAAAGTGCATTTATTAAGGAAAAGTTCAGCTGAGACACACCTTTACTATAATTTCAAGCAAACAAATAATTATTTTTAGGTGTTAAACTTGTTAAATTCTTGTTAAAGTCCTCTCGTGTACGCTCCCACAGCCACCATTTGGCAGCCAATTGATTCTTGGCACAGCACCAGCCCACATTTCTAGGTTGTCAGTGGTGACTCGTAACAAACGCGACACGTCAGCGGTGAAGCATAAAGATGCGCCTTATACGGCAAAGTGACCTATTTATGTTTTTTTTCCACTTTATTAGACATATTTGGACTGATGCGACTTATATGGCGGTGCAACGTTTAAGGCGGCAAGTACTGTACTCATATTGCACTTTTGTTGCTGAGAACAGACTAAAATGAACTTTCCAAACACAAGAAAACAACAAACATAGACCCAACAAATCAAATAAATCTAATATTTTTAATAAAAACATGAGCTTAGTGTTTATGAGGCTTTTAATGTTTTGTATCTATAATCATTTAAAACTTTTTTTCCCCAACAAAACTAGCAAACTTGTCCTTTCTCCAACATACTGTTCACGTTGAGAGTTAGTCAAATGTTTGTGGCCCACGAGTCCTTTCATCTGGATGGTTTTGGCCCTCAAGTGAAAATGTTTGGACGCTCCTGTTTAATGAAACCAGAACGTTTGGTTGTATTTGGTGGATTTTTAGAACAATGGATGTCTAATTTGAGAAGCCAGTTAGTGTGACTGACTGCTCATTAAACACTCTGTGAAGGGTTTGAGGCGTTTGTCTCCATCAGTAAAATATTTGTAGAGGAAATATGTTCATTTCTGATTCTGATTTATTAGTTGGAAACACGAATACAACAATAGCAAATGTGTAAAACAAAAAAAGCCTAATGAACAGGGGATAAAAATTAGAGGACAAATGATTAACATTAATTTGCTTCATTCATAAACACAAACAGCTTTGTGAATTAGGCGTCCTTTGATTTGTGGAATAAATAGATCACGCGTCTCCACCGAGGCCACAGATTTCCATACTGGAGCTGTCAGTTTGATTCACTACCAAACCCTGCTCACTGTTTCACTCAGCTTGTTTTTGAAGACTTGTTTTCAAACAATAAAAATGTATTTTTTCAATATATGGATGTATTTAGCTAAATGTAAGAATTACAGTGTTTTTTATTTCCAGCTGTCAGTAGGCAAGAGGATGTCAAAATTGATTTTGCCTTTGTTTGTGTGTATGCACATTCAAGATGGCCGCTACAGCTAAGTGACATTTTAAAATGCAAAAATGGCTATAACAGTGTTACAGAAAATGAGCTAACACTTAGTGTGGCAGTAGCTGAGAGTCATTAACGACACACAGTCAGAGAACTGAAGGATCAAGAGAGTTCCTATAATTTTGGCATCACACATAACTTTATTTTAAAGGTTTGGCTGCACCAGCTTGTTTTTGTAAAATAAGATAATAGTTATATTTTCAGGCTGAGTGATATACATTTGTTCAAAGAATGTTTGGGCATTAATTACTGTAAATTACGATATGTCAAATTTTGGAATATACTTTTTTGTTTGAGTTATTGACCAGCAATGTTTGCTGTGTATTTGCAAAGTAAGAAACAATTTATCATGAAGGCTAAAACAGGTAATCTCACAAAATGTCATACAGATCAATGAATTTATATATTTGCTTGTCTGTTTGTTTATTAATCAATTTATTTATTTGTTTGTTATTTATTTATTGATAAATGTGTGTGTTTATTTGTTTGTTTATCAATTTATTAGTTTGTTCATTATTTATTTATTTATCAATGTATTTTGATTTATTAATTTGTTTGTTTATTTATCAATGCATTTATTTTATTATTTTTGTTTACCAATGTATTTATTTATTTGGTTGTTTGTTTACCAATTTATTAATTTATTTATGTGTTATTTATTTATTTATTTATTAGTTTGTTTCTCAATTAATTTTATTTTTTGTATTATTTATTTATTTATTTATTTATTTGTTTGTTTTTATTTGTTCATTCATTATATGTATATATATATTTTTAAATCAATTTATTTATTCATTTCATTTTATTTTTCCAAGATTTTGTTTGCAAATGAAGTACCAAAACAATTTATTTTCTTTTTAAGGGTCCCAGGAAGCATCTCCAGAGAGTTCACAGCTGCAGACTTGTTCTCTGGTGTGTATGTGTGCAGGCATTAGGAAGGCTCAGGACAGATTAGGTAATTATAGACACACGCCGCCTAAGCGTGGCCTTGTGTTGTCAGGTGTTGCAGCATGAGGTGCAGCTTGTTGCCGTGGAGAAAAAGGTGGAGGAACTATCATGAAATTGCATGAAAAAAAAAATATATATATATATATACATGTACATAAAATCCTTTACTGCATCAAATTAAGCACAGCTACAAAATATATTTGTGAAAAAAAACCATGACTTTGGGGGTTTGCTTAGTTATAATAACAGATTTTGTTAGAGCACATGATAATTGTCAAAATAATTTATAAAGTGACATAAGCTTTCCAAACAACTCAAGTAAATTGGTGTTTTTGCAGAACCTCCACGAGTCACTGCACCTGAGAGCAAACGAGGCCACGTCACCTTCAGCCTCCGAGTCCATTCAGTGACTAAGCTGCAGTAAGCAGGCGTGACTTTGCAAATACATTAAGATTGTTGCTGCTTTAGTACACAAAATATGTGCTTTACTGAGTCTGATTCTGTAAGAAATTAAATTATTTTAAAGAAATACGAAGGAATTCATGGTTTTGACGTTTGGCCTTTAAAAATATTAGGTTTAATGTATTGCTCATCTATCTAACAAGGTTGAGTCAGATCCTATGGATGAATTCTTCTTTGTTGAAACGTTTCATCTTTTATCCAAAAGACTGAAGAGGTTCTGATTTAACGTTGTTAGATTTATCTACCTGGATTATTGAGCATGCATCTGGATAGTATTGTGTCATTCCAGAGTTTGTTTACACTGAAAAACAACATTTCCAGAAGCATCATGGACTCTAAAAACTTATAGATTCAATCAGAAAACAAGAAATTTGATTTAGTTGTAAGGAATGGGAGATAAGTTTCAGACTATTACAAAAATAAAATTATATGGTAGCTGTCCCATTGATTTTAAAATGGTTTGTAACATTTAAACTGTCAACTGAACCAATAATCCCACCACACACCCCTCTCTGAAGCATGGTCTTGTTAGACGTTAGTTCTCAATAAAAACTTCTGTTAAAACGTTTTAACTGAAAATGAACAATGATTATTTCTGATTATTTAATGTTGACTGATAGGATGCTACGGATAGGACCGTTTGAAAACATCCAATTTAAAACGTTTTCATTAGACCAACAAAGTTAAGTCAGGTCCTCTGGACGGTTTCTTTTTATTTTGTTGAGACGCTTCGTCCTTCATCCAAAGGACTTCATCAGTCTGAGGAGCCACGACAAACACTGTCCCACAAGCAGCACATTCACATCGTGGATCAACCAGTTTGCTGCTGATAAGATGGTTTCTGGGGCCCACCCTCTCCCCCATCGACTCCTCAGAGGCAGCCATAGCCAAAGTGGTTCAAAACATCAAAGTTCGTGCTCAATAATCCAGGAAATAAATCCAACCAAGTTAAGTCAGGTCTTCTGGATGTTTTTTGTTGTTGTTGAAATGTTTCTGATGAAACTGATGAAGTCCTTTGGATAAGGATAGAACGTTCCAAAAAAATAAAAAAAATAAATAAGAACCATCCAGCGGACCTGACTTAACTTTGTTGATAATTTTTTACCTGGATTATTGAGCATGAACTTTGATTGTTCACTGGTCGTTTCATTTGTTGAAGAGTTTTCTGTTCATGAAGTTCTGCAGGCTTGTCATAAATCGTTTTAGCAGATTTGTTCAGCACTTGGAAAATAGTTGTCAATAATTGCTGCAATAATTTTCTGTGAATAAACTCTGAACATAAACAAACTGAACAAAGACAAATACATCTAATAAATTCAAAGGAAAAGTTGGAGCCAGCCAGGATCTTCACTCCTTTGCTAATCTTCGTCACGTTGACTCCACCCTGCCTCTCAGGGAGCCTTCAGACTCACCTCCTCCTCCTCACTTTACCTCTGCACACCTGTTTGCAGCTGATCGAGCAGCAGGGATCTTTGGAAAAATAAACCAAAAACAGAAGAAGACGTGATTAAGGACTAAAGCCATTTTGGTGGTTTACTTCTGCACGGGTCATGACTTTACTAACTTGTTCAGTGAGAGCTCTTTCTGAGTGACGTCCATTCACAAGTGCAGTTTCAGTCCCGAGTGACATACAGCTGGTAAGTTTATTGCCATGTTACAGTTTATTCTGCTAAAACTGATGTTTAACAATGATACAATAATGTATGTGATGCAAGTTATCTGTTTGTTTGTTTGTTTTTTCTCCAGTTTTTAGTATTTGTGTTGTTTGAGATGCATATGTAAGATGTGTTTCTTAATAACTGCTTTTTAAACATAGAAGATGCACTTTTATTTTTTTTTTGCAATATCAATCCCACATCTAAATGTCTTGTTTGGCATTTTTATGTGATTTTTAATGTGTTGCAACAATTGCTGCAATCTGAAGATTTAAAGAACAAGAAGTATACGTTTGGTACCATACAGCTGAAAATACACGACCAATAAAGGGGTCTAACGATGCTCATTTTGTACAAACAATAGCAAAATGCTCTTGTTTTTTTTATGTTTGCAAGTCAATCTATTGATGTTCTGCATCAGATGTTCAGTCAAGTGATGGTGACACCTTGACTTTTCTTGGGAAGCCCCTTTACTCTTGCATAACTCAATCACTTGTGTACTAGAAGAGCTAAATCCATCCTTGTTAATTAGCTTAAGTCTCATTAATGCCAGAGCATCGTGTATCAGACAGGCTTGATAGGCTTGGTATTTGTCCTCCCCTTATATTTATTACCCTTTAAATGTTTAGCATAAGAGGTATTACAAAGGCAGAATCATCAAACATTGTGTTGAACGTGTAAAAATGAGTTCTGTAAGTTTCAACAACACAAATCATTTATGTTCAACTTTGATCCACCTCTCTGCTTTATCAGCTCCCCTCAATTCATCTGCTGGAAAGTACATTTTCAGTAGCATTTCTTTTATTCTTAATCCACAGCCATTACTAAAAGAACGTTGCACTATCCAGTTTTTTGCATGATGTTCCAGGAGGCGTCAAGGTCAAGGATGTCCAGGTGACCACAGGCACCCATGGTTATATAACTGTGCACGTCTGTGTTCTGCAGGGGATTTAAAGGCCGCTGAGGGGAGAGTTGATCTTTAGTCAAAGAGGCTTTAATTCAAATCACAACAAGCATGTACATGTTGCTTTAGACACTCAGTGAGCTCTTAGATTGAAAATTAATACATGGTTGGTTGGAAGAGCTGCAGAATCCCAGTTAACACTCAGAATACCAAGGGCTGGGAACACCAGTGAACTAAAACAAGTACTCACCAGATAACAGCTACAATACAATGGTTGTAAAAACCTCCTGCAGTTAGATCTTCGTGAACTGTATCTGCATCGATGATTGAGTTATTTATGTTATTGCTGACACTGATTACCTGTGGCAGCCAGCATAAACAGGTATGAGTCCAAACATTATTTTGTTAGATGTACATCTAATGACTACTATTAAGGCTGTGTTCACACTGCAAGCAAAAGTGTAACAAATACTTTTGTTTTTCCAAATGTCACTCAAATCTGACATATCTTATGTTTTTTTTTTGTTTTTTTTACTGACCTAAGTCAGAATGATCATGTTGCATTTCCTCCAACTTTTATGTCATTGAAGTGTGGATTGATCCAATATTGACATTATTGATACCAATGTTTCAGTGAATTGTAGTCATACTAGCATGGTGGGATTGCTACTTGAGTTTGTTTCGAGCTTCTACTTTTAGTAGTGGTGTGATTTTGCTCTGGAGTAGTGGCGAGGTCAAATATAAACACTGGATGAAACAAGAATGGTTGATTTAAAAAAAAGAAAGTACTGGTTTCCATTGCACAAGTTTAGACATGGCAGACACGTGCTGACATGCACAGCATCCACTTTTACTTTGGTAAACACGGCATGCTCTGTGTATTGTCGTGTCTTCTGCACATGTGGGTCACTTCTGGGCCATAGACTGTTCACAGTGAAGTCTGATGGTGTCTGCATTTATATCATAATGTGAATTATAAACCAGATTTTACCAAAAATATTGAAGTTCAGTATTAGAACCTTAATTGTGAACATAGACAAGAGTTTTATTAAAATGCATCTAGAGGTTTGTGACAAATTTTGTTAAAAAGAACAGACAAACAAACACACACAGGCTGCCTATTATTCATGATAGCTAATGATTGCTTGAATAAATAAAATAAATAATGTGAACCAGTTTCTGAATTAAAACCACAGTTTTCAAACTTTTTTTTTTTCACATTTTTGTTCAATTTCTGTTTCAAGGAACAAACATTGCACAACTTATTTATTGATACGTTCAGTTGTTCATTTCCTAAGGGGTTACCACAGTGAACTGAAGGGTGGAGGCTGGTGTGGATGTTTCACATTTCCTACACACATTTTAATGTTATCAGTTTGGGGAGTTGAACCGGCGACCTTCCGATCACAGGCTCAGTTTCTCTAGCCTCTGCACCATCACTCCTCTTAACAAACAAAACTTATTTCTTAACTGCTAATTAATACAGCACTCAGATAAACAGCGTTATTAACTTACTTTTTATGTATATGGATGTTTCTGTACAGTGCCCTGAAACAGCATTCATTGTGACTTGGCGCTATATAAATAAACTGAACTGAGTTGTGTTGGTGGCACAGAGGTTAGAGAAAGTGGACCTGTGATTGGAAAACAGCCGGTTCGACTTATCAGACCAACAACATCAAAATGTGGGTGGAAAAAGTGAAACACCCCCATCTGCCTCCACCCTCATTTGCCCCACTCTGAGCACTTGAGCAAGGCCCTTAACCCCCACTATCTGCTCCCCCGGGATCACTAGATGGCAGCTCTCTGCTCCACACAGAGGGCTGTGGTAGCTTGGTGGTCTGTGGTCTGCTGAGCAGAACTTTGGCATTCATACTTGTCTCCTGAAGGGTTAGCCAGATTTGTGTAGGCACATTAAGCAACCACAACCACACTGACAGGTAATCTCTTCCTCTAGTTTCAGCACACCATTGACATTTCAACAAGTTGAGAGAGATGCTGTTGGAAAACAACTCTCTTTCCTCCAAACTATTTGTTTTATGGTGAACATTAACTTTTTGGGACAAAGGAATTTATTGTTGTGGTCAGTCAAAGGACCAATATGCTAAATTTGAAATGAGAAAGATGCTGTTCAAGAGCTTTGTTGACTAAAACAATCCCAGAATCTTTGCCATGCATAAAAACCTCAGAAATAAATTTAGGGGGAAAAAAAAAACTTTGAGAGCAAAAACCAAGACGAAGTCCACATAATTACAACAAAAAGATGTGAGGAAGACAAACTGTCTCAGGAAATTTTCTGAACATGTGACTTAACAAGGAACAGAACAGCTGGTGATACCGCAATCAGAGACAAGATGATGGAAGTCGAGAACAGGAAACCTGACAGACAACTGAGGATTTCAAGTCAGGCAGAACAACAACCAAAGACATGAGAAATAAAACTACACAAAAAGAGTTCACGTCAAAATGAACTCAATCTGAACCAACCCCCCTGATCATAACAGAAAGTGTACATGTTATTGCACTTGTGACTACCACCTTTTCTTTTTTTTAACATGTTCTCAGTGCCAACAAAATGCAGAAGCAAGTGGAGGTCAGGATGAGCGAGGGCCACATAGACCCCATCATGAAGACTCCAGAGAATCCGTGCAGCACGTTCTGTGAAAAGATAATGAAGAACATGGTTCTCACTCTCACAATCCTTGGTAAGTTTATATGCACGCACGTTTCATCTATCTTCAATTCTCAGATTACCTGTGCAGGGACTAGAAGCAAATGTAAAACCAGAGACAGCTTTGTAATGAAGTGGGTCACCAGAAAAGTGGGCAAGAGCAGGTGCGTAGATGAAATGCCCTGAAGACTCTGTCCCCAAGTTCCCAGCAGGCTTCAGTGTCAAGAAGGAACAATGAATGCATGCAGAAAGCAGGTTGTTTTTAGAGTAATATATGATTGTTGAGAGCTAAAAGTTGGGAGGTTTTAAGTGTTACTGTGTCCTATGGATGGAGCCACCATGTCAGGCTTATTCTGCAGCACAATGGAGAAAGAGATGTCCACATACCAAGACAGTTTCTATTCATGTTTAGAAGAAACCTGATTGGGCGGTACACGTTGGCTCTTCACATCCCAGGACCTTTCTAGGTGGAGTTTGCATATACTCTCTGTGCATGGGTGGGTTTTTTTCCCCACAGAAAAACAACATGCATGTTAGGCTGATTGGTAACTCTAAATTGTTCCTAGGTGTGAGTGAGAGAGTGAATGGTTATTTGTCTTGTTTGTCTCTATGTGTCCCAGTTAGGGGTTGAACGACTACATAATTTTCAAACTCGACATTAACATAATAAAACTCAAGTAGAATTCGAGTGCTTCATGACATCATAGGATCTAAAGATACAAAAAAAAAAAAATAATAAATAAATAAAACCACTAAAAAGGTAATTATTTACAAAAAAAGACCAACAAAACATTGGGAGCATATATTATGCACCACCGCCAGCTGTGGTGTGCATTAGGTTTAGTTTTAGAGATTAATATGTTTATAGGTTTTTTTAATAGGTTTTATAGATTAATATTTTTTGCTTTTTGTTTGTGAAACAAGGTCAGAGGAAGCAGGTTCTGGTTCGGTCGATTGGACCCGGTGTTACACCATATTCTGTGACCTGCAACAGAACATGCAACACTGCCCCCTATGGTCACAATATACGGTGGTCACAGAATATGGTGTAACACCGGTTCGCAACAAGCTCCAAACAGTCAGGAAGTTTATTCATTTTCCGTTTCCTTATGGTAGTTGAACCGGGAGATTCATCTTTTGTGAAATATTTCCGTACTATTGATGCATTTCTACCTGTTTGCCAAGACTGGGCCATCCGTCTGCTTGGAGGAATCCATTTTGAAAGCCGCTCACCGTGCGGATCATGTGACATGTGATGCAATGACATAACGGCAACGTAATGACGTCACCACGAATACTCGACGTGAAATTAAAAAACTTGATAGATGTCCTAGGAATCGATGTGTAGATTACTCGAGTAGTCTGTTAAAGCTGTAGTCCCTTTGATGGACTGGAGACCTGTCCATGGTGGACCTTGCATCTAGCACAGTCATAGCTGGATATGGGCACCAATAATCCCTGCGACCCAAAAAAGAAGAAGCGGGTAAAAGATAATGAATGGATGGATGAAACCTGATGCATCAGCTGATTTTGACTGATTAGTGTTATATAAATAGAGGCTAGATACCAGTAAGTCTCTATCCATCAAAACACTGAGTAGGATTTTTTGTTGGAAGACATTTCAGATCTGCTGTGCATTGTTCCTAGATAATGATGAGCTGTCATTTCTGACCCTTGTTCTTCTTAATTACTTATCAAAATCATAATATAT
>NC_056499.1:42246938-42259106 GCF_014905685.2 Nematolebias whitei | reverse complement strand
ATATATATATATATATATATATATATATATATATATATATTTCTTTTTTTCCCCAGAACATTGTAATTATAAGATAAGATAAGATAAGATAGAACTTTAATGATCATGCAGGAAATTGTTGAAACAAGCCACTACCTTACTATCATAATGCACATGTAAGTGAGCAATGCATTTCAAAATAAATTAATTGGTTTGTCTTGTTGCTTCTTTAATAGCACAAATCTCTCCTTGGCACAAAAATATTTAAAAAAAATTTTGCCTCGTCATTCTTAATTGTCTGATATACTAGGTGTGTCAAATGTTAAAACGATCATTTTGATGAGGCTACACCCCGTTTTGTTGAGCCACATTTATTCTCACGGGTTAATCATCTTTATTCTCTCACCACACCTCCTCACAGCAGGGTGCAAAACGTGCTAACACAAGTTTTTGCAGCCAAGCAAGTAAGCTATTATGTCCCGCTGTAAGACATCAAACAAGCCCAGTCGACTTCCCTTTCTGTTCATGTCCAATCCGGTTGGTAAATACTTAAATTGATCCATGGATTTCCCTGTCTCTTTGTTGTAGGTGTGACCCAGATCCCTGTTAAGCTCGATGAGGACATTTACCATGAGGTCAAAGCTGAAGAGTTTATTGTTGACCACCCCACAGCCCTGAGTGGTTTAAATGCTCAGACCACCACCGAGTCTGGAGTGGACGGAAAGGTTTCCCCACCAAAAACTGAAACACCCAAAACACCAGTGGTCATTCAGTCATCCCAACAGTTGTCCTTAGATGTCACAGCTGAGGGCAGTGGTGGATCCATGGAGAGAAGTGGACACACTCACACTACACCTCTGAGTGTGTCTCATACCCCCACAACGCAGCCTGGGATGGACAGATTCCCAGCATTCCTAGTCTCTGATCAACCATTAACAGATTTCCAAACAGAGGGCAGTGCTGACCCCACGTCCTCTACAATGTTATTGGAAGGAAGTGGGTTTTCTCCATCAGCCACCACCATCCAAACGTCACAGCAGACGTTCACAGATTTCCTAGCAGAGGGCAGCGGCACCACAGAATCTGCTACAATATCTGAGGGAGGAAGTAGACTCTCTCCAGCTACAACCACGAGCGTTTCACATACTCAGAGCCCTGCCTCCACGACGGAGTCTGTAAGAGACAGTACAGCTGCTTCACCAACGTCCGAGCCAACAGAAGTATCCACAAAGACTCGAGCTTTGGAGGAGCCTCTCCGAGAGAAAAAGATTCAATCTCGTCTAATGCAGGAAAATGTATCCGAAATGGATAAACTCGCAAATGGTAAAAACCCTCTTACTGAGAATATATATCTATTTATATATAATTATAGCAAAACAATTGATTATCTTTGAAAGAGCCACGTGTAAGACTGCTTCCATGTTTCTTACAGGAGACGACTACAAAAAACCAGACATGCACAAAGGCCACATCACACCAGGTAAATAAAAGAAACTTGAATTAAATGAATGGTTTAACCTTTACTCAAGTTATTTAATCAAACTGACGTGTTTTTTCCCTCACCTGTCTAGACTGGATAATCATTGTTGCGTTCATTGTTGCTCTTGCGGCGCTTGTGGCAGTTTGTGCAGCTATTGCCACTAGAGACAAGTAAGACCTAATTTTCAGGAGAAAAGAAAAACCCTTTGTGTGCGTGTTTTGTGTGACAATAACTTTTTAAGCGCCGAATCGATCTCTGCTGTCCCTCGTTGTGCAGGTGGAACCATCCAAACCAGGTGGCTGAAACCAAAACTCCCATTTCAAACCAGAAGAGGGAGCTAGAGATGCAGACCTTCCCCATCCTGCTCAAAGATGGGCCCAAGGAGAATGGGAGTAACGGAGAGTACACGGTTATCCCCCTGGAGGACATCACTGAAAAGTTTCCATCCGACTGAGGCTGAGAGACGCAGGCCGTGGAAAACTGATGAGAGGAACAAACATGATGAACGGACTGCTGAGCAGAAGTTTGATGTTATTTATTTCCTTGTGGACTTCCACAGTTCTTGTCTCGACAGAGAATCGTGTTCTGCTTGCTCCAGCTTTCTTTCATCATTATTTAGGGAACATGAAAAGGTTTGTTTATTTCGGCTCATAGATTTATGGCAAAATAGACCTTTTCAATGCTGAAAGCTGTTCAGGTAAAATGTGTCCTTTATTTCAATTTAAAGGGGAAAACCTTTCGCTTCCATTCACATTCTGCTTTTTCCCTTTCGAGTCACGGGGGAGCTGGTGTCTATCTCCAGCGCTGTGTGGGAGGTGGGCCACAAAAAGACAAGCAAGCGTTCACTCTCACCCACACTTAGGGACACTTTAATTACCAGTTAACCTAACATGCATGTTTTGGTCTGCTGGAGGAAACCCACGTGTGCACAGGTACACAAAACAGTTGGGAATCAAACCTGTTACCTTCACACTGTGAGACGACGGCGCCAAACATTTTACCACTGTGTGGCCTATAGCACATCGTTTTTTATTCCTATAACTATTTTTATTTAATTGTTTTAATATTGAGAGGTTTTTAAAGGAAAATGTTCTGTGTTCAGGGTTGACTTTTTGTAAAGTGTGTTTCTCCTCTAATGGTTTCTGTAATTTTATTGAGAACTGTTGTGTGGATTGTAACTTATATTAGGCTGTGTTGTTGCTCTCTGTGTCGATTGTGTAAGCTCAGAGCTGAACCTGCATCATAATTGCTCCTCTTGACTCCCACACATCACTCGAAACGCTGCAAAATATGCTCACCGAGCATTCGCCACGTCCCACGTTTCACAGGAAATAAACACAACGGCACCTCATCAATAAATATTTATTTGTCTTTCATTAAGTATTTACACACAAGTGTTGCAACGTTTACACACTTTGCGTCCATTATCTGGACAAACAGTTTTGTGCTCGAGAAAGACAAGCACTAGAAGCAAGTTGTGATTCTGTCTGCATCGCACGGACCGACAGACATTAACACCATATTTAAACTAAAATGCAAAGAAATGTAAACAATAAAGAAAAAATGTGGATTGTCTAAATTGTACTTTTGGTAGAAAACAATGAAATGACTCAGAATATTAAAAAACAAATTAAACTGATGGTAAAGTTGTGATTTATTTGACTTATATGACCTTACAAATTTACAGTAAAATTATGATGAAAAATTGTTTAGTGTGTGTTCCTGTGACATCTTAAATATATTTTATAACATACACGGGATCACATGCAAAAAACAAGTTTTCTATAAGGGTGATTTGACTATCTACTCACAGTTTTGTTATTGTTTTATTGTTTTTAAGATGACAAAGACACACAAACTGGATTGCGTGTTGATTTATCACATCATGTGGACACGCAGCAACATTCATATCCATTTAAAGCACCTCCCTTCATCATCTCATAACCTTTATATGATCCAATCTTCAACCTATCAGTCACAATAGTCAGTGTCACTTGAAAATAATGACATTTTTAAAAATATATCATTTATTTCTTGGAAATTATGTGGAAATCATTAAATTATTTTAAAAAAATTATATGCATATACATTACTTTGTCACAACTATTCATATCACTATCAGCCTATATAATAAAAATGCATTGATAAATAAAAGTATGTCTCTAATATTGCTTAATGCAGTGAATAAAGAAACATTTTTTATAGAAATATTTAACATTGAAAAAAGTTATGACAAAATCGTTAAATCTATACAATGAATTTGTTCATCTAAAGTGAGTATTTACACAAAGTGCAAGCAGGCACTTTAAACATGGACATATAAGCTGCTGCTTATATAAATTAGAAATAATTAATTTGTTTTCAGCTACTTTCAGTTTCTACATTAACAGTCAAAAACGCGTGGAAGCAACATCCGATGACCTTGTTGTTGCAGCGTTAGATTTATGTGAGTGCTGCAGGCAGGCGTCAGCGTGCACTTGTTAAACAGACATGACCACAGCTAATTAACTCTGGTGCAACTACAAGCCTGTTATTTATATGCAAATCTGCAGAAAAAAATACTCTGCTCTAAATAATATTGTAATAATATAATAATATTGTGTCAGAAGGCCCAGCCATCTTCACCTAAAGAGCAGTTTCAGTGAAAATGAAGTAAATATTACAATTTAAACCTTCATATTGTACAGACATGATTAATATTTTTAGTCCCAAACGTGTTTAAATTGTCCTGATGCATGCTCAATAAGTCAGGTAGAAAAATCTAACAAACTTAAGTCAGGTCCTCTGGATGGATTAAAAAAATAAAAACTGTTGACATGGTTCGTCTTTAATTCAAAAGACTGTGTCGGTCTAAGGAGCTGCAGTAAACTCAGTCTTATAAATAGCCCCTTCTCATAGTGGATCAACCAGTTTGTTGTTGACATCCAGAACGAGCTGTTCACATGATCAAGGCAGACCATCAGCCTAACGACCGATCGTTAATATCCTGATGCTTTGTGCTATTCACAGAGGGCTGAGTAATACAGTAATCCCTCGATCGCTACTTCATGGTTCAACTTTACTGAACTCGATCTTTCACAGTTTTTCAAAGTAAGATTGGACATGACACACAATTGTCTGATTGATGGATGAGCTGCACAAGCGGCATGGATTGTGTTACAACGAGAGCTGATTGCGGGTCCTGGGCTACTGCAGTTAGCTGTTGCTAGTTGTGGGCTTCAGGCCTCATCGGACCCCAGGTCCGCCTCCAGCTCACACTGCTCCCCCTGGCTCAGACCTCCCTTAGAAGCAGCAACTCACACTATCAATAAATCAAGGAAATGTGAATTAAGTTTTTCCACTTGTATTAAAATCAAGGCAGGAGAAGGTTACAGTTTACAGCGCTGGCCGGTCCGGTACTCAACGTGAGATCAGGAACCAGAAGGGCCGGATGTCCCATGGCTTTACAGCTTTATAGGCCCTAGACTCCTCATTCGCAGAAGAGGAGCACAACCCATCACGTGGATGAAGGGGAGGGACTAAGTGTGATCTCAATGGATCTTATCTGGTTTAACGTGAAAGGAAAAAATGAGACGGTGTATAAAAAGCCTTTCTGCGTGATGCAGCAAGTAAAATAAACTCTATTCCTTGACAGATATTGAATCATTGGGAGACTCTTTTTAGAGTTGCTGGCCCCGTTTAAAGCAGTCAGGACCGGGTCATAATTTTATTATAATCCCGTCTCTGAGCAGATCAAAAACCCAGGGTCAGTCTAGATAAAAATACTAACAAATGTTTATTTAAAATAAATTATTTTAAATGATTTAGCACGGTGGCGCAACTGGTAGAGCTGCTGCCTCTCAGCGAGCAGGTCCCCGGTTCAAATCCCGGTCCGGGGGCCTTTCTGGGTGGAGTTTGCATGTTCTCTCTGTGCATGCGTGGGTTTTTCCAGGTACTGCAGTTTCTTCCCACATACTAAAAACATGCATGTTAGATTGATTGGTAACTCTAAATTGTCCCTAGGTGTGAGTGAGAGAGTGAATGGTTGTTTGTCTCATTTGTCTCTATGTGTCCCTGTGATGGACTGGAGACCCGTCCAGGGTGTACCTCGCCCCTCGTACAGTGACTGCTGGACATGGGCACCGGCGACCCCCGTGACCCAAAATGGAATAAGTGGGTTAAAGATAATGGATGGATGAATTTAGCACCTGTGTGAAGCCCACAGATGCAGGGAGAAGCTCCCTCCTGCACCTGCCATGATCTCCTCTCTCTGCCACGCCCACATTTCTCCTCTGTGCTGCAGCAGCTTTGTGAAGAGTTAACCCTTTGCTGTCCAGATGCACCGATTGACTTTTGTCTTCCAACTTAAAATTCAAAGTATGTCACATCACAATATCATCATAATCACAAAATATAAAAGTGTTGAAAGTTATTTTTAATTATTTTAGAACTTCTATGTTCAGTTGTTTCAGTGTAATTGAGCAAGAAGTACATTTCTGCTCCGTGCTGCATCTGCCGCTGAAGGGTTAACCCTTTGATGTCCTGCTGCGCTTCTCTTCTCTACAATTTAAATTTAAATACTGTGATATCTTTAAAAAACAATTCATTCATTGTTTTTTTTTAAATATTACAAATTTAAATTGTTTATTTACACAGAGATTGGGAGGTGATGAGTGTGTTTGCAGGGGAAGTGGGTGTGGCAGAGAGCTGCAGGTGGCAGAGAGCAGAGATCATGACTTTCTGTGCTCTTTTAGAGCGTTTAGAGTTTACAAACAATGTTTAGAGTTTTGCAAAAGTGTGAGAAGGGTTTATAAAGACTTTATATATATATACTAGCAATTACAGCACTGTAAGAGAGTAACAACTGGACACTGAGGCCTCCGTCCTGTTTTAATGATGGATGATTTCACTTCACAATGAAGATGTTCACATCCTTGATAGAGAGGAACATTGGTTTGAGAGCGGAGTGAAGGAGGCCATCTTTGTGAATCAATCTCGCCCATCATTAAACAGGGGTGGAGGCCTCCGTGTCCAACTGTCCCCCGATGCTGTTGCTAGTATCACTCAGCCCCCTGTGAATATCAAGAGGCTATCAGGGTACTAACGATCAGTCATTGGACTGATGGTCCTCCTTGATCATGTGAACAGCTAGTTCTGGATGTCAACAACAAACTGGTTGATCCACTATGAGAAGAGTCTATTTATAAGACTGAGTTTAGTGCAGCTCCTCAGAATGTTGATTTAATTTGGATTAAACACAAAACGTTTCAACGTTATTTTTATTTTTTTGAATCCGTCCAGAGGACCAGACTTATCTTTGTTAGATGTTTAAATTGTCTTCGTGGCGACACTCTGCAGGTGACATTATCAAGGCAAGGTTATCATGAACAAACAGGAACAGTTTGACATAAAACACAGAACAAAGCTGAGAGTTTCAGAGACAAACCTCCCTTGTTCTCTCTCACTGAAGCGTCAGCTTGCTCTTTTCCTCTCATGAGCACTAACACAATGATTGCAAGTCATTCCCAGAACAACGACAGACATGCTGTCAGTGCTTTCACTTACATACATCATAAATTTATGTATATCAAACAACAAATATCTAAACAAAGAATTACATGAACTGAGAGAGCACCCTTATTGCACTCTGAGCTTATTCTCTGCAATACATTCTGTACCGTTTGTTGCCACTTTTAGAAGCCACCCCTCTTAAGTCCTAAGCCTTGCTTCTTAGTCCTGACCATGTGTGACATTCAGGGTTAATCCTATAAATCAGTCATTTAGAAATGCAGCCTGTTAGACTCCCGGTGACTTCTAGGTTTTACTTTTAGTCCTTGTTTCGATCTCCACGGGCAAAGTCACATTTCCTTCATCCTTATCGTCTCTTTCATCCTCAAGCCGCAGAGAAAGCTCTTCAACACAAAAGAAAAATAAGTTTTTGTTGAAGAAAACAAAAAAAGTATTTTTTCCCCCTCTTACAGAAGGGAAAATGCAGAAGCCACAAGTAGGCCCCTGAGTATTGTCAGCTGTTTATTTCATCTGCAGAAATGCATCAAATGCAGCCATTCTTGTGCAGTTTGTGCACATGGAAGATCAGTTGCAAGGTGCTAACACAAGACGTCCTCCAGAAAGGTAGCCGGCTTCTTTTAAAGACTTGCAGACAGTTTGTGCGTCACCCCTTTAGTGTTTACTTAAAACGGATGTGTCCTTGTTTGTGTAAATGTTCCTTTGTAGCTGTGGTCTCAGAAGGGTAACCGTGATGAAACTCAGACGAAGGTGCCGAATCTGCTTTACCTGAAGTTCCATGGCTCTTCATCAACAAGAGAAAACTCCTGAGCGTTGCCATTTTTGCCATTTGTAACCTGTAAGCAATTATCAAGGACAACTATTTGGGTCAAGGCACCTATTTTTCATATATACAAACCATCATTGGTTAGGGGCAGAGAAGCCATTACTTCATTACATTCAGGCCAGTGACCCCTGGGTTGACTTCAGTTTGTAAATCCCAACATCTAAACAAGTACACATGCCATTCCATATAGTAAATTATACAGTGACTTAAGTTTTTGTTACTGACACTGCAAGGAAACATATTTTTTTCTTAATGGCCATGTATTTTATGGATTCTCTCCCAAACCAAATTACAACACTCATCTTAGTTACTTAAAAGGCAGTGAGATATCAGCCAAACTTACTGTTTGTATTTGAGCTACAGGAGAAGATGCATTTCACAAATGTAATGCATCTTTTTAGTTGAATCAGCAGTCTTTATGCATACCAATGGCTACAGTTGCTTTTAAAGATGGTCAATCAATATAAACTGCAATTTGGTCAAGGCTACCATAAATACATGTCCAATTAATTAGACAAATATGTATCAGTACAAACCACAATAAAAATACAAATTACATGTGACACACTGGGCAACAAGTGTGCTTAAAAAAAACAAAAAAACTTTGGGATTCATCGACTTTTGAATGCAATTCAAAGTAAAAAAAACTGTTGGTGTGTGCAAAAAATAAATAAATAAATGAATAAAAAATAGCCTTTGCTTTGTTGAACCTGGTATCACAAAAACTGCTTCTTCGTATAACGGTGAATAAATAAATATTTACATATTTATTTAGTCATTTCACCATGTAAAAAAATATTTTCATGAATGAAAACATAAGTTTTTCTATAAACAAAGACACAAATCGACCAAACATATAGAAAAACAATACAATCGTACACGAAATAGAAAAGAGCAGCACAGAGCTGAGGGGGTTCTCTACATACAAGTCTCTATGTCCGTTAATGTGACGTGTACCTTGCAGTCGTCTATCAAGATTGAGTTGTGATGAGCATATACATTCTGGTTGGTATTGTTTTCAAAGAAGGACTGTGTCTTTGCCATCTCAAAGTCATCCATCCGTGTCTGTTGAGCATCGAAGGTATCGAGCTCATCTTTGGAAAGGTGATAGACGATTCCTGCTCCGTACGAGTCCCCGACAACATTAACCGAGGTACGGAAACGATCGCTATGTGTTAAAGAAGAGACAACAAAGAAAAAAAATAAGATAAGCAGATATGATTTACACTTGTATAAAGAAAACATTCCCTAAACAAATAAATAAATAAAAAGTTTTGTTTTGTTACATTCAACCCTAATTCTGACAAAGTTGTGTGTAAGGAGTAAATGAAACAGAGTGCAATGACCTGCAAATCACAAAAACAGATATTTTACTTATAATGAAGCAGTAAATGTATCAATAGTTTAAACTAATAAATTGAATACATTTTGAGGGAAAAAAGAAAGCTTTAAATTTGATGGCAGAAACACTTAAAAAAAGGTTGTGACACAGATTGAAGGTGGTATGAGTAAGAAACTGCTAAGGAGCAATTTGATTATTTGGCAACAGGTCAGTAAGATGACTGGGTTTCAAAAGAGCATCTCAGAAGTAAAGACAAGCAGAGGTTAATTGGCCAAAATAATATTACTAAACAGAAAACTGTAAGCAATCAATGTGCACAAATGAATAATAACAATAAAAATTAACCTTTATTTTGGCAGGCAAGTCTATTGAGAAACTGTTATTCTGTTGTTCCACCCTCAAATGCTGGTTAATGCTCTATTATGCAAAAAACAGTCATATGTGAACACTAGCCAGGAATGTTGTTGCTTTCTTGAGCCAAAACATGTTGAAAATTGACTGAGGCACGGTGGAAAATTGCTCTGAACTCAGACAAAATGAAATAAGAAATTCATTTTGGAAATCATGGTCACCGCATCGTCTGTACTGAAGATAAGAGGGACCATTCTGCCTGTTATCAACGCACAGTTCAAAAGCTTGCCTCTCATGGTATATGGGTGCATTAGTTCTTCTGGCACAGGCAGCTTACGCATCTGGAAAGGTATAACCAATGTGGCAAGGTATATAAGCATTAAAACAAAATAAGCTCCATTTTAGTGGATATTTTTTAAAAGAAGGCCTTAATTATTTCAGCAGGATGTTCTAAACTGATACTGCGTTCATTGCAACAATGTAACTTCATGGTAGAAGAGTCCTGGAGCTGAACTGGCCTGACTGCAGTCCAGACATCTCACCAATTTAAAACAATTGGAACATCATGAACAAAAAATATGCTGCAAAGAAGATGCAACACTGTTGAACAGCTAGAATCCTACATCATTGGGACAACATCCCCTCCAAAACTCCGTCAACTGTTCTCTTCACTATATAGATGTTTACATACGGTTGTCAAAAATGGGGATAGGCTTCATACCAGAATCAGAATCAGCTTTATTGTCATTGCACTGAAGCAGAAGGAAATTGCTGTTGTGTTTGGGAGCTGACTGCAGGTCGTCAGTCACTGCAGCTAGCTACTGTTAGCCGTGGGCCTTAGGCTTCCTCTCTGACCCTGGACCCTCAGCCAGCCCCCACCGCTTCCTCCAGCTCGAATCTCTCTCAGAAGTGGCAACTCATACTAATCAATAAATCAAGGAAGCGTGAATTCAGTTTTACCAATTATATTAAAATCAAGGCAGGAAAAGGTTACAATTTACAGCGCTGGACTCTCCAGTCTGTGACGCATTCACAGACCCGGAAGAGCCCCGATGTCTCGTGTCATTACACATTTATAGGGTCCTAAGATTCCGCCTTCGCAGAAGGGGAGCTCAACCTGTCAGTGTATGAGGGGGCGTGACTAAGTGTGATCTCAGTGGTTCTTATGTGGTTATTGTGTGTTAGGAAATATGAAAAAGTGATTCAAAAGCATTCTACGTGATGTGGCAAGCAGATTAAACTATTCCTTGACTGATATTGAAACCCAGGGAGACTCTTTTTAGAGTTGCTGGCCCAGTTTAACCCAGTCAGAACCGGGTCATAATTTCATTATAATCCCGTCTCTGAGCAGATCAAAACCATAGGACCAGTCCAAAAATATCATAACATTACATTTCAGTACAGCCCGTCCGAATAAAACATAAACAACAGACATGGGAAGATGGAGGTGGCTGAGACCGCAGCCTCGTGGGAAGCGCTGACATTTTTGTTAGATAGGAAAAGAGGAACACAGGGGAAGGGGAGGTATAAAAAAAATCATATCTCACATTGCGTCCTAGATGGGACACAGTGTTTAAAAAAAACCCCAAAAAATCAATCCTCAGCACAGAAACAGCAACATACTGATGACATCATGATACATATTTGCATGAGGAAGGACGACAAAGGTGGTAAGTTTGTCCGCAGACGCTGCCAGATAGTTCCATAGTCCTGATAAGAGATGATGCAGTGTTTATCAGCTGGCTCAGCTCTGACACAGGTCCGCAGATGTCCTCGGGAAGGGAGCAGGTAGGGGAGGAGGGCTGAGCTTTTTGTTCACATAACATCCAGAAGAGTTTGAGATAGTTGGCCAGTTCAAGGCCGACACAGGGGCGCCAGATTCAGATAACAACAGTTATTTTGGGTCAGGCTGATTCTGATTAATTTCTGTCTGCCTTATCGTTCTACTGGTACGTCTCAATGGGAACTTCAAACAGCCAAATTATGTGGTCAACACCACCGGGCCGAGCTTGTAGCTTCTCCAAGGTCAATTCCTTCCCGTCAGCAAGTTTCAGGAGCCACAAGTGGCCTGCGATTCTCAGAAATCGCATCCAGTTTATGGCTCAGCTGACACAGCATTTGAGTCTGAATTTTCACAGCACGGCACAATACAGACAGGCACACCATCTTCCAATGTACCCATGAACCCATTGTGTATCAAGCTGCAAGTGTCTCGTCAGGGACAGAGGGCTCTCCTTCACTCTGTCTTCTCGTCAAAATAATTTTATCTATTGTGTTGAGAAACCAGCTGACCAGATTCATAATTTACAATTCAAAAGATATGTAAAGAGAGGCTCTGATAGGGTTCACAGGACAAAGAGCAAAGCAGAAGGGAAGCGGGATGGAAAAGCATCCGCCTTCGTCAAGAGCAATCAGGAAAACTTTTTATATATTGGTGAACATGCCCCGTTTATTGCTTTTTGAAATGTATTACTGCCATCAAATTCAACATACCAGTTTTCTCGCCATGAAACAGTTATATTTATTTATTTTAACATTTGGTATGTTCTATTGTGAATATAGTGGGCTTTGAAAGGCAAATAACTGCAATATGTTGACAGACAGACAGACAGACAGACAGACAGACAGATAGACAGACAGATAGATAGATAGATAGATAGATAGATAGATAGATAGATAGATAGA
>NC_056499.1:42237420-42246928 GCF_014905685.2 Nematolebias whitei | reverse complement strand
AGATAGATAGATAGATAGATAGATAGATAGATAGATAGATAGATAGAGACTGAATCAAAATGTGAACAGAGAACAAACATGAAGGAGGAACAGGAACTTCGTGGTGCTCATTAGAATGGAAATAACTACAATTTATAGGAACTGGAAAGAGCACTACACAATTTAAATAAAGACGTAAATGGAGTTTGTTATAAACAAATGACCCAATGTTTTCTTTATTTCTGTCTTCATCATTTCCTCACCAAAAGAACAACTTTTGCTCTATTATATTTTAAAAAGCTGGAATAAAGTTACTAAATTAAGATAAAAACATTTTACCTAATAATCAAAACTGTTAAGGATAAATATATTTGGTTGTTGTTGTTGTTTGTGTACAAATTTGTAGAAATAAGGTTTAGGATGAGATCATATGCCTGCTTGCCTGGACTGACACAAAAACAAACACTCAAATAATCCACTTCAAGTAACATTTTCATTAAATTATGGGAAAAAAAACATTGAAATTATTGAGCAAAACTGTTTTCACAACAGAGAAAACTACCAGTCTGACTGGAAAAGCTTTAGGAAAAAACCCAACAATATATAAGGCATAATACATGACTCAAATTTGGAGACACATGCCACAGCACCTCCTTCCTTCTTCTATCTTTTGTATCATTCTATTTTCTGTCCTTCTCATGCCACTGCGGAAACAAGAACTTAAATGTCTATTCTTTTGCGTCTTTGTTTCAAATGTTTGAAGTAGCAAATTTTGACTTAGCTGCAAGTATTTTACCACAAACTCAGCTCAGTATCATCTCCCTGTGTACAGTATACTAAATAATGGTTGTTATGGCATGGTGGTATTTGCAAAAGTGATGCGTCACCGACTAACTGTAGCCCCAGGTTATCTGACACACACATGAAGTTGCAACATGCGTCATAAATTACAAAGCTTGTGTGGGTGAGTTCTTGTCCAAACTTGAGTTCCACACCCAGACTTTCTGTCATTGTTAAAGTAGACATACAATATGTTAACTGTGATACACAACATAATGACTAGGCTAAAGCACAAGTCTTGCTTTCACAAATGTACATGTTACATACATGTTACAGTGGCTAGACAGCTTTTATTCAGCTTGGTTGTCTGGTGAGTGTACAGGTTACAGGGGAGAGTTTGAAATTACGTAATGAAGGAAGTAAAATCCTGTGACAGAAATTTTGCGGAAGTTGAATTTTTTTTCTTTATATATCAAATGTTTTAAAGTCAAACCTTGTATTTGTCCTTTTTACAATTCTTACATTAAACAGTGTTTGAAGAAAGCTGCTGTTAGGTGTTCAGTCAACTTATCAGGATTTGGAATAGGATGCAACCGTGAAGCATTAGTACATTCATTAATCCATAAACTCTCAAATATTAGTTTCTCTGATCACACTATTGAAAGGTTTTCTAATTATCTCTCAGGTCGAAAGCAATGCGTTCAACACAATGGTACTTCTTGTTGTTATTTAACTGTCAATACTGGTGTGCCACAAGGCTCACTTTTAGGACCCACTTACAATTTATATAAGTAATGTAGGTCCAAACATATTTGATGCCTCCATACATCTCTATGCTGAGGATACAATTGTTAATTGTCGAGCTAACACAGGTGCCAAGGTTTTCCAGCTTCTACAGTCTGCATTTGACGTCAGTCAGTCAGACTTATTCCATCTCAAGCTAGTGCTAAATGCTGATCAAACCAAGGGGATGTTGTTTTCCAACAGAAAGTCGGTACCAGCAGCCATTCCTCCTATCTTATCCACAGTGTTCCTATTGAGTTTGTGGATTCTTACAAATATTTGGGAATTTTAGTTGATGCACATTTCTCTTGTAAGCCACATGTTGAAAACTTGATTAATAAACTGAAATTAAAACTGTGTTTCTTTTTCAGAAATAGATCTTGCTTAACTCTGAATGACAGGAAACGTCTTGTAGCTGCAACTTTTCTACCAGCTATTGATTATGGTGACATTTTTTACTTTGTACATTAATGCCCCTGCCAGCTCCTTGCAGATGTTGGATGCTGTCTACCATGGAACGCTTAGATTCATAACTGGTTGTAACTACCGTACCATCACTGCACTCTGTACTCCTTGGTCAGTTGGTCATCATTATCTACATGTAGACTCTCACACTGGTTCATTTTCATCTATAAATCCCTCCTTGATCTGCTACCTTCTTATATCTCCTCCCACATGTCATGTCATCAGTGCAGTTACAGCGTGCGCTCTCAGGCCTCCATTATTTGCAGCGTTATGGACACAGCGTCCCCTCAGTGCGGACTGGACTCGGCAAAAAGGCCTTTTCCAACTCTGCTCCTGTAACCTGGAACACCTTGCAACAAGATCTGAAGTTGTCCGCTTTGATTTCTTTAAGGGATTTTAAACATTTGATAAGATCATTAGAAAATCAAAACATGTCCTTGTTTTTAGTATTTTACCTTGTTTTATAAGGCACATTGATTTTATTGTTTATAACACTACTTTTTATTTTAATTGCACTTGATTGTTGTTTATTGTTGTCTGTACTTTATATGTTGTATGTCTAAAACAATTGTCTTGAAAATGAGTACTCGTGTCTCAATGAGACTAACCTGGATAAATAAAAGTTGAATTAATGAATGAATGAAAGGTTTTGATGGATCAGTATTGACTAAATCATTAGTGTGGGTTGAGCAGTTGCTACAGACATTCAAGTGTCTGAACTTAGAGCAGCATTTTACTTTAAAAAGGCTTATTATGAAGTAGTGAGCACTGAGCCTCTGGGGTTGTGAAATTTTTGATCAAAAACTAATTACACTTAAAGGCATATTTTGGTCGCTTTTGAAGTGATGTTCTGCAAAGTAGTTAAAAATAATTTCGTATCAGCTGTGACATCAGTCATAGAGCACAAAGTATGAAGAGCACAAGTCATCCAGACTGTGCTAACGAGGACCTTTTTTATTTTGTTTCTCAGGCTTTTGAAACTATTGTTTCTCAAAAATCTAACACTAATGTGAATTTTTGTTGTTGTTTATTTGGGTGAAGTCCATTTTCATAATATTCATAGAGTTTAGTGAGTATGTTGGACTGTAATGAGCAGGCAAAATGTCAGTGGTGGACCCCACCTCTTCCCCGATGAGTGCTGGAGATGGGCACCAGTTCCATGCAACCCAGTGTAGGTTGAAGTGGGTACATAGTTGCAAGGCATGATGAAAGCAAACTTTCCTATAACTGTGAGCTCAACTGTGCAAATCCTGTTCTACTGTTAACAGTTTGTCTCCAGGAAGAACGTGGAAGAAAAAAAATAATACAGATTTTCATTTCCTGACTACAGTTTTTCCTTGTTTGCTGATGTGTACTTATTTTAATTTTTTTAACACTGACAGAAACAACTATTAGATATGCTGGCAAGACAAGATAGGAGAAGACACAATCACCATTCCCATCATGTGACATACATAGTACACCTTTTGGCATTTATATCAGACTAGTTTCATGTGCTATTATAATGCATTTTTATTAGTTTTTAATAACTGATACATGTTTGGTTTTAGACGCATTGTTTTACAGCTTTTTAATTTAACACTTTTTAAAACGTGCCTCCAGTAAGTTTCACTTCACATTTTAAAATGCACTGACGGAGTTGCAGTGAGTCCTGTGTGATTTGAATATCTGCTGAAACTGATTTGGAGGGGAGGTACGGCAGCGCTTAGAGCTGTCGCCTCTCAGTGAGAAAGTCTCAGGATCGCCTCCTGGCATGGGGCCTTCTTGTGCAGAGCTGGCATGTGCTCTCTGTGCAAGCAAAGGTTTTTTCAGGATATTCCAGTTTCCTCCCACAGATCAAAAACATGCATATTAGGTTAACTGGTAAGTCTAAATTACCCATATGTGTGTGAATAGTTGTCTTATTTGTCTCTATGGTCCTGTGATGGATTGGTGATCTGTCCAAGTCCTGACCTTTGGACCAGCCTCTTGCACTGCTGAAGATGGGCACTGACTCCCTGCGACCCAGAAAGGAAAAGCAAATAAAGAAAATAGATGCATAGATGAACTATGATTTGCTATTTGTATAATTTTAAAGAGGAAAAAAAAAACACTTTTGTGGGGATTATTTTGTATACTTTTTATTGATAACAGTTTTTAAATAAACCAAATTTACTTGTTTAGATGTTTTGAAAAAAAGTCCCCAAAATTTTAAAAAGGGGATACTTTCAGAAAATACATCATGGGAGAAGACAGAAAAAAACAAAATACTTCCCAATGGTACAAAGTCAAAGTGCTACATAACCTTGGAAGACAATGCAAGAACTCAAAAGTACAAAGAAAGTGTCTCATCAATTCAAAACACATCTCTTGAGGCCAGACAGGAAGAACAGATGGACTGACAACGTGGGAGGGAAAGAAAAGGCCATATGAACAAAAGTAGACTGATAAGACACTGGTGGAAACAATGGAAATCACAATGGCAGGGCAGATGGAATACAAGAAACAAAATACCTAAAATAGATTGGAACTAAAAATTGCCAAACAGAACAAAACTAACTAACATTAATCAGGAGCTTGAAAACAAACAAAAAAAATATATAACAGCCCAGAATGGCTTTAATTCCAGAGACTAGTCAAAGGAGTTCAAACCCTACAAACACATACTGTACCTAAGTTTCTTTCAGCTGCTCCCTTCTTCAGGGGTCACCACATTGAGCAAACTTGAATGAAAGATTTGGCAATTTGTTTTATGCCGGATGTCCTTCCTGATGCAACCTGGGCTCAAACCCACAGCCTCAGGGTTACAAGACTGAGGCATTGACAAATGAGCTGTCGCAACTTACAGAACTCAAATCCTACAGACATATACTTAACAAAATCAATGAATGAAACATCTATTATCTTTACTCGCTTCTTCTTTTTTGGGTTGCGGGAGTCACTGGTGCCCATGTCCAGCTCTCAATGTGTGACAGGCGAGGTACACCCTGGACAGGTCTCCAGTCCATCACAGGGACGCATAGAGACAAACGAGACAAACAACCATTCATTCTTTCACTCACACCTAGGGACAATTTAGAGTTACCAATCAGACTAACATGGAGTGACCAGAGAAAACCCACATGCACAGAACAAACATGTAAAGTCCACCCAGAAAGGCCATCGGCCAGGATTTGAACCGACAACCTTCTCAGTGAGAGACAGCAGCTCTGCCAACTGTGCCACCATGCTGCCCTTGAGTGAAATGAAAAAAAAAATATATATATAATTGAATGTCCACAAGTGATTACCTTTTGGGCTCAATCTGATGCAAAACTACTGCCAAAGTTCTTGACTTATAAAAGAACAACAAACATGGCTAATAACTTATTCAAATATATGGGTACAGACCTAAGGTTTGGTGTAATAGTAGATAAAATTGATCTCAAACATCTAACAGAATGTATAAAATCTTTGTTCAAGAGTTTGCCATTCATTAAGCTTGTTACATACTGCACAGCAAGCGGGAAATAGTTTCTTCTCAAGGTGGCAAGAACAGGAACAAATTTCATTCTGGCGGGGATAATTCATACTTGACAAGAAATTAACGGCAGAATTCCTGGGACGTCCTCAAAGCAGGAATGCCAAGATATTTCCTTTCTGCGTTAACCGTCTCTTGCTTCAAATGTCGAACCAATAAAAAGATAGTTGTCAAACCAGAACAAGAAAAAAGTCCAGTGCAAGCGATCGAGAACAAGCTACACAAACTCCCAAAGCAGAGATGAGAAAATAAACGTCAAACATTTTTACAGCCAGTTCGAGTTAACTCTGCCTGTCTTTTAGCAAAATATCTCATGAAACACTGGTCCGATTTATTTGAAACTTTTTAGCGTATAGTCAGTTGATGTACATCCACAACTTATTAACTTTTGGAGCCATCCCAGTTTACGACAGCCACCACGGCTAATGACTTTAGCTATCATAAAAATGGCTATAACTTATTCAGTTTTGCACATATCGAGCTAACATTTGATGTGGTAGTAGCTGAGTGTCATTCTGCGTTACATCTTGCAATACTTCATGAAATTGTGCATAACATTATTTTTAAGGTTTGATCAAAACAGCTACAACGCCATCATTTTTCAACAATGCTAGGTCTTTAGTTTTAAATGACTTTATGACCCACGGCAACAGGTTCATTCTATGTAAATGTTTTCTGACATGCTGAGGTTGTCACATACCTAAATGATAAGTCTAGATTTTCCTTTCCTGGTCTAAAAAGTATTTCCTTGTATGCTAACCAACGGTCGGTTTCTCAAGAATACTATTGAAAAGTCCTGTCGTATTTCCTGACTGCTTGATCTTCATGCGCTTATAAAACGGTGTTCCCTCCTAAACAGCTATGGAGAACATACTCATTGTGTCTGTGCTCCATTTTTTCACCCTGGGTCAAAAGAAGAAACATCATTATGCTCAATATAAAAACAGTATGAACCCATTATCAGAGAGTAAAACCCCAATAGTTGCTTGTAAAACCCTATTCAAATTTAGATCATGTTTTGAACATGTATAAATGACATGTGTGACTTGGGATGTTTGTGACAAATAAACTTGTTTTTTAAGACTGCTTTTCTCCAGATTATAGAATATAGATTATATTCACTACTCACATGGCTCTCTGGCACTGTTTTTTCCACACATGCAACAGATATTGAAATCTTCCCATCATGAAACAAAGTCAACAGTAAGAGGAGTGGTTGTTTGGAACAGACACTGGCCATTCAAGTCAAAGTCCTCCACTTAGCATGTTCCAACAAGTTCTGACAAAACGTAGATCTTTTGAAGAAAGTAGACTGTTTTCATTAGGTTTCATGTGGATTTTTGATTACCAATACAGTTCAAGATATTATATATTAGTCTAGATGATTTACTGCAACACTAACTCTAAAAAAGAAAAACTACTGTTTTTTATTGGCAAAGTAAATTGAATGACAGTGCTGAGAATGCAGCAGCTACATCAAAGGTAAAATAACGATCTATACATTAATAAGCTAGAGCTTGTAAGAGATCAGGATGGGGAATGAGAAGGTGACCGCTCAACTGTGGCACGAGTCATATATCTCAGTATCGACCCGATGGCCTCAGCTGGGTTTTAGATTAGAATTCATTGTTTTAAAGTAATCTTATGGACGCTGAGTTCATCATTCTCATCAAACCGTATAAGCACAGCATTGTCTCAAATTGCATGGTCAGCGATATTTTTTAGATTTTCTTGTTGTTGTCTCAGAAGCTCGCTAGCTTTTTATTTTTATTTATTGTTTGCTAATTGTAAACTCCTCTGAGCTGCTTTTGGTAGTAACCACTATTCTGCTTCAATTCCAGGTCAGATATTAACTTATCTGGAATAATTTAATGTTCTACTTAAAACCAACACAGTATGTATAAACAATTTTAAAAGTATAAAATGGCAATTATAATTTATGTACGTTGGGTTGTTACAAAATACAAGTTTTCAAACAACACATTTAAACGTTAAATATATTTTACAACCTTTATTAGGAGAATATATATATATATATATATATATGTTTTTGTTAGAGGTTTTCTATCTTATCATTTTAAAACAGTTTCTATCTCATTATAGTAATATCTGTTTTTACATGTACTGAACAATAGGACAGAGAAAATAACCTTCAGTTTTGTCATCGATGTACCACCTTTCTATTATGTTTATATATTTAGGAACCCTCAGAATACATTTATCGGTATATAAAATAAAACTTTTTGCTTCTCACATACCCTTTTAATGATACAAAATATTCTATTTAAATTTTTATGCAAATATTCTGCATCTGACTGACTAGATGGAGTTACATCCCAAGGCAGAAAGGCGTTGAAGATGAATTTGATTGATGATTGGTGAGAAATCTTGAATGGAGTTTCTTTCATCTTTTTATGTGCATAACTCAGCAACGCCAAATGCTCTCAGGCTGATTGGAACCAAACTGCCGTGGTGCATCTAATCACATGTTCTGTTCCTGTTCACAGCAATATGCTTCTTCATTGTTTTTTGTATTTAAATTATTTTATACATTACATCTCCTTAAATGACGATGTTGGCTGTGCCATTAGAACTTTGCATGGCATGAGTTCAAGATCCCCTTGACTGGTGAGAAAACAGCTGAAAAAATAGTACTTTATTTAGGTGGGAAAAAAAAGAGTTTATTTCAATCTACTCTACTTTTATAGCCAAAGGGCCATCCCATATGAAATAAATAAATCCTGCTCAGTCATTCAGCATGGGCTCACGGTAACAAAATAAGTATGGAAATGAATGTATTTTACTCGTGCAGATAAACATAAATCATGCTTACTTGTGCAAATAGCACAGTTTTGATGTGACCTTCTCATGTCTGCTCGAGGCTCAATGGGATTAACCTGTCTAAATAAAAGTTGAATGAATGAAAAAAGTATTTGTGCAATTTTAGTACATACAAACCGGATTCCAAAAAAGTTGGGACACTAAACAAATTGTGAATAAAAACTGAATGCAATGATGTGGACATGGCAAATGTCAATATTTCATTCGTAATATAACATAGATAACAGAGCAAAAGTTTAATCTGAGTAAATGTAACATTTTAAAGGAAAAATTTTGATTCAAAATTTCACATTGTCAACAAATCCCAAAAAAGTTGGGACAAGTAGCAATAAGTGGCTGGAAAAAGGAAATTGAACATATAACTAACAGCTGGAAGATCAATTAACACTAATTAGGTCAATTGACAACATGATTGGGTATAAAAAGAGCTTCTCAGAGTGTCAGTGTCTCTCAGAAGCCAAGATGGTAAGAGGATCACCAATTCCACCATTGTTGCACAGAAAGATAGTGCAGCAATACCAGAATGGTGTTACCCAACGTAAAATAGCAAAGACTTTCAAGTTATCTTCATCAACCGTGCATAACATCATCAATAGATTCAGAGAATCTGGAACAATCGCTGTGCATAAGGGTCAAGGCCGTAAATCTCTACTTGATGCTCATGATCTCCGGGCCCTTAAACGTCACTGCACCTCAAACAGGAATGCCACTGTCAAGGAAATAACAGAATGGGCTCAGGAATACTTCCAGAAAGCATTGTCAGTGAACACAATCCACCGTGCCATCCGCCATTGCCAGCTGAAACTCTACACTGCAAAGAGGAAGCCATTTCTAAGCAAGCTCCACAAGCTCAGACGTTTGCACTGGGCCAGGGGTCATTTAAAATGGAGTGTGGCAAAATGGAAGACTGTTCTGTGGCCAGATGAGTCACGATTTGAAGTTCTTTATGGAACACTGGGACGCCATGTCATCCAGACCAGAGAGGACAAGGACAGCCCAAGTTTTTATCAATGCTCCGTTCAGAAGCCTGCATCACTGATGGTATGGGGTTGCATGAGCGCTTGTGGCATGGGCAGCTTGCATGTCTGGAAAGGCACCATTAATGCAGAGAACTATGTTCAGGTTCTAGAACAACATATGCTCCCATCTAGACGTCATCTC
>NC_056499.1:42208596-42227420 GCF_014905685.2 Nematolebias whitei | reverse complement strand
CAGGCATTTTGGGTTTTCATGAGCTGTATGCCATAATCATCAGTATTAAAACAATTAAAGACCTGAAATATTTCAGTTGGTGTGCAATGAATCTGAAATATATGAAAGTTTCATTTTTATCATTACATTATGGAAAATAATGACCTTTATCACATAATGCTAATTTTTTTAGAAGGACCAGTATGTTTGGCTGTGAGCAAGAGAGGAGGATGCTGAGCTTGTTCCTGAACTGAACCTATTGAAAAATGTGTTCAGTTTGTTGGCTCTGTCCAGGCTTCCATCCTTCTGATCCTCCTCCTGCTTGAAGTCTGTGATCTTTTTCATCCCTGACCACACCTCTCTGATATCGTTCTGTTGGAGCTTGCTCTCCAGCTTCTTCTTGTACACCTCCTTGCTGTTTCTTATCTTGACTTTTAGTTGCTTCTGTGTGCTCCTCAATAATTCCCTGTCTCCCTCCCTGAATGTTCTTTTTTTCTGGTTTAGCAGTTCCTTCAGGTCGGTGGTAATCCAGGGTTTGTTATTGGGGAAGCATCTCACTGCTCTGGTGGGGATGGTGTTGTTTACACAGAAGTTTATATAGTCGGTCACACACTCAGTCATGACATTGATGTCCACTCCATGTGGCTGGCACAGTGCATCCCAGTCTGTAGCCTCAAAACAACCCCGCAGTGCTTCTTCAGCTTCCGTTGACCATTTTCTCACTGTTCTCTTTATTGCAGGTTGCTTCTGAACAAGGGGTTTATATTTTGAGCAGAGAAACATAAGATTGTGATCTGATTTGCCAAGAGGGGGTCTTGCTTTAGTGATGTATGAATCCTTGACATTTGCATAAAACAAGTCCAGCGTTTTGTTTTCTCTGGTAGAGCAGCTGACAAACTGTTGGAATGTCGGAAGTGTAGCAGAGAGAGAGGCATGATTAAAATCCCCAGATATTGCAACAAACGCACTAGGGTGTTGTGCCTGTAGCACATCACACGCAGTCTCGGCAACAGCATTGGGTTGAATGTAAACAGTTGCCAAAATAACACTGGTGAACTCTCTTGGCATATAATATGGACGACAACTTAGGGCTAACGGTTCAATATCTGGACTGCAGAGACGACACTTCACAGTAACATGTTCAGGATTACACCATATGTTGTTCACAAGCACTGCCAACCCACCTCCTTTCCTTTTGCCACTCCTCTTTAAATCTCTATCTGCTCGTATGGTCAGAAACCTGGCAAGGAAATGCTGGAGTCGGGGATATGATCCTGCCGCCATGTCTCAGTGAAACACATACAACTGCATTCCCGATACTCTGGATGGGTCCTTGTTAGGGCTTGAAGTTCATCCAACTTGTTTCCCAGCGATCTCGCATTGCCCATCATGATTGATGGAAGAGATGGTTTAAACTTCATTCTTCTCTCTTTCTCCCTCTTCTTTGCTCCTGCTCTGAATCCAAGATGCTTCCTTTTCAACTCATTTGGGATTTGAGGCTGTAGTTGAGCTATTATTTGAGCTTTGGAAAAGTTAATCAGCTGCTTCCAGTTGTAAAAAACAACCTTGTTGTTATGGTTACGCATCATAACAAATGTCCAAAAGCAAAGTTATTTCTGTAAAAATCCTTCCAGCTGCACAGAGTCAGAGATTCTTTGTCATTTGCACCTCATGTGGTACATGTGCTGGAGCGAAATTATGTACACAGGGTCCCAGTTACATCCAACAATAAAACGTATAAGAAAAACAGTAATAACATCTAAGATGTGAACTAAGAAAAACATCAACTAAATATACACTAAGCACTCATAACATAAAAACATTGAACATCAGCACAAACATGAACAGGAGTCTGTGTGAGCAGATGTGCACACATGAACACATCAACATTGAAACAGATCGGCAGCAACATGAAACAGATCAGCAGCAACATGAAACAGATCAGCAGCAACATGATGTGTTTTTTCACAGTGATTATTCTAGTTAGAGATTCATGAGTCTAACAGCCTCAGGGTAGAAGCTGTTCCTCAGTCTAGTGGTTCTACACTTAATGCTCCTCAACCTCCTTCCTGAGGGGAGCGGGGCAAAACGTGTGTGTGTGTGCTGGGTGAGTGAGGTCCTTCATGATGCAGGTGGCCCTCTTCCTGCATCTAGAGGTCTAGATGTCTGTGATGGTGGGGAGGCTGACTTTGACAGACTTCTGTGCAGCCTTCACCACTCTCTGCAAAGCTTTTCTTTCTGCAGCTGTGCAGCCTCCATGCCACACGTTGATGCTGGAGCACAGGATGCTCTCTACTGCACACCTGTAGAAGGAGGTGAGGACTGAGCTTCCCAGACCAGCTCGTCTCAGCCGCCTGAGGAAGTAGAGTCTCTGATGAGCTTTCTTGGTGAGGCTGGTAGTGTTGTTGCTCCAGCTGAGGTTGTCATTCATGTGTACACCCAAGTACTTGTAGCTGGAGACCACTTCCACCGCAGATCCTCTTATGTTCAGGGGAATGTAGATGTTTTTGTTCCTTCTGAAGTCCACAATCATCTCCTTTGTCTTCTTCATTGATGTGAAGGTTATTCTCTTTGCACCAACTCTCCAAATGTTCCACATCTTGCCTGTAGCTGGACTCATCATTGTTTGTGATGCATCCCACCACCGCTGTATCATCTGCAAACTTTACAATGTGACAGCCTGGATGGGTAGCTGCACAATCATACGTGAGCAGAGTAAACAGGAGGGGGCTCAACACACATCCCTGAGGAGAGCCAGTGAGGAGCATCCGACACCAGAGGAAACAATCATCCAAAAAAGCGATTTATATCCAGAAAAAAAGAGGAATTAAAGTTTTCAAAAGTAATATCTCAGAATGAAAGTAAGAGAGCTACTCCAACATGCAGCCACCTTGAGCGGCGCAATTCTAGAACATAGTTATAGTTATAATTATAATATTGCAGATATTGTATTTAACACAAATATCACAAACTGCAGTTCTTAGATTTGGTCAGTAGATTATGCAAACATATAAGTGATTTAATAATGTATTCATGATTAAGTTTGTGTTTAAATCAGCTGCTAGAGCTTCATTTTAATGAGCAGATATCATTAATAAAATACAAAAATTCACTTTTCACATAGCAAGTACATTATCATAGGACTAAACTACCATCAGCAGGTTTATTCAGACTTCGGAATATTTTTGGCCATCTTTACCCTAAACTCATGGCAAGTTTACACATAGTCTGCAGTCTGTACAATTTAACCCTTTTTTCATGTTAGTTTATTTGATTCCAGTTTAAATGGAACAGCATAACCAATGAGCACAGTCTGTCGTGAAACTGAGAGCTAGCTAATAATAATATACTGTCACTAGCTTAAAATTTGCATGCTGTGTTTGATGACAGATTGCTCATCCAAGAGTATTGTTCTGACATGTCTCATATTTTCACCACTATGTCAAGATTATTTCCTCTGGAAACTGGTATTGGTTGTGAAACTAAATGTAATAATAAATAAATATTAGATAAAAACATTTTTCATGTCAAAATTGGCTTTTTAATAGAGCTGTGGGCTATTTCTTTAAAAAAAAACAAAAAAAAAAACACGTTATTTAAAAAGTATTAATCGGTATTCCATTAAATAAACTAATCTTCCCATGAAATAAAATATTTAAATAGAAATGTTTAGTTTTTCATCCATCCAATGTTATTTTTTATTTATTTCAAGATTTATTTATTTTTTATTTCAAGATTTATTGATTTATTTGTTTATTTAGTAATGGAGTTTAATTTTGTGACACTTTTATTTTGTAAAGCTACTATACATATTTCAGGGACTTTTGTTTTTTTTAACCACATTTTTCATATTAAGCTTTTTTATTTCACGTTCTTATATTCAAATGAGGGGGCGGGGTTTCCTCTATCTTTTTTTGACCAATCACAGCAAAGTATTCCTCTCGCTGAGCTCTGCTTGGTCCAGCTACCTTCAAATCATGAATTAACTTTGTTCAAAAAGTCAGGATGACAAGCGGTCAATATGGAGGACATTGGAGAACTCTGAGATGAAATGCAAAGATTTGCTGATGAAATTGAGCATTATATATGTACATAATTTTTACATCCCACGTTGTATTCCAGTGTGTGATTCATTTGCAGTGTGGACACAGAGTGGGGCGGGTCTCCTCTCTGCTGTGAGAATGACGTCTGTCAGAGCTTGGGGAAGTGGGAGGGGCTTACGACAAGCTGCTGAATGTGCTTTCGTCACCAAAGTCTCCAGTAACACAAACAAAAAAAAAGTCTCTAGATTTGTCGCTCATTGCTTTAAAAAAAAAAAGTCACTAGAGGGGCCTGAAAACTCACTAAATAAAGAGAGAAAGTCGCTAAGTTGGCAACGTTGCAGCCATGCCTGCTCCAGCCCTTGTGGAAACATTGTGCTGCACATTGGTTCTTCTTCAAAAAAGGGCCTGCGTGTGTGTGTTTTAGCGTGAGAAATACAAAGTGTGCTGTGTGCACGTCATGAAATGCAGGTGTCTCACGGTCAACGTGTAAGACTTGAGAGGTCATCGTTTATTTTATTTTTGGTTTAGTTTTTGATTTGCCCGGCCTATAAAACTCATATGGGCTGCATTGACCCTGACCAGACCCGCCCCACAGAGAAAACCCCGCCCCCTCATTTGAATATTAGAACATGAAATAAAAAGCGCTTGAAATGAAAAACGGGGTTAAAAAAGAAAAGCCCCTGAAATATGTAAAGTAGCTTTACAAAATAAAACCGTCACAAAATGAAACTCCATTATTACATAAATCTTGAAATGAAGTCAATTAAATCATAAAAAAATAAAAAGTAAATCTTGAAATAAACAACAAATAAATATTGGATTAAAAAACTAAGCATTTCTATTTAAATGTTTTATTTTATGGGAAGAATGAAATGGGCAGCACGGTGGCGCAACTGGTAGAGCTGCTGCCTCTCAGCGAGCAGGTCCCTGGTTCAAACCCCAGTCCAGGGGCCTTTCTGGGTGGAGTTTGCATGTTCTCTCCGTGCATACGTGGGTTTTCTCCGGGTGCTCCGGTTTCCTCCCACAGACCAAAAACATGCATGTTAGGCTGATTGGTAACTTTAAATTGTCCCTAGGTGTGCGTGAGAGAGTGAATGGTTGTTTGTCTCGTTTGTCTCTATGTGGCCCTGTGATGGACTTGCGACCCGTCCAGGGTGTACCCCGCCCCTCGCACAGTGATTGCTGGACATGGGCACCAGCGACCCCCGTGACCCAAAATGGAATAAGCGGGTAAAGATAATGGATGGATGGATGGATGGAAGAATGAAATGGCTCCATAATGGGCCCTACCTGAAACTAGCAAGCTCAGTAGAAGGTGCTTCTGTGGTCTTTGTTTAAATTACTCATCTGATTAATATCCAGTTTGGATAAAAAAAAATCTACAGTTAAATAACTTACACCATGATTATTCGTTTGAAGTTCCCACCAGTTAAAAAATCCTTTGGGAAGAAAAAAAACAAACATTTTTTTGATATCCCTAAATTTAAAAATACATAACTGAGCAAGCCATTTAAATCTACAAGTGAAAAGTTTGTTACTTTGTTAGTTCACAGAACAAATAGGGGAAAAACAAAACTAATATTACTAACTCATTTCTATATAATGTCAGCTTTAACTTTCAATGTTGCTGCATTTACTGTACCTTACTGCCGTGCAGACTACGATTTAAATGACATTTAAATGGGGCACAATTTACATGCTGCTTGGCGCTGCCATGTATGGCAGCATGTAAATGTTGCCGTCAGACCTGCTGCTAATGTCCTCGCACTTACTGTGCCCACAGGAAACCAATAATTAGAAATGTTTTTCATTTATGTTTTGTTGAATATTTTATTAATTTATGGGCTCTTGTTTCCGAGGACAAACACTCATGCTTAAAAAAAAAAAAAAACTAATGACAGACGTTTGCATTTATTATTAGTGTTAATGTCCCCAGGGCTTCATCTATAAACCGACTGATGCCAGAATGCAAATAGCGGGCGGGCAGGCTGGGTGGGTGGGTGGGGGGTGTCCTGGGGTCCTCCCCCAGAAATTTTTGAATGGATGCGATTTCCTGCATTTTGGTGTATTTTAACAGGTTGTTAAACATCTACGTTTACCGTCATTTGTACCGTCTTCTCCTCCTCCACCATAACCCTCAGCACTGGCTCTCCTCAGGGATGTGTGTTGAGCCCCCATCCTGTTTACTCTGCTCACGTATGATTGTGCAGCTACCCATCCAGGCTGTCACATTGTAAAGTTTGCAGATGATACAGTGGTGGTGGGATGCATCACAAACAATGATGAGTCCAGCTACAGGCAAGAGGTGGAACATCTGGAGAGCTGGTGCAAAGAGAATAACCTTCACATCAATGTGAAGAAGACAAAGGAGATAATTGTGGACTTCAGAAGGAACAAAAACATCTACAACCCCCTGAACATAAGAGGATCTGCGGTGCAAGTGGTCTCCAGCTGCAAGTACTTGGGTGTACACATGAATGACAACCTCAGCTGGAGCAACAACACCACCAGCTTGATCAAGAAAGCTCATCAGAGACTATACTTCCTCAGACGGCTGAGACGAGCTGGTCTGGGAAGCTCAGTCCTCACCTCCTTCTACAGGTGTGCAGTGGAGAGCATCCTGTGCTCCAGCATCAACGTGTGGCATGGAGGCTGCACAGCTGCAGAAAGAAAAGCCTTGCAGAGAGTGGTGAAGGCTGCACAGAAGATGTTGGAGTCGGCCTCCCCACCATCACAGACATCTAGACCTCCAGATGCAGGAAGAGGGCCACCTGCATCATGAAGGACCCCACTCACCCACCACACACACTTTTTGCCCCACTCCCCTCAGGAAGGAGGTTAAGGAGCATTAAGTGTAGAACCACTAGACTGAGGAACAGCTTCTACCCTGAGGCTGTTAGACTCATGAATCTCTTAACTAGAATAATCACTGTGAAAAACCACATCATGTTGCTGCTGATCTGTTTCATGTTGCTGCTGATCTGTTTAAATGTTGATGTGTTCATGCGTGCACATCTGCTCACAGACTCATGTTCATGTTTGTGCTGATGTTCAATGTTTTATGTTATGAGTGCTTAGTGTATATTTAGTTGATGTTTTTCTTAGTTCATATCTTAGATGTTATTACTGTTTTTCTTATACATTTTATTGTTGGATGTAACTGGGACCCTGTGTACATAATCTCGCTCCACCACATGTACCACATGAGGTGCGAATGACAATAAAGAAACTCTGACTCTGACTGATTTGTAAACACTTGCATCCTAACCCCCCCTGCGCCACCACTCTTTACTTGACAGTTCGGAGCCGACTCTTCTCTGCTGAATTCACTGTACGACTCCACACGTGAAACCCTGTTAGTATGCACCATATCCATATGTTGAGGGAGTATCAGAGAAACTGAGACGTTTATTTTCTAAACATAACGTCCCAGTGGCTTTTAAACCCCAAAATACATTACGGCAAAGACTGGTTCATCCCAAAGATCCAGTCCCCCGGCACAAACAGAGTAATGTTGTGTATGCTGTTCAGTGTCAGGAGGGCTGTGATCAGTCTTACATCGGGGAAACTAAACAGCCACTGGCCAAAAGGATGGACCAGCACAGAAGATCAACATCATCCGGCCAGGACTCTGCGGTCTACACTCATCTCCAGGCCAGCGGTCACTCTTTCAGGGATGAAGATGTTCACATCCTGGATAGAGAGGAACGATGGTTTGAGAGAGGAGTAAAGGAGGCCATCTTTGTGAAAAGAAACCGTCCATCATTAAACAGGGGTGGAGGCCTACGTGTTCAACTGTCCCCCTCTTACAATGCTGTGATTGCTAGTATCACTCAGCCCTCTGTGAACAGTAAACAGCCATCAGTGTGCTAATGATCCATTGTTAGGCTGATGGTCCTTCTTGAGCATGTGATCAGCTGGTTTTGGTTGTCAGCAGCAAAACTGTTTGATCCACTCTGAGAAGGTGCTATTTAAGAGACTGAGCTGAATACAGCTCCTCAGACTGAAGAAGTCTCTCGGACGAGAGACGAAACGTTTCTACATTTTTTTGTTGATTTGCTTTGTTTTGTTTCGTTTAGTTTTTTTGAATGTCCAGAGGACCAGATTTAACTTTTTTAGATATGCACCTTATCGATTAGTATAAATGATGTAACATGTTTTGTTTCATGTAAAAGTCGATGAAGTGTCATCCACCAAGTTGTGTGGACTTTGATTTCACCGTGCATGCTCACAACAGAAATACCTGACAAGTTGTTTAATGGCATAAAATATATTTTGTTAGCAAAGAATAAAGTCCTAACATGTATTAAACATTACTTCTGTATTTACAAGAAAAGAAAATAAACATCAAAATTGTGCTTTGACAAACTCATTGATAAAACTAAAACAATTTGTCCACGTGAAAAAGGACAGAGGGTCAGGTGTCTCTCTCACTTTGCATTTACTCTTTGTTGCATGCATGCTGTGGGTGACAAGCGTCCAGAGTGTCATAAAATCAGCAGCGGAGGTGTTGGAGGTTTTATTTATCGTCTCAGCAGCAGAGGGGAGCGACACCGTTCAAGCATGGCTTCCCAAATCAGTTTATATGAGTTTTATTCGTTCAGGGCAGTTACATTTGTTCATAACTTTATTATTAGTAAGCCTGAGAGTTTCCAGATCCAAGCAAACAGTTGCTGGAAAAGCACCCTGTCAAAATAGAGTTCCTGGATTTTGTTTCGACAGGATCCAGCTCAAATTAAGACTGTTCCCACTGTCCAACTATTTATTTATTTTTTTCATTGAATATTAACTGAAAGTTGAACAACAACAACAACAAAAGACTGTGACTTATGTTCAAAGTTGCTATATTCATATTTATATATGGATAATCGAGGAATACTTTTACGGCAGTTTTAAATGTATCACAATTTTCATGTATAAAAATCAAAAAAATACTATTTGCTTTTATTTTGTGTAACTGTTGAAACAGAAAACTAAAACTGAGATTTTTGGAGTTTTGCTGCTTTTTCCCTTCAGGAAGAGGAAACCAGTTTCTACCAAAATGACGACGTGAAGCTGTGTTAGATTGTTTTCCTCTTACTTAAGAGCACTACTCCAGTTTTATTTGACATTATCAGTTTTACTACAATAATTACCCAGGCGTTTGTTAGTTTTTTTATTAAAGTTGCAAATTTTCATCAGATGCTTTCAGTGCTTTCCTTTTTCTTTCCCAGACAGATGTCAGCTTTGTGTGGCACCAGTGATGGCTGCCATATTGCAGATGAACAGGCCACAGAAATACAAGCAAGTATATATTTATTGTATAGAAATGTTTTTATAGATCTGAACCAGCCAAAAGGAGAAACGTCAGATTACAACAGAACTGTGTTCACCTTGCTCAATGCCAACTGGATTATATGTGAAAATGTATTACATCTTAGCAACGGCTTTAGTTTTCTTTACTATACAATAAAATATGAATGCCAAGAGGAGTATATTTAAGATGCATGCCTCAAGGCAGACGTAATAAACAATCCTATCATTACTGACAAGTCTGAAAAGTGACATCACTGATATCAGTGGGATCAAATTTACAGTTTCTAATTAACCAAACTGCATAACAACGTAAATGACTTACTTTTGAGCATTTTATTTCTGTTTTAAAGGTTTAGGCTGCATCTGTCTACATCATGGCTTTATATTCAGTAATAAAAACAAAATGCAGTAAGTGAAGCTCAGTAACGAAAGAAATGTACACACCAAAGTTTCAAACAAAGATCTCACCATTATTGGCTCGCAATGTAGTAATGTGGACAACTCTCAGCTAATAAAATACTGAGTTTTAACTTCCATCCATCCATTATCTTTACCCGCTTATTCCATTTTGGGTCACGGGGGTCGCTGGTGCCCATGTCCAGCAATCACTGTGCGAGGGGCGGGGTACACCCTGGACGGGTCGCAAGTCCATCACAGGGACACATAGAGACAAACAACTATTCACTCTCTCACTCACACCTAGGGACAATTTAGAGTTACCAATCAGCCTAACATGCATGTTTTTGGTCTGTGGGAGGAAACCAGAGTACCCGGAGAAAACCCACACATGCACGGAGAGAACATGCAAACTCCACCCAGAAAGGCCCCTGGACCGGGGTTTGAACCAAGGACCTGCTCGCCGAGAGGCAGCAGCTCTACCAGTTGCACCACCGTGCTGCGGACACTAAACAAATTGTGAATAAAAACTGATTACAATGATGTGGAGATGGCAAAAGTCAATATTTTATTCGTAATATAACATAGATGACGGATCAAAAGTTTAATCTGAGTAAATGTAACATTTTAAAGGAAAAATATGTTGATTCAAAATTTCACAGTGTCAACAAATCCCCAAAAAGTTGGGACAAGTAGCAATAAGTGGCAGGAAAAAGGAAATTGAGCATATAATGAACAGCTGGAAGACCAATTAACACTAATTAGGTCAATTGACAACATGATTGGGTATAAAAAGAACTTCTCGGAGTGTCAGTGTCTCTCAGAAGTCAAGATGGTAAGAGGATCACCAATTCCACCATTGTTGCGCAGAAAGATAGTTCAGCAATTCCAGAATTGTGTTACCCAGCGTAAAATAGCAAAGACTTTTAAGTTATCATCATCAACTGTGCATAACATCATCAAAAGATTCAGAGAATCTGGAAGCTGTGCGTAAGGGTCAAGGCCGTAAAACTCTACTGGATGCTCGTGATCTCCGGGCCCTTAAACGTCACTGCACCTCAAACAGGAATGCCACTGTCAAGGAAATATCAGAATGGGCTCAGGAATACTTCCAGAAAGCATTGTCAGTGAACACAATCCACCGTGCCATCCGCCGTTGCCAGCTGAAACTCTACAGTGCAAAGAAGAAGCCATTTCTAAGCAAGCTCCACAAGCTCAGACTTTTGCACTGGGACAGGGGTCATTTAAAATGGAGTGTTGCAAAATGGAAGACTGTTCTGTGGTCAGATGAGTCACGATTTGAAGTTCTTTATGGAACACTGGGACGCCATGTCATCCGGACCAGAGAGGACAAGGATAGCCCAAGTTGTTATCAACGCTCCGTTCAGAAGCCTGCATCACTGATGGTATGGGGTTGCATGACCGCTTGTGGCATGGGCAGCTTGCATGTCTGGAAAGGCACCATTAATGCAGAGAACCATGTTCAGGTTCTAGAACAACATATGCTCCCATCTAGACGTCATCTCTTTCAGGGAAGACCCTGCATTTTTCAACACGATAATGCCAGACCACATTCTGCAGCAATCACAACATCATGGCTACGTAAGAGAAGGATCTGGGTACTGAAATGTCCAGCCTGCAGTCCAGATCTTTCACCTATAGAGAACATTTGGTGCATCATAAAGAGGAAGGTGCAACAAAGAAGGCCCAAGACGATTGAACAGTTAGAGGCCTGTATTAGACATGAATGGGAGAGCATTCCTATTTCTAAACTTGAGAAACTGGTCTCCTCTGTCCCCAGACGTCTGTTGAGTCTTGTAAGAAGAAGGGGGGATGCCACACAGTGGTAAAAATGGACTTGTCCCAACTTTTTTGGGATTTGTTGACGCCATGAAATTTGGAAACAACATATTTTTCCCATAAAATGATACATTCTCTCAGTTTAAACTTTTGATCTGTGATTTGTGTTCTATTCTGAATAAAATATTAGATGTTGGCACCTCCACATCATTGCATTCAGTTTTTATTCACAATTTGTTTAGTGTCCCAACTTTTTTGGAAGCTGGTTTGTAAACTAACCACTGTTTAGAAGTCAAAACCCAACAGAGAGTGAATGCAATAATTACGAGTAAAACTACTAAATAAATAAAAGTCTAAAAATCACAAATGTGAGAGAGCTTTTACCAGTAAAAACTATGCATTCTTGTCCTGATGCATGCTCAATAATCCAGGTAGATAAATCTGAGTTAAATTAGGTCCTCTGGACGAACTTTTCTTTGTTGAAATGTTTTATCTTTTATCCAAAAGGCTTCCTCAATCACACTGAAGGTCAACCCTGAAGAAGTTTTTTGGATAAGATGATAATTTCAATATGTATCCTTTGTTCTCAACTTCTTCAAACCCAAATAAATAATAATAATAATGATAATAATAAATTACTATTTTACCAATTGCAAATGGTGAATAATAAATGTGTCCATTTGCACTAGGATGCCCTAGGTCATAGAATGATGATTGACTTTGTAGTCATGTCATCTGATTTGCGGTTGTTTGTATTCGACACTTGGGTGAAAAGAAGAACCGAGCTGTCAACTGATCACCACCTGGTAGTGAGTTGGGTCAGATGGCAGCGGAAAATGCCAGACACACTCGGTAGACACAAACGTGTAGTGAGGGGTTTCTGGGAACGCCAGGCAGAAGAACCCATCAGAAAGATCTTCGACTCACACCTCCGGGAGAGCTTTACCTGCATCTCAGCTTAGGAGGGAGACATTGAGTCTGAGTAGGCCCTGTTCCACGTATTAATTCTTGAGGAAGCTAACTTGAGCTGTGGCTGCAAGGTTGTCGGTGCTTCTTGTGGTGACCATCATCAAACTTGGTGGTAGACAACCTGGGTTAGGGAGGCTGTCAAGGGTTGGTCTGTTCATAACTGTGGCTGAGGTCGCCAAGGTAGTTAAAAAGCTCTGCGGAGGCAGGGCTCCAGGGGTGGATGAGATTCTCCCTGATTAATGAATGAATATAATATACAAGTTTCACTTTTTGAATGGAATTACTGAAATAAATCAACTTGTTCTTGATATTCTAATTTTATGACCAGCACCTGTAGATACTGTCCATTTACCATAAACGCGTGTGTGTGTGTAGCCTCCATAGGACAATAAACTATTCTAGCACAGCTTCACTGAACACAAACCTCATCACAGTACAAGCTGGAGTGATGCTGTAATGTCCCATGGGAGCTGAAACTGGGTCAACTCTCATGCTCCAGACTTTGCTGTGTGAGAATATCTTTGTTGTATCCCTCAGGAAAAGTTTTTGGTTCACTCTCAAATTCACCTGTTGTTAAAAATTTAGCTGCACAGACCGAAACACACGCACAAACACACGCACACACAAAACTGGTACAAGTTCTTATCAGCTGTTGTGACCGACGCATCCACTTTGCCCTGTCATTGATCCATCATGCTGTCTGCGTCTGCATTACGGGGCTTCTAAGTTGGTCTCTAGGCAAATCGATGTAACAAAAAAAACATGCTCCAACAAACTCATAAGAACTTGTCTGCAGAAGATCACTCTGCCTCCTGGTAGATTTTTCTGGTCTTCCATATTTGAAGGAGTTAACTGGAAGCAGATGTGGTTAAATTGGGAAAAATTTTGCATAACAAACAAAGTTAAAGAGGTTTCATATAAAATTATTCATAATGTATATCCTGTTAAAAAAAACACTGGAAAGATTTAAACTTGACATTGACTATTCTTGTACATTCTGTGAACTACACATAGAAACGATTTCTCATTTATTCTATCAATGTGTTCATACAATCTCATTCTGGAGAGATGTGCAACAATTCATACAGCAAAAAACTGGACAAATAATTCAGCTTACAGAGAAAGACATTATACTATGCTTTGAAGACAAAGGCACGAATAAAGACTTATTGCACTTCACCCAACTTCTACTTCTCCTGGGAAAGTTTCACATTCACAAGAAAAAATGGTCCAACTCCAAACCAAACATAACCCATTTCAGCAAAGAACTTCTTCAATACATCACCTCAATTAATGGACTGGAAAACCAAAAGGCAATGAAAACCATCTCAACTCTGGAAAAGCTTAATGTGAATTTAAACTCTGTATAAATTGTGAATTTAAACTCTGTATAAATTGTAAATATAATTTCATGGTTTTTTATGTTTTGTACTAGAATATTATCTCTTTTACATTAATATCTATACCCCTGGCAAACAGATGTTTGTAATGTGTGATTAAAATCTTTAATAAAAAAAAAAAAAAAGTCAAAAAAAAAAAAAAAAAAAAAATATGCTGTCTGCGTCTGACGCACAGTGATGACGCAACGTTAGCTTCGAGGCTGCCACTTTTGCTTCGTTTATTTACCCGAAGTGTGATTCAACTCCTTGATATCAGTAAGTGTTTGGTTTGCGTTTGCGTTTTTCACCTCTCTGTGAACCACAGTTCAGACCACTGTTCTGCTCTTGAAATAATTGTTTACCAGACGAGCTCGGTGGCTGCAGGTTAGCCACACACTGTTAGCATGTAACTTGTTTACCTGCTAACAAACGGGGCAGGCTGGTGCTACTGAATGTTTAACAAAAGTTACAAAGTCATTTAAATAAGTGAAAGCAAGTTTTAAATGCTTTTGCGTATTTTTTCACAACTAACCATAGCATGTCTTATTTTTTTTAACATAAATTCTTTAAACTTAGTAGTTAAATTTAATTTGCTTTTTGAGTTACATTTAATTTCCCTTTTCGATTAATAAAGTAATTTTTTCATTTTAATTTGAATCAAATTAAGATGCAGCAGTAACTTTCCAAATGTAATCCTAAATAACTTTTGATATCCCACAAGCAAAAAGTAAATAAATAAAAAAACAATAATTGTAATGAATAAAAACAAAACATTTAATTTGTATACATACTAAGTAACCAGTACTGATTGTTTAAGTAAAGAAAAATAAGCCACATCTCTGTTCCTGTATTTGTCAGTGATTTTCAGGTCTTTTTGTAGACCTGTTATAATATTATTCAATTCAAATTCAAAAATACTTTATTAATCCCAGAGGGAAATTATATGCTGGTAACTCATCATCCTGGTTTCATTAAAAAGTTGTTCTAGATGCTGATGTCTGTGGGCAGGAAGGATCTCTTGCAGCGTCTGTCTTACAACAGATTTGAAGAAGCCTCTGAGTGAAGACACTTTGCTGTTGTATGCCCATAGGCGTCACAACCATTATATGTGAAGGGGACAAGTCCCCCCCACATAAAAAAAAAACAAAAAACGTTCATTTGGGGACCCCCCCCCCCCCCCCCCCCGACTTTTATTATGGAACATTAATTCAGGCGGCGCAGTTTCTCTTTCTTGGTGAACGAATCCATTCCACTTGATTAATAGGAGAATATTCAATCTAATAAAACTCCACTCCAGGTTTTCCGGGTTACCTCCAGGTTACCTCCACCTCTACACACAGAGCAGAAACTGCAGGCAGCCGCTGCTGAGTCTCCTGCTTCGGTAGAAAACGCGCACAGGTGCAGGAGATGGAGACACCTCTGTGTTGCTCACTCGCCAGTTTAGCAGCTTAGTGCGGGCAGTTGTTGACCAGGGGGTTGATCATCAACATATATTCATGTTAGGAGGATGCTTGAGTGCAGCGCTACGTCTGTAGCATCTTAGCTTAGCAATAACTGTGACGCTGTAAGACGCTGCAGGTGTAAGAGACGCTGCAGGTGTAAGAGACGCTGTGTGTTCAGGTGCATTGAAGTTGAAATGTCTTTAAAACCCCACACCTTATTTTCCACAAGGTTCATGAGAAACATCATTTAGATGAGTAGTGTTGAACACAAGTAAAAATGTCTAGTGGTGATGGTTTTTATTTCTCTATAAACACAAATAGTGTCGACCTGACGCTCTGTATTAAAGTTAAAATGTCTCTAAAACCCACAGCTGAATTTACACAAACTTGGTGAGAAATATGCTTTAAATGTGTGGAATTAAAGGAAATCTAGGTGAAATGTTGCTTTTTTTGTGCATTAGTGTACATTTATTTTGCGCACATGCGCACACGTGTGTGCACACACGTGTGCACTCACACCTACAAACATCGTTGTGTCCCCCCCCCCACATTACGGATGCTTCTGACACCCTTGTGTATGACAGTCTGATGAAGAGGATGCTGAGGGTTGTCTATAATGTTCTTCATTTTATGAAAAATCCTTCTTTGAACAATCATCTCCAAAGGTACTAGAGGAGTCCCCAGAACTGAGCCAGCCTTCTTTATAAGCTTGTTGATCTTTTTTAAGTCACTTGCTCTGGTGTTGCTCCCCCAGCAGATGATGGCAGAAGAGAGAGCGCTCTCTACAACAGACTTATAGAAGATATGCAGCATCTTGCTGCAAACGTTGAAGGACTTCAGCTTCCTCAAGAAGTACAGTCTGCTCTGTCCCTTCTTGTAGACGGCTTCACTGTTGCATTTCCAGTCCAGTCTATTGTTCAGGTGAACTCCAAGGTATTTATACTTCTCCATCACCTCCACTTCTTCTCCCATGATGGAAATAGGGTTGGACCTGTTCCTGATTCTCCTTAAATCTACAGTCATCTCCTTTGTTTTGTTCACATTCAAGATGAGATGATTGTTTCCACATCATGCCACAAAGCGGTCCACCAGTTCCCTGGACTCAGCTTCTTGTCCATCTCTGATCCACCCGACTACTGCAGAGTCATCAGAATATTTCTGCAGATGACAGGAGCCTGTTTTATACTGGAAATCTGAGGTGTACAGAGTGAAAATGAATGGTGAGAGTACAGTCCCCTGTGGTGCTCCTGAGCTACTGACCACCTGGTTGGACACACAACCCTTGAGTCTCACAAACTGTGGTCTGTCCGTCAGGTAGTCTTTGATCCAGGTGATTGTTGAGGCCTCCACCTGAGTCTTCTGAAGTTTCTGACAAAGCAAATCAGCTGGATTGTGTTAAATGCACTGGAGAAATCAAAGAACATGACTCTCACAGTGCTGTCTGCCTTTTCTAGATGACAGTGAGTTTGCTGAAACAGGTGTATGATGGCATCTCCAACTCCAAGTCCACGCTGATAAGCAAACTGCAGTGGGTCCTGATTTGTGCTTGTTTGTCTAGTCAGGTGGGTCAGCAGAAGTCTCTCTAGGACCTTCATGATGTGGGATGTCAGGGCAACAGGTCTATAGTCATTGAGGACTGATGGGTGAGTTTTCTTTGGCACTGGAACAAGGCAGAATGTTTTCCACAACACTGGAACCTTCTTCTGGGTCAGGCTAAGGTTGAAGAGGTACTGCAGAACCCCACAGAGCTGCTCTGCACAGACCTTCATGACTCTGGGACTGACACCATCTGGACCTGCAGCCTTATTCCGGTTCAGTCTCTCCAGCTGCTTCCTCACCTGACTTCTGGAGACGCAGAAGGGGGAGGCAAAGGAAGTATCAGCATCTTCTGATTTGGTTGAAGACCAATATGTAGAAGAAGGGTCCATGACTGAGGTGGTAGATACAGTATTTGAGGTGTGACAGGACAGCCTTGGGTCAATGGAGGGTGGTATGTACAGGTCCTTCTAAAAAAATTATCATATTGTGATAAAGGTAATTATTTTCCATAATGTAATGATAAAAATGAAACTTTCATATATTTCAGATTCATTGCACACCAACTGAAATATTTCAGGTCTTTAATTGTTTAAATACTGATGATTATGGCATACAGCTCATGAAAACCCAAAATGCCTGTCCCAAAAAAAATAACATATTTCATCCCACTAATGAAAGACAAGTGTTTTGAATACAAAAAAACACCAACCTTCAAATAATCATGTTCAGTTATGCACTCAATACTTGGTCAGGAATCCTTTTGCATGAATGACTGCTTCAGTGCGGCGTGGCATGGAGGCAATCAGCCTGTGGCACTGCTGAGGTGTTATGGAGGCCCAGGATGCTTCGATAGCAGCCTTAAGCTCATCCAGAGTGTTGGGTCTTGCGTCTCTCAACTTTCTCTTCACAATATCCCACAGGTTCTCTATGGGGTTCAGGTCAGGAGAGTTGGCAGGCCAGTTGAGCACAGTAATACCATGGTCAGTAGGGGTGCACCGATAAATCGGCCGGCCGATCGATCGGCCCCGATTTCCTTAATTTGGGGAGATCGGCGATCGGCCGATCTTTAAATGAGAAGCCGATTTTATCCACCGATCGTAGCTGCCTCCGGAAAGTTCTGAAAATCAGCTGCTGTCCCCTTTTGCTCCACTGTGAGAGCTCACACACAGGTCACTCGGAGCAGCCATGTCGTCGGTTTGGAAGTTCTACGCTGTAAAAGAAAATGAGCCAAAGATCGCAATTTGCAATTCGTGTAAAGCCGAAGTAAGTCGTGGTGGAGCCACCACCAAAACCTTTAATACAACAAACCTCGTTCGCCATTTAAGAAATCACCACGCCGCCAAGTATGCAATGTTTGAAGAGAGCAACCAAGCTAAGGCTAATGCTAAAGCTAGCGCTAACAAAGAGGCAGTCGGTGGGTCGCTGTTAGCTTTTATGAGCAACGAAAAGAGCAAAGCTACCACGAGGAAAGTGATGGAGTTCATGGCATTAGACGACCAGCCATTTTCAGTCGTTGAGGACAAAGGTTTTAGAAGCTTGATGCAGCACGTGAGCCCACGATATAATATGCCGAGTCGGAAATATTTTTCTGATGTTGCATTACCGGAGTTGTTCAGCCAAGTTTCGAGAGACACCCGCAGCCTGCTAAAAGCTAATACAAATACACTCAGCTTTACAACAGACATCTGGACTTCTGATGTAAGTTTAATGTCCATGTTAAGTTTTACTGCACAGTGGATTGACGAACAGTTCGAACGTCATCAAGTACTCTTAAACTGTAAAGAAGAGAGAGGAGAGGCAAGCGAGCACAGACCGTGGCGTGGGTACAGCCAAAGCTACGTTGCTGGAGGCTGTTGTGAGAAGATTCAGCAACATTGAGCATGAGCCCCTGTACAGCTTGGCCACTTTTCTGGATCCAAGGCAAGTAACTATTAACATTCTATTTTAGCCATAATTACTTTTAGCCTACTACTATATTTCAA
>NC_056499.1:42191502-42198596 GCF_014905685.2 Nematolebias whitei | reverse complement strand
GAGCACAGGATGCTCTCCACTGCACACCTGTAGAAGGAGGTGAGGACTGAGCTTCCCAGACCAGCTCGTCTCAGCCGCCTGAGGAAGTAGAGTCTCTGATGAGCTTTCTTGATCAGGCTGGTGGTGCTATTGCTCCAGCTGAGGTTGTCAGCTAATGTAATAATAATATATAATAACTTATAACTAAAACTTATAATTAAGTTTTGACATAATCTAAGATTAAAGACCTAACTGTTAGAAGTAACTCCAAAGTGTACGACTGATAATACTTTTCACTATTCCTAATGGTGATAACAAGAATACTTATGATAAAGTCTATAGATATTTGATAGGGCTTTTCTCATTTCTGTAGTATACCGTATTGTTCACCGAGTCAGGTTACATTCAAGTCATTTTTTACTCTGTGTATTTGTGTTTCCTCTTGGGTACTTTGTTTTATTTTTATGACTGTAATAGGCTGGTGAAGATTCTCAGTAATATGACTGTAATAGAATGAAAATGACTAATAGAAGACTGGCAAAACTCAATGAGATGGATTTATAGAAAAAAAACAATGTATATACATATGAACAACTTATGTTATGTATTTCTCTGGTGTTAATCTGTACATTACGATAATTTCAACAAAAAGGGAAATGTTCAGGCTGTGACTACTCTGGTTATTATATACAGGAGTATGTATGTTAATAACAACTTTTTATATAACTCATTTTATTTCTAAAGGAGTTATTTTGCATTTGTTGAACTGGACCATTTACATTTTGTATGCACCGATGTTTAAACTGCAGTGGTTGTTTGTGTGTCCCAGGACAAGGAGCATCCACGTGTACTCATTCCTGAGTTATGTCGACTCTTTTACCAGCTGGGATGGGTGACGGGGACAGGCGGTGGGATCAGTCTCAAACAGGGGTTTGTATACAGATGTACTGCTTAATGATGTTTTGTAAAGCAACTGTGTTCATCTATTTTATTCAAATTATGTTTAAAATATGAAGATAGTTTGACATATCCTTATGTAACCTATTTTTAGCAATCCCAAGAGTCACATTTTGTTTTGGAGAATTCTGGAGATTATTTGTACTAAAAAAGTTCACTCGCAGGTCAGTCATGTTTTCTAAGTGTTTGTTAATCTAAGTTGAACGTAAAAGACTTCAGTTTTTCCAACAACAAGCTACAATTCAAATTGAAAGCTTGGACAGATCATTACTACCATCTTTAAACATGTGTTTTTATAGTTGGCAGCTACAAGAAAAGCATCACCCATTAACAAATCTCCCTATGAAATATGGACTGACAGACATTTATTGAAGTTAACAAGGAATCTTTATGAAACCCCCAGCAATCTAAATAAGTGCCACTCACTGCCGCTTCATATACATTCATGTTTCAGTCAGACAAAAAGAAAACAAGCAAAAATAAATAAACAAATAAATAACTGCAACCCCAAAATGATTCTGTAAAAAATATATTTTCATTTTGAAATATGGTTGTCCATCTCAGAAAAAAGCAACTCATGTACAAAATTGTGCTAAAGCATTATTTGTCATCCATTTTTTGTATAAACATTTGATTCAACTCTATATCTATAATGAATAAATGTGACCACATTAAGAATCTCAAATACATTTTTGTTTCTAATAAACAATTTTACATTTTATAGTAATAACTTAGATTTAAGCAGGCAAAGATTGAATTGATCAAGGAGCCTGAGTGCACTTTATCCTAATGCTACAAAATGTTTCAGACAGAAAGCTTACAGTTTGAGAGCAGGCTCATTTTTAATTTTGGAGTCTTTTTTTTTTTTTTTTTTTCCTTAGTATCTCTGGTTTGACTCGGGAGTGACTCAGACTGAGGGAGCCTTGCCAAACCCTCCTATCAAAATCAATAAGATTCTCCTATCTGGACGTATTTGTTGCTAGATAAAGAGGAATGCAGTGGCTTTATTCTTTGGGTTCTGTTGGGAAAATCTAAGGCTCTAAATAGGATCATTTCAACAATTTTAAAGGGATAAACTGTGACTCTTGTCTAATTCTACAGTTTTGTTTTTATTTAGTTTCATTTCAGACGTTATCCCATTAGCTGTTCTCACCAAATCCACTGAATATTTATTATTTCCAACAAACTCAAACCCCTATTTTGGAAATTGAATATACCGGTACTGTACATGTAGTTCTTTTGACATTACAGCAGTTTTTTTTATTCAAATAATATAAAATAAAATGGAGCAGCAACGTATTTAAAATACTATGAGGTTTGGGTGCGTGAAAGAAAGATTTAGGTGAGTTTGCTTTTCTCTCCTTTTACAAAAACAGTAGCTTTAACCCTCATGGACTATGATGTTTGCAGATGACATTGTGATGAGAAAAGGGAACAGGTGGAAGAGAACTTGGAGAGGTCGAGGTATGCACTTGAAAGAAGAGGAATGAAAGTCATCCGTAGTACGTGTGTGAATGAGAGGGAGACAGGTGGAACAGTGAGGCTACAAGGAGCAGAGGTCACAAATGTGCAGGACTTCAAGTACTTGGGGTCCACTGTCCAGGAAAATGGAGAGTGTGGTAAAGAGGTGAAAAAGAGAGTCCAGGCAGGATGGAGTGGATGGAGAAAAGTTCCAGGAGTGATTTGCGATGAACTGGTTACAGCAAAGGTCAGAGGAAAAGTTTACAGGACAGTGGTGAGACCAGCTATGTTGTATGGTCTGGAGACAGAGATACTGTCAAAAAGACAGGAGACAGAACTGGAAGCGGCAGAAATGAAGATGTTGAGATTCTCCTTAGGAGTGACGAGTCTGGATAAGATTAGGAATGAGATCATCAGAGGTACAGCACAGGTTGAACAACTGTGAGATAAAGTTAGAGAGACCAGACTGAGATGGTTTGGACATGTCCAGAAGAGAGACAGTGGGTATACTGGTAGAAAGGATGTTAGAAATGTAGCTGCCAGGAAAAAAGACTAAGAGGAAGACCAAAGAGAAGAGAGAGGACATAGAAAGTAGTTGGAGTGAGGACAGAGTGAGATGGAGGAGGATGACTTGCTGTGGCGACCGCTGAAGAGGGAAAAGCCGAAAGAAGGAGAAGAAGTTGCTTTAACTCATTTAACGTAGATCATTTTCTTCCAGATAAAAAACAAATATAATATCCAGTTGTTTGTGTTCAGTTAGCTATTTCATTGTTGTCTTAAAAATGAATCCATTGCCTCATTATTTCTGTATAACTTACAGAGACCAGATTTACATCGCACCGTCAGGCGTCCAGAAAGAGAGAATACAGGTGAGCTGGTTCCAATCAAAATATGAAGCTGTGCTTGGTTCAGATGACTCACAGCTCTGACTGAGTGGCACAAACAGAAAAAGAAAAGTGTAACTGTTTCTGTCAAATCATTTTAATTCTTGTTCATTTTTTTCCCAGCCAGAAGATATGTTTGTGTGTGATGTGCAGGAGAGGGACATCTGTTCTCCACCTGCATGGAAAAAGTTAAAGAAAAGCCAATGTACACCACTTTTTATGAACGCCTACACTATGAAAGGTTAGAAACTCTACCTGATTACAAATCTCCCATAATCTGTCTGCGGCCAGCCATAGAGTCAGTCTGGAACCAAAATGTTCTCATTTCGTCAGTGTCAAAGTCCAATCTGTGGAAAATTACTTATTATCTTTGACTGTTTTTAACAAAACTTTTTAAATAGAAAAGAATGAACTATATGAGAAATGGATTTTGAACGCCTTTTGAAGCAGAAGAGATGAGGAGGAAGTGAAAGACTGCAAAATTTATTCCTAAGATGCTCAGGTCCAAAAACCAAACCTAAGTCTTGTCAGAGTTGAAAAGCAGAAAATTAAGGGTCATCCAGGTTTTAATGTCTTTAAGACATGCTTGTAGTCTAAGTAACTGATTGGATACATTAGGTTTCATGGACAAATATGAGTATAATCAGCATAAATAAAGAGTATTTGTCCAAGCACTGAACCCTGAGGAACTCCATGACTAACTTTGGCGAGGGCTGAGCTTCCCAGTCTCAGCCGCCAGAGGAAGTAGAGTCTCTGATGAGCTTTCTTGATCAGGCTGGTGGTGTTGTTGCTCCAGCTGAGGTTGTCATTCATGTGTACACCCAAGTACTTGTAGCTGGAGACCACTTCCACTGCAGATCCTCTTATGTTCAGGGAGGTGTACGTGTGTTTGTTCCTTCTGAAGTCCACAATCATCTCCTTTGTCTTCTTCACATTGATGTGAAGGTTATTCTCTTCTTTTAATTGAATAAAAATGAAAAGACCAGATTCTTGTAAAAAATAAAAAAAATAAAGGGGGGGGGTTGCTTTTTTAAATTGAAAAAAATATGAACTGTGCAGACCTATGTGATTTTTTTTTTAAAATTGTGAAAAAATAATTGCCATATTTTTTGGACTATAAGGCAATAAGGCACACTTAAAATCCTTTAATTTTTCTCAAAAATCAGCAGTGAGCCTTATAATCAGGTGCACCTTATGTATTAATTCTGGTTGTGTTTTCTGACCTCGTACTGATCTTATGTGGTACACAGAGCTCAAAAATCTGTCAAAATGAACTTGTTTCGTTTAATGCGACTTATAGTCCAAAAATATTGTAAGTATAAAAATAAAGCAAAATGTTGAAGAGTATTTGCAAAATAAATGACAGGAAAACCACTAAAACTAGTACTTTTTAGTTGTTTGTATAACAATAAAATTCAGTTTTGTGTTAGATTTGTTCAACGCTTGAAAGAGCTGCTGCAGAGGGACCAAAGAGCCACATGTTGCTCCACAGCCGCAGGTTGCAGACCCCTGGTCTACATTATGGACTCCTCTCAGATTCTCTGGCAGGCTGTTCCACAGTCTTGGTGCATAGCTACTAAAAGCAGAATCACCAAAAGTTTTTGTTCTGCTCAGTGGAACAGCTAAAAGAGTTATACATATTATTCTCATGTACTTCCTTCAAGTCACAATATTCATTCATTCATTCAGCCGTTGTTTCTACAGGTTAGTCTCATTGAGTCTCGAGGACTCATTTACAAGAGAGATCTGTTTTAAACAAAGAACACAGATGAGGTATAGACAACAATAGAGAATCATATAAAAGCATACAAAATAAAAAGTAAATAGAAGAAATTATATAAAAACAAATCCAAAAGCTACATTATGAAACGATGTAAAATACTAAAAACAGGAACATGTCTGCATTGATTTTTGCAATGAACTTAACAGTTGTTAAGTGGGTTAAGGGGTCGTAAGGGACTTACGATCCCTTACCTCCTACAGATGTGCAGTGGAGAGCATCCTGTGCTCCAGCATCAATGTGTGGCATGGAGGCTGCACAGCTGCAGAAAGAAAAGCTTTACAGAGAGTGGTGAAGGCTGCACAGAAATCTGTTGGAGTCAGCCTCCCCACCATCACAGACATTTACACCTCCATATGCAGGAAGAGGACCACCTGCATCATGAAGGACCCCACTCACCCAGCATACACACTTTTTGCCCCGCTCCCCTCAGGCAGGAGGTTGAGGAGCATTAAGTGTAGAACCACTAGACTGAGGAACAGCTTCTACCCTGAGGCTGTTAGACTCCTGAATCTCTAACCAGAATAATCACTGTGAAAAAATCACATCATGTTGCTGCTGATCTGTTTCATGTTGATGTGTTCATGCGTGCTCATCTGCTCACACAGACTCATGTTCATGTTTGTGCTGATGTTCGACGTAATGTTTTTATGCTATTAGTGCTTAGTGTATATTTAATTGATGTTTTTCTTAGTTCATATCTTAGATGTTATTGTTTTTCTTTTACATTTTATTGTTGGATTTAACTGGGACCCTGTGTACATAATTTTGTTCCACCACATGTACCACATGAGGTGCGAATGACAATAACAAATCTCTGATTCTGACTGAAATTGTAAAAATATCAATAAATATTGAAAATCAATTGATAATCACAGGTTATTGCAGTTCTGGACACATTTAATTTGGTGAATGAAGGTGTAAAAATGGCTCTTTTGATCATAAAGGTTGCAGACCCCTGATCTAGACACTTTTAAATGTAGACCAAAAACCCTTCTTTTCAGTCTGGATTTGATGTGTGATAGTTTTATCCTATGGGAGGGAGTGGTGGCCTAGAAGTTAGAGTAGGTGAGCCTGTGATCAGAAGATTGCTGGTTCAACTCCCGGTACCAACAACATCAAAATGTGGGAGGGGTTGGTGATGGTGAAGCACCCACACTTGTCTCCACCTTAATTTGCTCCACTCTGTGCCCTTGAGCAAGGCCCTTAACCCCCACCATCTGCTCCCCTGGGTGCTCTTGATAGCAGCTCTTTGCTGCACACAGAGGGCTGTGGTAGCTCGGTGGTCTGTGGGTAAGTCAGGAAGGGCATCCAGCGTAAAAATAATGTCCAAGTCTTCGTGCAACTCAGTTCGCTGTGATGACCCCTGATGAAGGGAGCAGTTGGAAAAAATGACAAAATAAACAATCCTATGTGATAGCTCTTTTTTCTCTCTGCTGTAGACACTTTTTTTTTTGCATTTGGCTCATATATAAGGTGCTATAGACATAAAGCTTGATTGATTCATTGACTTATATTTAAAACCTGATAAGCCAACTTATTGATGTCTCATGCTTAGTATCTTCTGAACAATCAAACGGGCGTTCAACACACATCAGAGGCAAGACTAATAATGAGAAAAGTTTTAATGACTGTTTTTCATGAGAAAGATGAATCATTCTTGAATAACAGCATAGTGCTTTAGAGTGTATTTTGCTCCCAAATAATCTGATGGTGTTCTCTTAAGTTATATTGTTGAGATTTTAGATATTATTCTTGGCTTGGACCATTTTTCTGCACTGAAATAACAACATGCTAATTAGGTGTGCAAGATTAAATACACGATTGTGGAGCAGACTGCCTACAGTTAATATCAGGCCTAAATATTTGTCTTCTTAGTTCATTCAAAACTAAACAAAAGGAAACTTCCCATGTGAATTTCTAGTCCTAGCCAGCTTTAAATATTTATTTTTAATATTTGCTAATTTTGCTATCATTTATATATATATATATATATATATATATATATATATATATATATATATATATATATA
>NC_056499.1:42190662-42191492 GCF_014905685.2 Nematolebias whitei | reverse complement strand
ATATATATATATATATATATATATATATATATATATATATATATATACATACACACACACACAAACCTAATTCCAAAAAAGTTGGGACACTAAACAAATTGTGAATAAAAACTGAATGCAATGATGTGGAGATGGCAAATGTCAATATTTTATTCGTAATATACAGGGCCTTCTCAAAAAATTAGCATATTGTGATAAAGATCATTATTTTCCATAATGTAATGATAAAAATTAAACTTTCATATATTTCAGATTCATTGCACACCAACTGAAATATTTCAGGTCTTTAATTGTTTTAATACTGATGATTATGGCATACAGCTCATGAAAACCCAAAATGCCTGTCCCAAAAAATTAGCATATCATGAAAAGTTTCTCTAAACAAGCTATTAACCTAACCATCTGAATCAACGACGTAACTCTAAACAACTGCAAAAGATTCCTGAGGCTTTTAAAAACTCCCAGCCTTGTTCATTACTCAAAACCGCAATCATGGGTAAGACTGCCGACCTGACTGCTGTCCAGAAGGCCATCATTGACACCCTCAAGGAAGAGGGTAAGACACAGAAAGAAATTGCTGAACGAATAGGCTGTTCCCAGAGTGCTGTATCAAGGCACCTCAGTGGGAAGTCTGTGGGAAAGGAAAAGTGTGGCAGAAAACGCTGCACAACGAGAAGAGGTGACCGGACCCTGAGGAGGATTGTGGAGAAGGGCCAATTCCAGACCTTGGGGGACCTGCGGAAGCAGTGGACTGAGTCTGGAGTAGAAACATCCAGAGCCACCGTGCACAGGCGTGTGCAGGAAATGGGCTACAGGTGCCGCATTCCCCA
>NC_056499.1:42163056-42190652 GCF_014905685.2 Nematolebias whitei | reverse complement strand
CCATAACACCTCAGCAGTGCCACAGGCTGATTGCCTCCATGCCACGCTGCATTGAAGCAGTCATTCATGCAAAAGGATTCACAACCAAGTATTGAGTGCATAACTGAACATGATTATTTGAAGGTTGGCGTTTTTTGTATTAAAAACACTTGTCATTCATTGGTGGGATGAAATATGCTAATTTTTTGGGACAGGCATTTTGGGTTTTCATGAGCTGTATGCCATAATCATCAGTATTAAAACAATTAAAGACCTGAAATATTTCAGTTGGTGTGCAATGAATCTGAAATATATGAAAGTTTCATTTTTATCATTACATTATGGAAAATAATGACCTTTATCACAATATGCTAATTTTTTTAGAAGGACCTGTACAAACTAAAACAGCTGATTTGACCGTTAACGTGCATTTATTAAGCAAAAGTTAGACTGAGACACACTTTTACTATAATTTTGAGCACACAAATAATTGTTTTTAAGTGTTAATCTTGTTAAATTCTTGTTAAAGCCCTCCCGTGCACGCTCCCATGGCCGCCATTTGGCAGCCCATCCATTTTTTTTTTTTTTTTTTTAGCACACCAGCCCACATTTCCGGGTTGTAAGCGGCGATGCGTAACAAACGCAACGCGTCAGCGGTGACACATAATAGATGTGATGTATTTATGGATTTTTTTCAACTTTTTCAGACATATTTGGACTGATGCGACTTATAGGGCAGAAATGTTATTAACTTACTTTTATATAAATGAATGTTTCTGTTCAGTGCCCTGAGATGACTTCTGTTGTGACTTGGTGCTATAGAAATAAACTGAATTTAATTTATTTTTTTCATGTACAACTGATTTGAATTAAACAGGCAGGTCTCCAAACTTCTCTGTTATTCTGAAGCAACTATTAATTGTTTGATGTAAATTGCAGTAGATCGTATTTTCCTCTGGTTCATTTCTGAAACATGGCTGTTAACAAAATGCAGGCAAATGAAACACGTGCTCACGTCAACATAAGAGCGAAACCTGTGACTGACACATTTCTACAATCTAGACGATGATCTAGACTCTAGATCTTTGATCTGTCCCAGAGATCTGTAAGAAATAATCATGGAATAAAAACTTTTTTTTTTTTTTTTTTTTACACTCCTGCTATTAATGCAAGTCTCATATTGTCTCTACTTGATTTAATTTGACGCCAATCTATCAGAAGCATCTTACGGCAGGTAAAAATGTTAATTCATCTAATTGACCAGGCTGTGATGGCAAAATGATTCCTGAAGTTTCTGGCTTTTGTGTTATTATTATTTTTTTTTTTTTGTTGTGCCCTACATTTCCAGGTATGATGACATGTTGCTGGTGCCTATTATTGAAAACACCCCGGAGGAGAAGGACTTGAAAGACAGGATGGCTCGAGCAATGGAAGAATACCCAGATTCATGTGCAGTTCTTGTCCGTCGACATGGCGTTTATGTTTGGGGAGAGTCATGGGAAAAAGCAAAGACCATGTGAGCATTTTTATCCCAACTCCATTAACCTTTATCTACATTATATATGAGAGAATATATTTGTGTAATTGCAGTGAGTTCAAATGTGCCTAAAAAAACTAATTTGACAGCTTTATGTATTTATCTCTGACAGTCTGCTGCATTTTGCAGGTGTGAATGCTACGACTACCTGTTTGACATTGCAGTCCAGATGAAGCAGTGTGGATTGGACCCCTCAGCCCTTCCAAAGGAAGAAATGGGAATAGTCTGACATTTTCTGGTGCCTATTGAAAAGACATTTGTTACAGAAGGGTTAGTGCAGTTCAATCAGGGGGGCAGATTGTAATCATTTGCCTTTCATGGCAGCCTGCTTCAAAATTGATGAAATTTGATGGTAAGGGCAAATTCAGGGTTGAAGATCGAATGGCTGTAATCTGGAAGTACCTGCAGGTGCACTGTAAAGCACTGTGGGACAACTCACCAGAGAGTAGCTGTCAAACCAATGTCCTCAGGTTCAAATGCTTTATTGTTCAAGCTTGACTGCACCGGAATCAAAGTTTTTCCGCATGTCAGGGATGAAAAGAACATGTATCTCACTTGATCTGTAATATTTTTAACATCCTGTGCCTGCATGAATAAAACATAAACTGTCAGGAGTGACTCACAGACTTTTTTTTTTTGTCTATCTAAATCTGCCAGTTTAAATGTTAAGCCACAATTCACCTGCGTAATATTTCTAAAATTAGAAATCTCTTTTTTAAACATGATGCAGAAAAACTGGTCCATGCATTTGTTACGTCTAGACTGGACTATTGCAATGGTTTATTATCTGAGTGTCCAAATAGTTATTTAAAAAGTCTTCAGTTGATCCAAAATGCTGCTGCCAGAGTCTTAACTGGAGTTAGTGGGAGAGATCATATCTCTCCATTTTTAGCTTCTCTCCATTGGCTCCCTGTCAAGTCCAGAATTTAATTCAAAATCTTACTTCTAACCTACAAAGCTCTCAACAACCTAGCTCCATCTTATATTACAGATCTTATTGTCCCATATTTTCCTAACAGAGCACTTTGCTCTCTGACTGCAGGTTTACTTGCGGTTCCTAGAGTTTCAAAAGCAGATTGGGAGGCAGATCTTTCAGTTATCAGGCTCCTCTCTTGTGGAACCAACTTCCAGTTTCTGTCCATGAGGCTGACACATTGTCCAGTTTTAAGACTGGGATTAAGACTTTCCTTTTTGATAAATCCTATTATAGTTAGGGTTGACTTATGCTGCTATAGACTTAGGCCAATAGACTTATAGAGAACAAATTGACCTCATTTACTTAAATGAGTTGTTAAAATTGAATAGTTTTCATTTGATACTATTTATAACTTAACATGTGATTCTTGACCTGCCATTGTGTATCTGTTCCTACCAAACCCAGCCGGTAGAAGCAGATGGCCACTTGTCCTAAATCTGGTTCTGCTAAAGGTTTCTTCCTCATGAGGGAGTTTTTCCTTTCCACTGTCGCCTTCATGTTTGCTCAAGATGAGAGTTTTGTGATGGAGTTAAACTCAAAGCAGTCTGCTCCTCAGATATAGAGTTAAATTTTTATTTATATATATGAATATTTCTGTTCAGTGTCCTGAGATGACTTCTGTTGTGACTTGGTGCTATAGAAATAAACTGAACTGAATTGAACTGAATTTCATATTAAACAAACCATTTACAAATGAGACAGCTTTGGCCGATGACATGAATAATAGCACACACTTGAGTGCCAGTGGTAATTTAGTCAAATATGAAAATAACTCCATATTGCATAAAAGAGCACGTGTCCATGGACATCCATTCAGTCCCACACCACCGTTCCATCAGCAAGCAGGCAAGTTTGGTGCAAAACTCGCGCAGCGCCTGCAGATCTTCACACAGCATGTGTTCTGTTGTGTGCATACTCATTTCTCATGAAAGCCGGAGCTGTCATTCTTTTAACAAGCTCCCTTTGCTGCCACTACCCAGTGCTTCTCCTCCACTCACTCAAAAGAGAACACTGTCAAATGTGCTGCAGGCTTATTAGATTGGTGTAAAAAAAAAAATGTAGCAATAAACAAGAATAGAAATCTTTTCTTTTTTTTCACTGCCAACATTCCTTACATCCTAATGAGACATTCTGCTTAACTTGCCCCCAAAGGAAACCAAACATCAACTACAACATGAAAAGGTTGCTCTGAACAGTGTAACCGACAAAACGTATGGATTTAAGTTTAGTCATTTTCACTTTTTTTTATTTAACTTAAAAAAATGTTCACATTCAAGGCATACAATTTTTCAGCAACGTCAAATTCAGACACTAATCTGACACTTTCTGAGACCCGCATGCTGCCAGTGCCAATTGTTATGTATATCATACTTCCCAGCATCCATTTCATTATGCATTGATTTTATTATGTATTACTTGTCAGACAGAAAAGTTCAGCAACATTAGGAATGGAATATGAAGTAGTTGCACAACAGAAGAGCTCTGGGGGGCACTGTGACACATCTGTTCATGCAGAATGGGGCCGGCTTGGCACACAATCCTTTCTCACAAATACTTCCAGTTGTTTGAACTGCTGAACAGGTGCCGACATGTTGTCAAAAGATGATCTACCGTATCTTTTTATAAACTTAGCCTGATTTGAACTTGTCACAAGGTCAAGAAAAGATGGGGTTGAGATGCTAAAGAACTTAAGACTGCTAAGCTGTGAACAGAACCAGACCACACTTAACACCGAGGTAAGACATGTCTGCTGTGGTGAACATGCAGCTGGACTAAAAATAGACTTAACCTAATCAGTGTTACTGTTTTACACTGACAATGTAAAGTATGTAGTTAATAATGGTAAAATATGACTAATAAATGTTAGTAATTCAACTGTAATATTTATTTAGTAACACTTACAATGGATGCTCCTATTTCTCATGTAATTAAAGCAGTTAAGTCGCATTGGCTTTGGATAAAATATAACCTTTTGATAATGTTTCACTATGATGGAAGAGATTTTTATTACACAGCAAAGTTAAGTCAGGTCCTCTGGATGGATTATTTTTGTTGAAACATTTTGTTTTTCATCCAAAAGACTTCATCAGTCCAAGGAGCCACAACAAACTCGGTCTTATAAACAGCACCTTCACACAGTGGATGAATCAGTTTGATGGTGCTCAGTTGGTTTCTGTAGTCAGCCCTCTCCCCTGTTGACTTGTTTGAGGCAGTCATGGCCAAAGTGGTTTAAAATATTTTAATTCATGCTCAATAATTCAGGTAGAAAAGTCCATCAAAGTTAAGTCAGGTCTTCTGGACCCAGTCCAGTTTATTTTTGTTGAAACGTTTCGTCCTTCATCCAAAGAACTTCATCAGTCTGAGAAACCACAACAAACTCAGTCTCGAGTTTGTTTGTTGAGTTTGAGGCATGACTGCCTCAAATAAGTCAGTGGGGGGAGAGGGCGGACTCCAGAAACCATCTTAGCACCATCAGACTGGTTGAATCACTATGGGAAGGTGCTGTTTATGACTGGGTTTGTTGTGGCTCCTCGGACTGCTGAAGTCCGTGAGAGATTTATTTGTCATGCACACCAAACGTGATACATGAGGTGGGATGAAACCATGTACATTGGGTCCCAGTTACATCCAACAAAAGCACAAATTGTAAAGAAAAACATTAGTAAGATCCGAGTCATGAATACTACTTTCACTAAACTAAGAATACACCAAGTACTAATAGTACAAAAACAATGTGCCAAACAACAGCAGCACGAACATGAGTGTGTGTGAGCAGATGAGGATTAATGAACACAGCAACATGAAATAATCAGCAGCATGAGATCAGCATCATGGATAGTCAGCAGCACATATCAACAACAAGTGACACTACAGGCACTTTTATTCCTTCTGAAGTCCATGACCATCTCTTACATCTTCTTCACATTGATGTGAAGGTTGTTCCTGCACCAGCTCTCCAGGTGTTCCACCTCCTGCCTGTAGCTGGACTCATCATTGTTTGTGATGCATCCCACCACCACTGTATCATCTGCAAACTTTACAATGTGCCAGCCTGGATGGGTAGCTGCACAATCATATGTGAGCAGAGTGAACAGACAACACGTTTCAACAGAAAGAAACTGTTCAAAGGACCTGACTTTGTTGGATTTTTTCTACGTGAATTATTGGACATGAATCAGGAAGCTTTTATTACCTCACTATGTTTCAAACATTTTATTTTTCCAATCAAATTGTAGCTATGCTTTTTTTCTTCTTGCATTAGGACTTTATGCTGAAAAAAGTGTAGGCCCTATGTAAAACCTACGATTTGTCTAAATCTGACTAAATGTTTTTATTTGTTTTTCCTTTTCAGCGTCTTACTAAAAGCAACATAATTAAAGGTGGCAGTAACATTACTGTTTTCACTTTTTTGGCATGAGAAAATACTGGGTGCCTAAGCCCACCATCTATTTAAAAACTGAACAATAACACACCTCTGTCATTTTGATGTGGACGAACAGCTTTGAGAAGTTTCATTCAGTGAGCTGTTCGGTCTGCATGAGAAAAAGGTGAGCCACTTCTGTGTGGATCAGAAGGAATCCAGCCCAGTTATCTGTATTCTCCACCTACTTTAAGTTAAAATCATTAAACCAACACCTGTGCAGTAGCACAACTGGGCCTATATTGTGGGCCCAGCATTAATTTGTCTTATTTTCTCATGACTGTGTTTGTGTGTAACAATAGGTTCTCTTTGCTTTACATTGAACAGCTGATGAACACACGGTTGGAAAACAGAAGATAAAATACATTTTCTTGTCATAATTTTAGAAACATGACATATCCAGAATGTTTGTTGCACTTGAAATACATTCAAGTGCTTAGTGATAAAAAAAATAAGGTACCACTTTACATTAAGTCTCCCCTTATAGATGGCTAATAAATAGTTTATAAATAGGTTATTATATCCGAATTTGTAAACCTACTTTATTACTGCATTATAAGCATCTACAACTAATATTATATGCTAAAAACTTAGGTTAACAAATGCTTATTGTGCTTACAAGGTAGGAACTTAGTGTGAAATGTTACTCTAGATGGAATATATAGGTGAACAGATCTGAATCACTATTTGACAAGAAACTGGTCTGTTTTGTTTCGGTCACCCTTAATTAATGCATAATAAACAGTTATTAAGGATTTATAAAGTGTTTTAGAGGAATTAATAACAAATCTATAAACTTCACTGGCATTAGCATCTATAAAGGGAGCCTTACTGTAAAGTGGTACCAAAAATAAAGTATATCATCAGCATTCTTCTACATTGTTTCCACACTGTAGTTTAAAAATCTAAAATGTTTTATTTATATATATATATATATATATATATATATATAACTGTAAAAATTGGGAGGCAAAATACCTATTTTACCATCTGAGTTTATTTATATATGAATTTATTAAATATTCCGAGTGTTGTCGTTCACAATGCTGTGAAAAATATTTGCACCTTTACAAATTTCTTCTAGGTTTCCTTCTTGGTCACATTTAGACACTTTAAACAATTGTTAATATTGGACAAAGAGCCGAGATAAACACATATTGCAGTGTTCAAATAATGATTTTATTTATTAAGGAGGAAAAAAAAAGGCTGTTCAAACCAAATAGACTGTATGTGGGAAATAAATGTCTCCACTTAATCTAGTAACTAATTGTCACCCTTGGTGGCAACAACTGCAATCAAGCACGTGCAACAACTGGTGGTGAGTTTTGGATGAATGTTGCTGCTGTGCTTCAGATCATTGTCCGGCTGCTTGAACAGAAGCTTAAGGTCATTAACTAATGAGGGGAGATTCTTCAAGATTTTCAGGTACTGTGTTTGAGTTTGTAGGATGTTCTTTGTCTGAAATACAGTGATACATTTACTGTAATATGTAACAGCATGCACACCTTCCAAAAAGTTCCACTTTTGAGTAATCGTTCCAAAGAACATTTTCCCAAGAGTCTTGGGGATCATGAAGATTTTATTTTATTTATTTTCAAATGCTAGCAGGGGTGGAGCTCTCCCATGAGGACTGTTTTTTGCCCTTTGACTCTTTCATTTTGTTGAACCATGAGCGAGGCAGGTGTGGTCTACAGGGCTTCAGATGATCTCCTGCCTTTGTTTGACCTGTCCATTGACCTCCATGTTGTCAATGAATTGAGTTATTTTGACCAGCTGCCCACTCTTGCAATGGTTCACCACTGTCCCATTTTCTTTTTTTATCTTTCATTTTCTTTCTTTCTTTCTTTATTTTATGAAATACTGCACTATTTAAGTTTTATTTTATTATTATTTTATTCTACAGGTCTGGCAGGCCTGGATGTAGCTTGTGAAATTGAACTCAGCTTTCCAAAAGAGATGATTAACTTCTACTTTAACAAAGGGGTTAACCTTTTTTTTCACGTGGGGTTATGTTAGTTTGGATTTATTTTCCTATAAAATTATATCATCATTTGAAAATGGCTTTTTTTGTTGTTTACTCCAGTTATCTTTGTCAACAAAGTCCTTGACTGATTAAGCCTTCTGGATCGAAGGCGAAACATTTCAGCACAAATAAAAAAACTGTCCAGATGACTTGACTGAAAGATGTTGGATTGTATATCTGGATTATTGAGCATGGACTTTGTAGTTTTCAACCAGTTTGACATGACTGTCAACAAGGAAGAGGGCCGGCAATGGAGGAGGGGGCGTGACAAAGAGACCATCTTATCACCAACATAATTGGTTTGTTCCACTTTGGAGTAAGCTGTTGGGGGAAGAATCAGTTTTGTGTTGTGTTGTTTCCTTGACTGATGAAGCCTTCTGGATCGAAGGTGAAACGTTTCAGCACAAACAAAGAAACTGTCCAGATGACCTGACTGAAAAATGTTGGATTGTATACCTGGATTATTGAGCATGGACTTTGTTGTATACAAATGTAACCTTTTTTTGCTACTTTTATTTTATTCAGCTATTGTAACATGTGCACAGAATCCACTGCTGTAAACCCCACAATGTGAAAAATCCTGCTTTCTTTAAGCCTACTGAACCAGAGATATATTTGTCCTTGCATTTTTCCTTGTACATTTGCTTGTAGGCTTAAGTTCTCTCAAAAACCCTCCTTGATGTTTATGTTTCCTGACAAAAGCTTATGTTTTATGTTGTCCTGGACAGCCAAGAAATCACATTACTATTTTGAATCCTCTTCCTTTTTATTACTGTAGCCATTAGACGTCCTTCTTGAAACACATTAGCAGTTGCTATGCAGATCATCTCATTAAAAGCATTGCAGAACATGGTATCGTCACCAGTGTTTTCAATCAGATGAGGGATGTATAACAGCTGAAGTGCTGTAGTGGTGCCTCTCAACCCATGAATTATGTTCAAGTTGTATTAACGTGTTTGGCACCCATGTCTCAGAAGAAGAGGAACACTCATTGCTGCGCCATATTTTTTACGATATTGATTAAAGTGTAAATGCGTTTATGATTTTTAGCTCCAGTAAAAGCGTTGTGACAGGCCAAATGGTGATATGAATTAATATTATTGACGTTCAGACTCAAGTACTGCGGGTCTATGTGTATCACGCGCTCAGCACACAACCAGACATCCAAACAAAATGCACTCAGATCTCAACAATGTGTCTTCCAGACAACGTTACAATAACACTTATGCTTTTTGACTTTTGTAACAACTTCTTGGTACTCCAGATTTCTTTTTACCATGTAAATGAAGCTCTCGACCTTGCAAAGTTCCTGGCAAAAACCAATGCAGACATATCCTGATGCAGACATGTTCCTGTTTTTAGTATTTTATATCGCTTTATAATGTAGCTGTTTTTATTTCATTTTTAAATACCATTTTATTTTATTTGTTCTTCTCAATATGTATGCTTTTTTAATCATTGTCCACTGTTGTCGTCTACTATTGTCATCACTCTTTATTAAAAACAGGTCTTTCTTGTAAATGAGTCCCCGAGGCTCAATGAGACTAACCTGTATAAATAAAGGTTGAATGAAAAAAAAAAGTGTGTGTGTGGGGGGCGTTGATTAGTCACATTAGCAAAAAATCACATTAACAAAACAACAAATTTTAATGAATAAGTCAAAAGTACATAACATGATCTGTGGTGAGAACATGGAACAGGTGGAAGATAACTTGGAGAGGTGGAGGTATGCACTTGAAAGAAGAGGAAAGAAAGTCAGCTGTAGTAAGACAGAGTACATGTGTGAATGAGAGGGAGGCTGGTGGAACATTGAGACTACAAGGAGCAGAGGTCACAAAGGTTCAGGACTTCAAGTACTTGGGGGCCACTGTCAAGGAAAATAGAGAGTGTGGTAAAGAGGTGAAGAAGAGAGTCCAGGCAGGATGGAGTGGATGGAGAAAAGTTTCAGGAGTGATTCGCGACAAAAGGGTGTCAGTAATGGTAGACAGTGGTTAGACCAGTATGGCCTGGAGACAGTGGCATTTGCAAAAAACAGGAGAAAGAACTGGAAGTGGCAGAAATAAAGATGTTGAGGTTCTTTTTAGGAGTGCCAAGGATGGATAAGATTAGGAATGAGATCATCAGAGGTACAGCACATGTTGAACAACTGGGAGATAAAGTTAGAGAGACCAGACTGAGATGGTTTGGACATGTCCAGAGGAGGGACAGTGGGTATACTGGTAGAAGGATGTTAAAAATGCAGCTGCCAGGGAGAAGACAAAGAGGAGATATATGGATGCAGTTAGAGAGGACATGGAGGTAGATAGAGTGAGAATAATAAAAAGCTCTTCTATCATACAGTGAAACATTATCAAAAGGTTATATTTTATCAAACGTCAATGCGACTTAACTGCTTTAATTACATGAGAAAGGCCTGAGAGCATCCACTGTAAATAATGGAGGAGGATGACTCACTGTGGAGACCCCTTAAGAGGGAAATGCCGAAATAATAATAATAATAATAATAAGTAACAGTCATTCACAACACAATCTGAGCACTAAATGAAATCTATTTTTTAGAACTTTGTCATTCCCCTTTACAATTTACTCTGCCTGTTGGCAAAATAGCTCCAAAGCTACTGGACATATTTTAATGAAATTTTCAGAAAGTAATCTCTGGATGTAAACTGTAGCATTATCCTTTGGAATCTACCATGTTTGTTTGTTAGCAAAATATCTCATGGGCTGCTGTAAACTTGGAAAGTAATGATTGGAGGTACATTTTTGTATAAATTACTTTGTAACAAATTAAAATCAAGATGAATGACACAGCTAATCAACCTTAAGCAACAAAAAGTGTCTACATCACAATCAATTTCTTACATATTGAGTGGGTATTAATTCACACGACAGGCTGTACATGTGGTTATTTTAAATATTTAACCAAAATATTACTACTTGGGGGTCATGATTTTAGTTTAAAACTCTAGCTTTAAAGTTGATGTGTGAAATACTGTACATTCCTTCAAGGAATGCTAGACCTTTGATTTATGTCAGGCTTCTGTAGAATTTTTAATGTATTTTTTCCATTTACCCTTGACAAAAATGTTGTGTGTGCTTTTTATACAATAAGGTACACAGTTGAAAACCCTGACCTTTATCCAGTGACTAGCAACAAAGCAGTGTGGGTTTTCTTTTGTAGATCCTTTCTTTTCAAGAGGAGGATTAAGCAGCAGTTTCATTTATGTGTGACTCAAAGGGTATACATACAATGATGTATTTGCTAATGGACGCAGACTTGTTGTGTATAAAGGCCAGACTGCAGAATACATTTGCTTTTTTTTTTTATAGGTTTCTCATCTGTTTAAATTACATGTAAATAGATTGAAATTGTCCACCTTCGAGTTTCTAAGTAAATTAGATTAATTCTTAAAACCATGAAACAAGGACATCAAACTTTCTTGCTATTTTTACAAATACACAAACTAAATTGAAGATGCTTCTCAACAGAACACAAGACATTTAAGAAACAGTTTATTTTAGACAGCAATAAAAAAATAGCATGAAAATAAATTTAAAACATTAATAAATCCAGCATTAAATTAAATGTATTGCATTCCTTGATGTGTATAGCATATTGCCTTTCAAGGTGATGTTTTAATCTAAGGTCTTTTTTTATGATGAGAAGGAATGAAGTTTTAGATATTTTGGTCAAACTTTATAAAGTATATAATAATAATGTCATCACAATGTCAGCACTGTATGTTTCCATACAATGGCGAAATTAGTCTCTGCATTTAACCCATCCACCACCAGGTGGTGCAGTGGGCAGCTATTGAAAGCGCCCGGGGGACATTTTGGGGATTAGACGTGCTGCCCAGAGACGCCACGTGATGTGCAGTGACTGGGGATCGAACCTGGGACTCTCGGGTCCCAAGCCGGCTGCCCTGCCTCTACACCATCTCGGCCCCATGTACAACCTTATGAGATCTGATAGTATGTACTGAGTGTGATACTTTGCTACTACCCACCAAGTCATAGATCAGTGCTTATTCAATTTACTGAGGTGCTCCAATATATATATTGGTTTAAGGTTGATTAGTTGTGGCATCTATGTTGACCCTAAAACTTTATGTATTAATTTTCTGAGTTTAACAAAAATATATCCATTTGTTTAAGGTATATTTTGCTAACAGACAGGCAGTTTTGACTGCAAGAATCCTTAACAACTGAAAACGGGTGGAATGCCCCCTCCAGGTCATTGGGAAGAGTATTTGCCTCTGGTGGAGGAGTACAAGTATCTGGGGGTCTTGTTCATGAATAACTGTAGGGTAGGGCAGTAGATGGATCAACGGATTGGGACCTTGTTCCAACGTTCCAACCCTCACGTATGGTCATGAGGTTTGGATCATGACTAAAAGAACGAGATCTCAGATACAAGCAGCCAAAATTAGCTTCCGCCATAGAGTGACCAGGCTCAGCCTTGGAGATCGTGCGAGGAGCTCTGCCATCCAGGGGAGCTTGGCATAGAGACACTGCTCCTTCACATTGGAAGGAATCAGTTGAGGTGGTTCATGTATCTTATTAGGATACCTCCTTTTTAGACGTGTCTCAGGCACTGGTAAGAGGACTTGGTGCTGACCCAGAACTCACAGGAGGGATTGTGCACCTTCTTTGGCCTGGAAACACATCAGCGTCCCCCAGAAGGAGCTGGAAGGTGTCACTGGAAGAGTAATGTCTGGGTTTCTCTCTTGGACCTTGTTCCTGAGTGACCCAACTTTGGAAAAGTGGTAGAAGGTGGATGTCTGGATGGAGTCAGTAACAAGGATGTGCAGTTTTTAGTGACTGGACTATGTTGTGAAGATGCTCAACTAAAACCACCAAATTCTCACTCAATATTTGTAAAATTGGCTGCGTTATAGCCATTTGTGTTTCCATTGGTCAGTTGGCTGTGGTGTCCATCTTAACTGAGGTTGACTTCAAAACTTTAACTACTAAAGTTGTACATTCAGTGATTGGTTCCATGAAAATTAAGTTAGAGTTCATAGTTAATGAAATATAATGCTAGCAGCTGTTGACTTCAGTTGTTAATGTCATTATTTAAAATAATATTTTGTGAACAGTTAAGTGCTTGATGTTTATGATGAGAATGACTTTAGGCATTTACCATCCCAAATTTTATGGCAACAACTGACTGTAAACGTGAATGATGGAGTTACTGTATAGTCATTTTTTCCCCAAGTTTGCCTAACTGTGGCAGCCATTTTGAATCGAGTTAACTCTAAAATTTTGTATTTTGCAATAGGCAACAATAGAATAAAACATCAATTTTAAAAACATCTCATTGTCAGGTTATACTTAAATTAAAATGTTGGGCTAGGTTTAGTTGGTAAGAAGGGAGGTTGAATGATGATATAGAAATACACACATGATAAACTGCAAAAAGAAGACATTTGGTATTTCTTCCATACCAGTTTTAAAACCACCCACCATGTCCCCACTAATAGCATAAAAACATTACGTTGAACAGCAGCACAAACATGAGCATGAGTCTGTGTGAGCAGATGAGCACGCATGAACACATCAACATGAAACAGATCAGCAGCAACATGAAACAGATCAGCAGCAACATGATGTGATTTTTTTCACAGTGATTATTCTAGTTAGAGATTCATGAGTCTAACAGCCTCAGGGTAGAAGCTGCTCCTCAGTCTAGTGGTTCTACACTTAATGCTCCTCAACCTCCTTCCTGAGGGGAGCAGGGCAAAAAGTGTGTGTGCTGGGTGAGTGGGGTCCTTCATGATGCAGGTGGCCCTCTTCCTGCATCTAGAGGTGCAAAAGTCTGTGATGGTGGGGAGACCGACTCCAACATCTTCTGTGCAGCCTTCACCACTCTCTGCAAAGCTTTTCTTTCTGCAGCTGTGCAGCCTCCATGCCACACGTTGATGCTGGAGCACAGGATGCTCTCCACTGCACACCTGTAGAAGGAGGTGAGGACTGAGCTTCCCAGTCCAGCTCTTCTCAGCCGTCTGAAGAAGTAGAGTCTCTGATGAACTTTCTTGATCAGGCTGGTGGTGTTGTTGCTCCAACTGAGGTTGTCATTCATGTGTACACCCAAGTACTTGTAGCTGGAGACCACTTCCACTGCAGATGCTCTTATGTTCAGCGGGGTGTAGGTGTGTTTGTTCCTTCTGAAGTCCACAATCATCTCCTTTGTCTTTTTCACATTGATGTGGAGGTTATTCTCTTTGCACCAGCTCTCCAGGTGTTCCACCTCCTGCCTGTTGCTGGACTCATCATTGTTTGTGATGCATCCCACCACCGCTGTATCATCTGCAAACTTTACAATGTGACAGCTTGTGATGGGTAGCTGCACAATCATATGTGAGCTGAGTAAACAGGAAAGGGCTCAACACACATCCCTGAGGAGAACCAGTGTTGAGGGTTATGGTGGAGGAGGAGAAGTTGTGGATCCTCACTGACTGTGGTCTGTTTGTTAAGAAGTGTAGAACCCAGTTGCAAATGGAGGGGCTTAGTCCTAGTGTGAGTAGTTTGTCCATCAGGGTTTGTGGGATCATGGTATTTAAGGCAGATTTTAAGTCCACGAAGAGCATACAGAGGAGTCCTTGTGTGTGGACCACAGAGGAGATGGTGTCCTCTATTGATCGGTTCTCACAGTATTCATACTGATGAGGGTCCTCGTTGATGTTGATAGTTGTTTTGATGTGAGTCATGACCAATGTAACTTTGGGATATATGAGATAATGGTTGTTTTCCCAAACACTTGTGTATGTAAGCAAGAAATTAAACTTACTAAAATCCAAAATTTGTTTTTAAAAGAAAGCCAGCAAACTCAACTTTACTAATTCACATCATGTCTGGACTGCTGCAGATTGTTAGTTCACGTTTAGATTATAAAAAAGGAAAAAAGACAATTGATTTTCACAACATTTACTTGATGTTACATAAGAACTACAATTCAGTGAATCTATTGAAATCCAACCACCTTCTGCTGTATAGCAACCTCATAAAGCACTACATTTACAATTAAGCCTGTAGCAATTACTGACAGGCGTTAAATTTTACCAGCTGTTAAAGGTAACAGAGATATAGCTTCAATAGACAAAGGGGTCTACTGGATGTGTGCTTACTACACAAACTGATTAAAGCCTTTCAATTAATTTTGTAAATCCATTATCCAGGAAGTGCCATTAAATATCTCACTTGTATTTTGAACAAAATATTCAATTAATGAAACAAGGGAACACTAAATTAACTTTTTATTCTGTGTGCTGTTGACAAAAGCCTGTGTGTTTGCAATCTAGAAGTAATTTCACCTGTAATAATGAAATACTAATTGTGTTTTATTTGCATATAGAACCATAGTTTACATTTGAAGGCAGTAAAAATTGAGTTTTCCAGTTGATATATTTACCAGATTATATGCCAAAAAGGAATACTAAAACAATGACAAATATTCATGTATTGCTAGCTAATTTGATCCCAAGGCACAAGCTTAATAAGAGACAAAAATCTTTTGCTCCAGAAGCTTTTGCTGATGGGAGGTGACTCTTGCAAACAAGTTCCCTGCCTGTGTGTGTGCTGCTACAGGTCTTTTGCTGGAGATTGATAAAACAAATAAATAATAATAAACATATGGTTTACTTTTTTGTCCGCCCTCAGTGATGGTTTGGTGTCTGCTACTGTATATAGTCCAATAGGAATCAACCTTATCAAAGTCGCAGCAGCACTTGGCTCTAAGTCCTCTTCTTTCCTTAATCCTTTCACTCAGGCCTCACTTTGTTTTTCTGCCTGCACTGACTTTGTTGATAGTGACATAAACAACCCTCTCCTCTACAAAACCTTGGGTTGCTTTTCAAAATGCAGTTGTTTTCTTTAACTGTAGATACAAGTGAATTCCAGTAAAGCTGTGGTGTAGGACCTGCATGAGAGCAACAACCAACTCAATGGAAAATGGCTTGAGAGCATCATCACTGCTTGCCATTTGGCAGCACGACGGCTCAGTGGTTAGCACTGGTGCTTCACAGCAAGAAGGTCCTGGGTTCAATCCCCAGTTGGACCTGGGATCCCTCTGGGTAGAGTTTGCATGTTCTTCTGAGGCTGGCATGGTTTTTCTCCTGGTACCCCAATGGGATTTGCCTGGTTAAATAAAGCTTGATAAATTAATAATAATGAATAATTGAAACTCTCAGAAATCAGTGTTTACATTGACAAAAAAACAACTTTTGAGTTCAACCTAATTTAAGATGGCAGTGATGGGCACAGTTCCGCTAGTAGTGGAACTAACTTTACATTTAACTGATTAGCGTTTTTGCTATTTTTGATAACTTTTAGTGGAATTAGCTTCCTTTAAATTTAAATCTGTAAATTCAAGTCCGCTAACTTTTTTTAAAGACTGTTCTTCACAATAAAAATGTAGGCTACAGGAGAATGGTGATTTACACGGAGCGGTGCTCTGCTCTGCACTGCAGAGCTAAAAGCTAATGGCCACCTGATGACATCATCAGTGTAGTGAACTAAGCCTCAGGTCAAATCCTGACCTTGAGGGCCTTCCTGGGACAAGAACTGTATTTCATTGATTTGAGTCCAGAAACACAAGATTAAGTTCATCCAGAGACTTTCTAAGTGTCCTGCACTGATCAATTGAAAGAACACTCTCTTTTTCTATTATCATTACTATCTTACAAATGTCTTGATAATCAAAGTGTGTTTAGTTCAAACCATTTTTAAATGTTGAAGTGAACTACTCATTTTAAATCAACTGTGAAACAGTATTAGTGATTTTTAATCCTCATTCAAAGTAGAAATCAAGTTAAGGTCTGTTACAGAGTAATTATTCATTTTTCTTGATCTTCTGTCTGAAATGAGCAAGTGTAAGTTGGTCCAAGGTTGGAGTCAAACGCAAACAAGTTGTTGGAACGAACTGTCATGTTTTTAAAATCCTCTCAGACGTAAATAGAGAAGCTGGCACCTGTTTTCCCCCAACTCGCCTAAACATTTCTCTCGTCTGTCTCAAAAACATCTTCTGTCTGTTCCAAAACAATTTTTCTGTTTTTCTGACTTCTAGTGACCTCTTACGTCACAAAAACACACCCCTGATTAGCTATTTCAGCCAATCAGGACTTCCCAAATGAACCGGAAATAGAACTCTTTAAATGTCGGCACTTCCTAGTTCAAACCAGTCGAGGGCGGTGGGAGAGCAGTTCAGTTCGGAGAGCAAGACCGAACAGAAGAAGTGCTGGAGAGAACAGGAGATTCAGACATGATCCGCAGTTCTTCCGAGTCTTGTGGGAATTATTAAATCTTCCACATCTGAGTGGAGCCTCTGACGGACTTACTCCTCTTGTGAGTCCATCAGTGGGGTGAACGTGTGTCGATCGGAATACCTTCACTACTTCGGACGATTCACAGCTGTTCCTCGGAGACGCTGAAAGGGTGCGTTAAATGGAACTCCGTACCAGTGGAGACACCTCCTACAGGTAAAGAGTCGATTTACATTACCTAAGTGTACCGAGGAGGAAGCTGAGATCTTAAGGGAGCGTGCCGTTCTGATACCGACACATACTCACTCATCCATCTTTTCCTCTCCATTTAAACTTCATTTCCATCTTTAAAACTCTTCTATCTTGCCAGTAATCATCCAGATATTTTCAGAAATGTCTGTTGGTTTAAAGCAAGGGAAATCATGGCCGTATGGTTTCCTAAATTGTAAAGCTTGCTAATTAATTATGTTGTTGTTGAAATCAATTTGCCAAATTAATGTAAATGTTTGATGTTAAACTTTAATTCTGTTAATAAATGACCGCATTCATTTGATGGGTCAAAGAAAATTAACGTCTCACGTTACATTTAATTATTCAATGCACGATATTATTCAGTCCAGAAAAATGAAAGAATCCGTTTAATTTATGAATATATCACATGTATATGTTCATCTACATCAGCTTCACAGTGCTTTTCTCCCAACCACACACAGTCTCTGACTCATGTCAGTTTACAGCCAATAACAGAGATTTTAACATAAATGCCAAACTTAACCAAACTAGAACAGGAAAATAAGATAAAAAAACAAAAACATTTCACACTTAGAAACGTCATAAACAATCAAGGGTTTGATACAATCAGAAAGATTAATTCCTACTCAGCATGCTTTACAACGCTCACACTGTCTGGGACGTGACCCTCTCACACATTTCACACATCTTCAACACAAATAGCTTTATTACCAAGAGATTATTGATGATTATAGTAACTTTGTAGTTAGATAATGAAAGTAGTTAACCACAAAGAGGATTGCCAAAGTGAGTTAATTCATTATAGTAAATGACACGAGGGAGACGTCCAACACATTGAATGCATCACTCTGCTTCAGCACAGCAGAGTTCTGCTTCACCTCTTTGGTTCCAGTGGACCGGGATAATTTCTGAAAGCTCTCCTCTGAACAGGACATGGACCGTCCAGCTGTCCGTGCATGCTGGGAGTGTGATAACTTGAAAAAAAAGTGAGGTACCAGCTTCCATTTTGATGTATGGGTGCATCTAAGCATAAGAAAGTCTCCTTCTCTGGTGGACAGAGATGTGTCATGTTTTGCTGCAAACTGTATGAAGTTGCTTCAGTGTGGATCAGAGCTACCGGATATCAGTAGATATTCAACAAAAAGCACTAATAAATAAAATATTACAATGGTTATGGAAATTATATAATAATGTGTCTATTTCCAAAATATTAATGTCAAGGGCAGCACGGTGGCACAGTTGTTAGAGCTACCACATCTCAGCGAGCTGGTCGCCCTGGTTGAAATCCTGGCCAGGGGGCCTTTTTGGGTGGAGTTTGCATGTTCTCTCCGTGTATGCATGGGTTTTCTCCGGGTACTCCGGTTTCCTCCCACAGACCAAAAACATGCATGTTAGACTGATTGGCAACTCTAAATTGTCTCTAGGTGTGAGTGAGCGAGTGAATGGTTGTTTGTCTCGTTTGTCTCTATATGTCCCTGTGATGGACTGGAGATCTGTCCAGGGTGTCCCCCGCCTCTCGCACAGTACATGGGCACCAGTGACCCCCACCACCCAAAAAGGAAGAGGCGTGTAAAGAGAATGGATGGATGGATGGATGATAATGTCAAATCAAGCCTGTCAATTTAAAGATGGCTACGTCATTATAATCATAAACGTAAAATTTAAATCTAATAATTACCACTCTATTCATCCGTCTAAACAAAGGATGAATGAATATTAAAACTTCACGTCAGTATCTGTGTTTTTCAGTTTATTCATTTTTGGTTTGTTTGTCCCGAGTGCTTTTTTGTTCTTTCAGGGTTTGATTTTGTTTCCTCTGTGATACCAGTTCAGTCCTCCTCCGTTCTCATCCTGCTCTTTACGCTCACCTGTTCCCAGTCTTCATTCAGCCCAGGTGCCTCCAGTTTCCCATCAACCCAGCATATATAATCTGTCTGGATTTTGTTCTTTCCCAGTGGACCTTTCATGTGAGTTATCACACCACGTCCGGTTCTTGTGACTTGCTGTGTCCCCTTGTACCACCCTTGGGTTTTCTGTGGGTTTGCTGCAACAGAAGTGTTTTGTCATGGTTTACTCCTGCTCCTCTTGTACAGTCTCTATTACTGGATCAAAATCCTTCTACACCATGACATTACAGCTCTGTGAACACTATCCCATAACAGAGACAAATAGAAATTTAAATGTGCTGATAACTTTTTGTGAAATTAGACAAAAAAAAAAGTTTTTTTTTCTGTATGAATTATTTCAGCATGTTACAGAGTCATGGTGTGAAGTTTGACATTTAATGTACGCTGCAACATATTTTGCATTGCTTTTATTCCAAACACAAAAGTGACTTTATGTTAGGACATGTTGTGTTTTATAGACATTAATGTAGGAAACTGCCAGTGGTTGTTGATGTTTACTCGTTTTTTGTTGGCTCAGGCTCAAACCTGTGACACTACACTCAGATAACCAAAGCAGCGTTTATCCAGCTTTCACCAGCTGCTACAGGGGCTCTTTGAAACAACCCGTAGCTGCGATTATGAAAATGTATTTAATGTTCAAACGTGTCACAAAAACGCCTCACATGTCACATCTGTCATATTTGACTTTGAGGCACAAATCATAGTCACAAAACACAAAGAACAGCAACAGAAGTTAAAGCATGACATTTAGCAACTCGTGGAATTCTCGGAAAAAAATAAACCCAAGTGGAGACACGTTAAACAAAACTTTAGAAAAAAAACATTTATTGTTTAAAATTGCATATAAGAGAAGAAAACACACGGAATCTGATTGCTCACGTTTTTCATTAGAAAATGTATTCATTGTTATTTTCAAATGCGTTCAAACATTAACCTTTCACATGATCACATTTTAAATTACTTTCTCTTTAGATGTTCAAAAATGAGTATGCAGGATTATACATATTTTTTATTTTTACCCCATCATCTGTAACAATTTACAACTTTTTCACTTTTCGCAGGATGTGCAAGTTCAACAATTTCAACATCCTGTTTAGAAATGCTTTTGAAACAACAGAACAAAACTAGAAAGTTCCTGGAGAAACTTTGACGGGGACTGCCCGGCTGCTGCTGATTTGAATTGTTGACTTTACAGTATTGTGTTGGGTTCGATCTCAGCTACCACTATTCTAGTCTTAAGCTGAATAGCTCTAAAAATGGCTGTTATCATATTTTTTTCATTTTTGCTAAGGTGGCCATCTTGGATTTTTGATTTTCAGTCAGTGTATATTAGGGATTGTTCTCAGCTACCAATATGCCAAAATTTCAGCTGAATAGCTCTAAAAATGGCTAAGTTGTGGTATTTTTTTCCTTTTTAGCAAAGGTGGCCATCTTGGATTTTTTATTTGGATACAATATGTGATAGGGAACATTCTCACCTATAACCTCACCAAATTTCAGCTCTCTGTGTAAAAATGGCCATTTAAAAGTAGTGTTTGTGACCATCTTGGATTTTGATACAGCATTTGACAATAAACATTCTCAACAATCACCACATCAGATTTCAGCTCAATATCACTATTTGACCAATTTTATAGTATTTTTCCTTTTTTGCTTTGGCGGACATCTTGGATTTTTTATTCAGTCAGAATCTATTAGGGATCATTGTCAGCTACCAATACGCCAAATTTCAGCTCAATACCTTTAAAAATGGCTGAGTTGTCTTTTTTTTTTTTTAGCTAAGGCAGCCATCTTGGATATTTGATTTGCATTAGGAATGTACAACAACTCGCTCTCAATTACAACCATTCTAACTTTCAGCTCAATATCTCAAAGAATGACTGAGTTATAGTCAATTTTGTCTTTGCTGAGGTAGCTGTGGCAGCCATTTTGAATCAAAATGGCTCCAAATAGTAATCACTTCTAGAAATACGTCTGATGATTGCTTTCTGTGAGTTTCAAACATATCCAACAGTGAGTTTCTGTTTTCTTCAGGGACCTCTACACTCCAACGCTGTGTCCCAATTCGGCGCCCGCATCCTTCGAAAGACCCGGCCTACATGGTCGACGTAGGCCGGGTCTTTCAAAGACCATCTACACTTATCTACTTTGTACTACATCTACATCTACTACATCTTCAAAGACATCTACACTCTGTCACGTGACTTGACAGCAGCAGTTAGTGTGAGGACTGTCTCCCATTCATTTCCAATGGGGAAATATGGCGTCTTTGTTAGCAATAATAAAATTCAATAAATTGCCAATAAAAGTAATAGCCCTCATCTTAAGATTGAGCCGGTTGTTTTGATATAATATTTTTGCGGGGTACACGCAGCGGTTCCGGTCACATTAACGGTGATGGCACAAAAAGAAAGAAAGAGAGAAACACTTATCAGGTGTACAATAATGGGTGCCTTCCATGCAATGCAATGGTAGTCCCCATTAAAGAAAACTAGCTCACAGTATTTTCACCTACAATATTATTAATGTCTTAGATTCAACGGCAACCCTTCATTTTTATATAAATGTAAAATGTGTAATTTATATATCATTTTAAAACTAATTTAAGCTTGCACTTTATTTAAGTTCATTTGTTCAACTGTTCCGTAAATAAACCTCGGAATTTGAAACGCATCATTACGTAGTTTTCACAGTTGTCCTGACAGATAGCATTTTTGATATTAATTCCCCACAAAATACACCCTCCCATCTCTGAAAGCAATTTCTTTCTTTATTTTGGAACTTAATTCTTTCTAACTTAGAATATAATTTGTACTTTTATGATTATTCAAATTCTGCATCTTTATGACCTTTGTTTTTAATACTTAAAAAAAAAAGGTCTCTATGTCCAGAAATATTTACTATCCGAACAGTCATTTTCTACTTTGTATTTTTTTTTTACTTTTGACGTTTTTCTTTCAGCTGCTCCCTTCATTGGTCGTCACAACAAGCAAACTTGCATGAAGATTAGGGAATTGTTTTTATGCCGATGCCATTCTTAATGCAACCACAGACCACTGAGCTATCAAAGGCCACGTGTGCTCCAGGTTCCTGTCTGGGTGAGCTGATATTGGCGTTAAGGGCCTTGCTCAAGGGCTCAGAGCGGGGCAAACGAGGGTGGAAGCATGTGTGGGTGCTTTACCTTTCCCACCCAAATTTTGTCGTCACTGTCAGGGTTCAAACTTGTATGTCTCAGATGTCAGATTCAAACTGGCGACCTCTCAATCCTAGGCTCCCCTTCTCTAACCTCTGCACCACCACTCCCCTTTCTACATTGTATTTATTGATTGTATATTACTTATATATGTTTGTATCCATACCTCAACACAATAATTCAAGTAAGTTAAAATCCACGTACAGTATGCAATGTTTTCTTATTTAGAAAGTGTCTAGTTTTCCCCAGGACAACAATACTCTGTGCCAGTTGTCCTCAAACACATTTCATTTACTTTTTTAATCTTTACAGGATCAACACCTAGGTTTATGTTCCAATGAAGTGTTGTGATTCATCCCAGCCTTTGGCACTCTCACAAGTCCTCGGGAGTCCCAGGGAGCAGGTGTGTCAGTCGCTGCCAACAATGACAACGCAGCCCCCTCGATCTCATCTGTATCCAAGAGATTAGTGGGAAACAGAACAGAAAAACTGGAATCCCAACAATCTCCAAATAATACAAATTTTATTATTACTGACACTCTGCATTTATCCTTAATATACATGACAAACATTTCTGACTCTAACACTAATCCCTTAGGGTACACCACATGTTATATTCATAAATCTAGCTTTTTTTAAATCAGTTATTTTTCTTTTGTTTGTATTCTAATATTTTTAGGTATTCTAAAAGCCACAGTTTGAGAATGCAGCATGTCGAACTATGTCTATCCATTTTGTTGTTTTAATTTACAAATATAAAATGATTTTTATTTGAGTGCTGTTCTCTGAATGTATGAAAAGATAAGTCATTTTTTACTATTTCTTAAATGTTTTGCACAGTGAGCAGCTGTATCAACGTGTTCACTAAAATATCAGAACCTTTCCTTGTGCTCTTCAAGTCCTTAATAAATATAATCTTAAATATTTTAGATAATTTGACTAGGTTGTTCATGTCTCACAAGTTTGTTAGAAAAGTGACTCACTTGATGACGCATCATCTGAAGCTCTTCCTTTCTTTTTTATCAAGGCTTTCTTTTTTTCTATTGGCATGCTCTTTGATTTGTTCATTTTTTAAGAAGCTGTAGTGATGGTGATTATACGGTGACCGTGAGGTGTAAATGAACAACATCTGAAAAAAACAGAAATACATTAAAAAAACACAACAAAAACACATTTGAAAAAACTGAATTACATTTGAAAAATGGAATTACATTAAGCCGTATGTTAATAAAGTAACCCCCCCCCCACACACACACATACACACACACTCTTCCAGTTTTGTTTAAGGAAATTCATCTTTTTCAAATGTAATTCTGGCCACTTCCACTTCAGCCACTTCCGCTTTGGCTTAATGTAGTTCCATTTTTTTCAAATGTAATGCTGTTTTTCTTCAAATGTGATTCCGGCCACTTCGCTTTGGCCACTTCCGCTTCGGCCACTTCCACTTTGGCCACTTCCGCTTTGGCCACTTCCTCTTCAGCCACTTCCGCTTTGGCTTAATGTAGTTCCATTTTTTTCAAATGTAATGCTGTTTTTTTTCAAATGCGATTCCGGCCACTTCGCTTTGGCCACTTCCGCTTCGGCCACTTCCACTTTGGCCACTTCCGCTTTGGCCACTTCCTCTTCAGCCACTTCCACTTTTAGCCACTTCCGCTTTGGCTTAATGTAATTCCCTTTTGTAAAAATGTAATTCCCTTTTTTTAAAATGTAATTCCGCTTTTTCAAATGTTGTTGTGTTTTTGTTGCATTTTTTGAAATGTATTTTTTTTTTTCAAATCTTGTTCATTTACATTTCACGGCCACCGTATGATTAAGCAAAATATAGTTTGTTTCTGCTGTGCTCCATGTTTATGTTTAGTGATGTTGCTCATCTCATTGATGTTAACAACAAACGTTTGATTGGAGTGATGCCACAAGACAACCGGCTTCCCCTGACACATTGGATAAACTACACTTTGACTAAAAGATGACTGTAGCCTCATCTTATTCATTCAACCTTTCTTTACACAGGTTGGTCTCATGGAGTCATGAGGAATCATTTTCAAGAGGTACTGGTTAAATACATGTTTGTTGTTGTTTTTCACTGATGCCTTGCTGATGGAAAACCCCATTTGTTAACCTTTTTTTAAATATATAATATTAGTTGTACATATTTATAATGTAGTGATAAAGTACAATATTATATGCTAAAAAATAGGTTTACAAATGCAACAATGTTCAGTCAGGTTGTCTGGATGGTTTCTTTTTTGTTCTGAGATGTTTCATCTGTCATCCAAGGGACTTCTTCAGTCTGGTTTTCAAATGCTCATTGTGCTCACAAGGTAGTAACTTAGTGTGAAATGTTTAATATAACAAGTCTAGATGAAATATATAGGTGAACAGATTTGCTAAATTATTTGGCAAGAAACTGGTCAGTTTTTCTCAGTCACTCTTATTAATGCATAATAAGCAGTTATTAATGATTTATAAAATGTTTATAAAGGAATTAATAACATATCTATAAACAATTTATTAGCCATCTATAAGGGGAGCCTTATTGGAAAGTGGTACCAACATTCCATATAAGTCCAAGTAATTTCAGTGTCAAGCCAGCAGCTTAGTGAGCTGCAACTGTTGAAGAGTAGGTGGTGACAGAGCAAGGAAAAAAGGAGATGTTCAGTTGCAGTCTGAAATTTTTTTTTTTAGACCAGTGAGACATGTGAGTGGTGTTTTGAGCAACCAATTTTTTGACATTTGTGACCAATCTTTTATTTATATTTACAGAAAAAAACAAAAAAATTGAAATGTGTTTGATGTCAGCAACAGTTTTAGGACAGTTTTGAGAGGAAGAGGTGTTGCACAATTATTTTTGAACATGTTCAAAATGCCACTAGCTTTCAGCCTCAGACAGAGAAAATGAAACCCCCACAAAGGATGTATAACTTTTTTGAGACACCCTTGGAAATGTTGTTCACCCATATTCAGAGTGCAGCGAGATGGAACCATAACTGTAGGAAAAAAGACATGAAGCAACTCATCTGGCGTCCTTTAGGTCCCAGGAAGAAACACCACTGGCCATGAAGAGAAACAAAGGCACGTTGTGGTATGAAGCTAATAGCTAACATGTACAAGTCATTACTTACTAAAACATTTATAATCCAGATTGCACTGGAATAAATCCAACTTTAACTCACAATCCAGATCCATTTAATTAACAGCGGTACAACAATATCTACTGACATGGCTTGACAGTACTTTCAACACAACTGTGTATTTGGCATTGTATACTCGTACTTCACAGAAGAGGGAGTTTGAAAAAGTGAAGGTGTTTTTTTTTTTTTCTTTAATCTGTTGGTCCCAGGTGGTTGTGTTTGTGTTTTAATGTTTTTTTTTTTCATGATTTAGAATGGAGTAAGATGAACACATCAGCCAGAATTTGTCAGCAGAAACTCAAGTGCTCTACCAGTACGTGGAGGTTAAGAGGGAGCTGAGTACAGTTGCCAAAGTTTTTACCTCTCTGTTTACATTTCTAGCCTTGATGAGCAAGAACGTTAAACTGCAGAAACACACGTCTGTATGGAGGGTCCGTGTTCAGTCCTGATAACAGGGAGAAAATCGTGGACTTGAAGAGAGAGAGCTTAGAATTGAACAGGTGGTTAATTTAGATGCCTCAAGTCTCCTGTTTCAGATTTATTTTTTTGGTAAGTGTTCCCATGGCAGCACGATGGCTCAGCTTCTCTCAGCGAGAAGGTGACCGTGTCAAATTCCAACCGGGTACCTTTCTGTGTAGAGTTCACATGTTCTCTCTGTGCATGCGTGGGTTTTCTTCAGGTACTCCAGTTGCCTCCCACAGATCAGAAACATGCATGTTAGGCTGACTGGTAACTCTAAATTGTCCCTAAGTGTGAGTGAGAGAGTTAATTTGTCTCTATGTGTCGCTGTGATGGACTGGAGACCTGTCCAGAGTGTCCCCCGCCTCTCGCACAGTGATGACTGGATGTGGGCACCAGTGACCCCTGCCACCCTTTAAAGAAGAAGCAGGTAAAGGTGATGGATGGACAGGAATGACTTGAGAGATTCAGGAGAATGTTGTGGAGGAGGATGTCTGGGTTTCCCTCTTGGACTTGTTGTATCTCAAGTCTAAACTTCACATAAGTGAAAGAAAACTAAATGAAACCGAATGTTGGATATTTTTTTTTTTGGTCTTAAAAAAAGCAACAGTACAAAAAAAAAAAAAAAAAAAAAAAAATATATATATATATATATATATGTATATAAATCCAAAACATCTTCAGCGAATTATTGAATTTCTGTTGCAAACATTTCAAAGACAATTTTGCCTTTGTTGGATACAACTTAGTAAAAAAACAATTTTCTCAATGGTTTTCAATAATGACACATTGCTAAACAATGCAAGATCAATGTATTTTGTTAGATTTTAAATCAGTGTGCTTTCACACAATCTCACAAAACCTTATCCTTAATTTGTCTGATGACCAATAAACATTATTTAGATTTTTTAAAATTCATTATTTATGTGTACACAGTAATAGTTCATATTTAGTTTTAGTGTCCTATTGGGGGAAATATGGGGGAAAGCCTGCATCTCTGTCTTTCAGACATACGAGATAATTATAGCTTTGGCTTTGAGAACACAGCTTTGACTCTTGCCTTTGGTTTCCTCCTCAGCAGAGACACTTTCCCCTGGGCTCTGAGCAAATCATCAAACAGAATGATCTGACAGAGAAGCCATCAATAAAAATATTGAATTGAATTACCTTTTATGTGCAAATGTAGACCCATAGCTGTTTTATTTTAATTATAGATGACATATCTTATATGGTATGGTATATGGTATGGTATAAAGTTTATTAATTTAAAAAAAGTACAAAACAATTCCATAACAATATAAAACAAAGATACAAAAGATATAAAATGAAAGGCAGCAGAAAGAAGAAAAAATCTTATTATATCTGCCCCTTTTTTCAAACAATTATTTCAATCATAATAATTTTCAATTATATAATTATACAATTTTCTTATATACATATATATATATATATATA
>NC_056499.1:42161153-42162656 GCF_014905685.2 Nematolebias whitei | reverse complement strand
ATATGTATATATATATGGCAAATAGTTATTTTTTCTAGCATTTCTCAACAAACAGCAAATAAACTAAATTCACAGAATAAAAGAATAATCAAAAACAAAGCATAACGTCCAATTATCAGCCAGCTTTATCACGGATTTAAACTGATTTCCCTATGTCGTAAAATCCAAGCAACAGATGTCCTAAAATTAAATTGCGTTGATTCTACAGAGTTATGAGGCAGAATGTGAATGCTGAACTGCATCTTTTCTTGCAATACTAACGTGTAACAAAACTAAAAGAAAGTAAATTCAAATGACACAAAAAGTCGTGTTGAACCAGCCTGCAGCCAATATTTCCCTTAAACAGGTCAGTGAGAAAACACGCTAATTTCTTAAGATGTTTTATGAAGTGAAACTGTGTAATAGAGCAGCTGCTGTTAGATATTGATCTGACAAGCTATTATACTGTAAGCTTACATGTGTCACTTGATCAAAAGCCTCTATAGCCAAAGTTATGATGTTAAATTGTCCTTGAAACCACCGAGGCTCAGTGAATAATGTGTCTAACCTGACAAGGATTAAATGGATCGCGATCATAAAATCCTGTAATGCATCCTTTCATATCCGTCATGTAAGAGTAGTCAAGATGGTCACAGGCGTGGTAGAGTCAGAAGCCCTGGGTGATATTATATTGATTAGTATATTTTTGCAAATTTATCCCTTTTCATACAAAAATATTTTGCACCTAAATAAAAAAGAATGTTTCAATGATAAAAGGGAACAAAATAAAATAGTAAATAGAAAATATTCTCCAATTAAATGCTTACAATATTTAGCATTTTTTAGATTTATTCTCCACCTGCTAATCATCAGTTATGACGCCTCTTTATGTCTGCTCCATCCCCCTGGTGCATTTGAGAGACTGCCGTCTTTTTCAGGATATTTTCTTCTGATGGATTTGTGGCTCACAGGTGCAGTGTAAGGACAGCTGAAAGAGAAGATGAGATGACCTAAAAACAAACATTGTCTTTGTAATCACAATACTTTTGGTAAAATTACTTCAAAAGGTTTTGAATTTGTAGAGAAAAACAGTGCAGTCGTCCCTCGCTACTTCACGCTTCGTTTACCGTGGACTCGCTGTATTGCGTTTATTCAAAATAAGATTGGACATGACACACAATTGGCTGATTGATGGATGATACGCACGATCGACATGAAATGTTTATTTAAAATAAATTACTTTAAATTATTTAGCACCTCTTGCAACTTTGTGTAGCCCATACTGCAGGGTAAGCTTCCTGCTGCAGCTGATCAGCTGTTCTCCATGCAGAGCGGAGGAGTGGGCGTGGCCAAGAATGCTTGCAGGTGGCTGAGCGGCAGAAAGCTGAAATCATGACATACTCTGTTCTTTTAGAGCGTTTATAGAGTTTAGAAACTTTGTTTAGAATATTGCAAGAGTGTGGGAAGGGTTTAAAATACCTATATATATATATATATATATATATATATATATATATATATATA
>NC_056499.1:42159095-42161053 GCF_014905685.2 Nematolebias whitei | reverse complement strand
TATATATATATATATATATATATATATATATATATATATATATATACTAAAATAAACTACAACTTACTACTTGTACTACTATTCCTACTTTGTGTTTTTTCACTTATCATGAGGCTTCAGGGTACGGATCCCCCAGGATAAACGAGGGACTACTTTATTTAGAATACTGGATATCTTGTTTAATGTTTGGCAGCACGATGGCTCAGTGGTTAGCACTGTTGCCTCACAGCAAGAAGGTTGTGGGTTCAATCCCCAGCTGGACCTAGGATCTGTGTGGAGTTTGCATGTTCTTCTCATGCTTGCGTGGGTTTTCTCCGGGTACTCCAGTTTCCTCCCACAGACCAACAACATGCATGTTAGTCTGCCTTCAGGCCCAGGCCTCCCTTAAAAAAAGATCTGTGATCTCAGTGGGACTTTACTGGTTAAATAAATAAATAATGTTGCCTTAAAAATGTTTTAATTTATGTTTTTGTTATTTTTTTTGAAGAGAAGTTTAGGAAAAACAGTCTGGTAGTGATGCATTTCAAAAACACGTCCACATTTTAGTCCTTTTTTTAAAAAATGTTCTTGCCCGAGATGATGTTTTGTCATTTCAAAAGATGGGGACACAAAATGCAAATCCTTTGTGACACAGCAAATATGTAGATTGTAAACCTTATCACTGACTATCAGATTGAACAAATATTACTTATACCCACTTTAAAATATAATAATAATAATAATAATAATAATAATAATAATTATCATAATCATTGCTATTTATTATTATTATTACAACAAACCAAGTTAATTTATGGCTTACATTTTTTTTTCTCTTCTTCAGTCAAGTAGCCTGTTGTGTTTGTCTCCTTTATTATTTTTGTTTGTTGTTTAGTGCACATCATCATGTAAATACACTGAGGTGGAATATATTCTGCTTGTCATGTTGTGCTGACAACACTACAGAGCCTTGTTCCAATTCAACATATGAAAATGAGGTTGATGCTTATTGCTGACACAGCACTAAAATATTTTGCTTCAGATTTGCTTTACCAAGGGATGTAATCGCTGCTGAGTGTTTAATCATTTCACTTATGAGGGTGTCAGACACAAGGCACGACAGAACAGTAACACAAATCAACATGTTTTTTTGACATTGTAAGCCTTATATAATCATTAGGTGAATATAAATTAGGTTTAGGTCTCATTTAAAAGTCTGTTTTCAGTTTCCATCGACACCTGACTAAAGTATGGGACTACATGACCACTGGATGTCTTCATTATAATTACTGTGCTTCTCCCTATCCATTATTTATCTGCCACTTTTTGTTCTGCACTTTATGTGCACGATTGTTAAAGTCTATCCATTCATCCATTTACTGCTGCTTATGGTCAGGTCATATATGCAACAGGTCCAGGAGGGAGACATCTCTTTTCTTAATAACACTCTTCAGCTCCTCCTGGAAGATCTCAAAGCATTCCGAGAACATAGAGGATCCCTTCACCAATCTTTTCAATGAGGAGGAGCAGCAGCTCTTCTCATATGGACCTGCTCACCGTGTCTCTAATGTTGAACCATGCTGTCATAGGGAGGAAGTTCATTTGAGCCACTTGTTGCCAGGATTTCACTCTGTTTATAATCCATAATCCATACATGGTGACTATAACTGCACCAGTGGCCCCGAGCCGAAAAGGAAGAAGCAAGTAGAGATGATGAATGGATGAATGGATTCAATTCAGTTCAATTCAGTTTATTTGCATAGCGCCAAGTCACAACAGAAGTCGTCTCAGGGCATTGAACAGAGACATTCACATATCTAAAAGTAAGTTAATAACATTTTTAATCTGAGGTGCAGACTGCTTTGAATTTAACTTCATCACAGTCTCCCAACCTGAGCAAGCACAAAGGATGCATGTATGTAAGGATGGATGGATGAATGGATGGATGGATGGATGGATGGATGGATGGATGGATGGAT
>NC_056499.1:42158430-42159085 GCF_014905685.2 Nematolebias whitei | reverse complement strand
ATGGATGGATGGATGGATGGATGGATGGATGGATGGATGGATGGATGAAAGGATGACTCCAACAATTTAATGCTGGATCAAAAACGCTCTATCATCTCATCATCTTATTTTAGATGGATGGATGACTGGATGAATGGATGCATGCATGGATGAATGATGGATGGATTGATGAATGGAAGGATGGATGGATGAATGGATGAATGGATGGATATATGAATTGATGGATAAATGAATGGAAGGATATATGGATGGATGAATGGATGAATGGATAATGAATGGATTAATTGATGGATGATGAATATATGGATGGATGACTTGATGAATGTATGAATGATGGATGGATGAATGGAAGGATGGTTGAATGATGGATTCATTGATGAATGACTGGATGGTTGAATGATAGATGAATGGATGGATATATGGATTGATGAATGTATGGATGTATGGATTCATGAATGTATGGATGTATGGATGGATGAATGGATGGATGGATGGATGGATAAATTGATGAATGGATGGATAGATGATGGAAGGATGTATGGATGAATGCATGAATGGATGATAGATGATGAATTGATGAATGGATGAATGGATGGATGGATGAATGAATGGATGGATAAATGGATTACTGAATGGATGGATGGATGGATGGATG
>NC_056499.1:42143409-42158420 GCF_014905685.2 Nematolebias whitei | reverse complement strand
ATGGATGGATAAATGGATTACTGAATGGATGGATGGATGGATGGATGAATGGATGGATGGATGGATTACCATGGATGAGGATTGTAACATAGAGTAAGCAGTACATTGAGAGTGTTGTCTTCCTGCGCAGCCCTTTCTTCACCACAGCAGAAAGAAGTCACTCCCTCATTACCGGGGTGTGTGTGTGTGTGTGTGTGTGTGTGTGTGTGTGTGTGTGTGTGCTCCGATCAGTCCATCAGTTTCCTTCTCTGTTCCAATCTCTTGTTTAAACAAGTCTCACAGATATTTGAACTACTTCATTTGGGCAGAGCCTAACCCATTTGAACATTCTACCTTTTTCCAGTTTATAGTTCTTTTTGTAAATTTTACAGTGTGAGCATACAGTAAACTGTACACAAAAAAAATCATTAGTACTGTTTATTTTTTTAATTATTTTATAAACCTCTATATATGCAATGTTATTCATGCACATCCACACAACGGTGAGTTCGGTGGAGACAATGGGGATTTTGTGTTGTGCCCAAGGACACTTATGAAGCATGACGATCAAGAAACAGATATTTTGATTGGATGCTGATCTCTCTTCCAATGAACCACAGCTGCACCAAAAATAAAAGACAGATTGACCAGCAGTGATTAATTGTTTGTTGTATCTCACCCCTTACCCCTTTTCTATTCATTCATTCCACCATCTATTCATCTTATAAGAGTTGACACATATAATCATTCACACACGGACGGAGGAAGGGCATACAAAACACACAAAGAGAGACGCCATACTGCCAGGTGGTTTGAGCCCTGGGTCTTCTCCGCAGAGACATCTCCATGTATCTACTGTACACTCTGAAGTTAATCTATCTGGCTGTGTCCTCACCGAATGAATTGACATTCTTTTTTTATTGGGGTATTAAATTTATCAACCAAGGGTATTGTATGATTTTTGGAATTCTCCTCTTGACTCATTTAGCGTCCCGGGTTTGTGCGTCATTCACCTCCCCCCTCATCACCTCCCCACATTGAAGCTCAAGGTTCTGTCATGCAAATTACTTCTTGCCAAATCAAATTTGAATGGATTGGAGGGATGACAACCATTCTCAGTGAATGGATTTGCAGGGAACTTAGTTCCTTCTTGGCATGCATGCTTGCTTCAAGAGGCGTAGTCGTGTGCCAAGAGGCAGTCACACGATTTCCCATGCAGCTGCTGCCACACATCGCACTTATCACTTCAGAAATATGCCATATTTATGCTGTATGTTTCATACAAAAAGTGACTGGCTGCATCCAGTGGGGATATGACATGTCTCAGTTTAGTTGCCGCCACATCTGGATTGAAAGGGACACAAATCAAGTGAATGTTAAGCAGAGCCTTGTTTGTTTGACACCAGAGAAGTGGAGGTTTGCTGTTTGTTGGGGTTATTATCGGAATGCTCCATTTCTGGCATACTTCTTTGTATCCTCAAAAGTAAAATGGTTTATTCTATCATCCTTTTCTTAAACTCTGCACTTTAAAAGATTTAGTAACTATCCATCTTACGCATGGTATACAACGCAGAATGTGACTGCTTCTGAAGTCTGAGCTCTTCTGACAGCCAGGACTGTCCATTTGCTTCTACTTTCAGGTTTCTGCAGGCTGACAGTTCCACGGCTGTTCCACAGCATAAAGTGACAAAAATAAAGTAGACAAGTGAAGTTGTCAAATTTAGATCCCAGAAGCATGTGGTTGCTCCATAATGTCCCCCCGTCCTCCTCCCCTTCCTCCAGTTGTCCATACACAGTGGTATCTTGTTAAAAGAAGCTGTTGCAGATGTCCTACATAGCTGAGATAAGGATGATTTGCTGTTGCCCTCTGCTGGTGTCATTTTTGCTGCTAATTGTTTATTGATTTCAACTGAAAGATATGGGATTTATTTTTCCATTGAGCTGTGTGAATTAAACAAACAAACAAAAAAAATACATGGCAAGTTTCTGTTCTATCTGATTTTGTCTATGTTATAAATTGAAAAATGTGCATTCGTTACAAACCTATAATAGTTACTAAAATAAAGATGAAAAGCAACAATTATTTTAATTAGCAGGGCAATTGACAAAACGTTTTATTTATTTATTTTTTGTTATGTCCTAATTATGTTTGTTGAACAGTGACAGCTAAGCTAAAATTGAACTCGTCCCTGCTGTTGCCATAGAGCTTCCTTCTCTGCAGAGTAGCATCATGAGGCAAATTTAGGCAATCAAATGTGAGCCTCCACTCCTTCAGAGCTCCACATTATCATACTTCACTGCCCACAGCTTGTCACAGTAAATCATTTTCCAAGTGATTTACAATAAGACACGGCCTCTGTTTGCCTCCAACTCGGATGAGAAACAACTTTGCATCTACGGTAATTTATAATTTGATGTTCATATTGGGGTTTAAGTATTCATCCTGAAAACGATACACAGAATTAGCCTGCTGAGGTTTTGGAACCCAGTAAGTATTGTAAAACCAGCAAAGTTAAACAGAAAAAACTAGAGGAACATCCTGTCCTTGCATAAAATAGGCACAAAAGATTTTTTTTTAATAACGATGGGCACATATTGTGCTTTTTTGCAACACCTTGAATAACTTTCAATCTAGTGTACTGTATTGTGTGCCACATTTCTTACAAATATAGGTATTTTATCAAATGTTTATCACAAAAATAAGTTAGGCAAAGCTAAGCCTAATTTAATTGCTTCCAGTGCCAAAACTTAAAAAATAAAAACTAATAATAATTTTAAAAATTAAAGCATTAAGGTCAACTCTATACATGTATAGGTGTATGCAGATTGTACTATGTACTTCATCACAAACCTGAAGGCCCTATTACTGTGAGGCTTTTACAGTAATTACTTCAATTCAATTAAAAAATATTTATTAATCCCAAAGGGAAATTAAATATTGTTGTAACTCGTTATCCATCGTTTCATTAAGAGATGTTATAGATGTTGATGGCTGTAGGCAGGAAGGATCTCTTGTAAAAGTTCATCCCACAGTGGATCCAAAGAAAATGGCTGCAGATGTCGTCTGATCCGTCCACCCAGAATCAGCTGGCTTCTCAGTTCCCTCGAGCTGTAGGACCACCCAAATGCTGGGCAGAACTCTTCCCAGAGCGATGGCCACACCTCCCAGCAACTTGCTGAGCTCCTCGTCGCTGCGGACAGCCGGCTACAGGTGCCGGGGGATGATCCTGATCCTTCTTCTGCCATGAGCCACATTTCCTGCCATTTCCAGGATCTCAGTGGTCAGACACTCGAGCACAGCCAGCAAGGAGATGGGAATGCATCCACGGCACCTCCTTTTCAACTCATTTGAGATTTGGGGCTGTAGCTGAGATATTATTTGAGCTTTTGAGATGTTAATCAGCTGCTGTTGGTTGTAAAAAAAAAAAAAAGGGCACCTTGTTGTTATGGTTACGCATCATAACAAATGTCCAAAAGTAAAAAAGTTTCAGTAAAAATCCTTACAGCTGCACAGCATCTGATGCCAGAGGAAACAACCATCCAAAAATGTGATTTGTATCCAGCAAAAGAGGAATTCAAGTTTCCAAAAGCAAAATATTAGAATGAAAGTAACAGAGCTGCTCCAACATGCAGCCACCCCAAGCAGCGCAATTTTAGAATTTACTTGAAATTATATATTTTTTCAAAACTACAGTAAATGATTATACCATCCCCCCCACCCCCACAACACACACACACACACACACACACACATAACTTCAATTAATTTTAAAAACAACAACTTGGTATAAATGTTTGAATGTATTGTGCTTTTTTGTCAAATTCATTCTCAGTCAAAATTAACGAACAGTCCAAAAACACATCTTCCAATTCTGTCAGCGTTCCTTAGCAAGTTAAACGTCAACCACAGGCAATTTGTAGCCATCAATAGTTGACCACTGTTCTTGACAGGATTGGTGGAGTTCATGTAAATAGTCTGGTTTCCTGGTGCTCATTCAAATTATAAAAATAGTCACAAATTTTCAATAGGGTTCAGGTCAGGGCTTTGGGAAGAGCATTCCAAGCACCTGCTATTATCACTGTCCTGTTAAAACAACCCATGGTGTCAAAGTTTTAACTATCTAGCTGTTGTTTTAAGATGAAATTGAAAATCTAAGAAGTAGACCTCTTTCTTGTTATCCTATCCCACTTTGTCCAATACACCAGTAGCACAGCATGACAATACCACTACTTTGCTTGACGGTGAAGCGTTCTAATGGTTTAAAGCTTCATTTGACCCCTCTAAACATACTTTATGTCAATGTGACCAAAGAGCTCAACCTTTGAATCAACTGATCATAAAATGTTTCTTCAGAAGGAAGTTAGCTCATCTGTTGTGGTTCAAGTGGTACCATCAAAGATTTCAATGAATAATGTTTGTTTAAAAATCTGAGATTGCAATTAAAATATTGACTCTTTGTGCATTACAGAAAACCAACTATGATGTCAAACTTTTAGATGTAATATTGTTTAAAAAGATGAATGTTATTGACAATTATTGAATGTCTTCAGGGCAGCACGGTGGCACAGTTGGTAGAACTGCCACCTCTCAGCGAGCAGGTCATCACAGTTCAAATCCTGGTCTGGGACCTTTCTGGGTGGAGTTTGCATGTTCTCTCCGTGCATGCGTGGGTTTTCTCTGGGTGCTCCTGTTTCCTCCCACAGACCAAAAACATGCATGTTAGGCTGATTGGTAACTCTAAATTGTCTTTAGGTGTGAGTGAGAGAGTGAATGGTTGTTTGTTTACAAGTCTCTTCTGTAAATGAGTCCTCACAACTCAATGAGACTAACCTGTATAAATAAAGGTTGAATGAATTGTCTCGTTTGTCTCTATGTGTCCCTGTGCTGGACTTGCGACCTGTCCAGGGTGTCCCTCGCCTCTTGCACAGTGACTGCTGGATATGAGCACCAGTGACTCCTGTGACCCGAAAAATGAAGAAGCGGGTAAAGATAATAGATGGATGGTGAATGGTTTCAAATTAAGAATTTAAAAATGGTAAAGTAATATCACATCCATGCTCCTGATGAAAGGATGTAACTTTATGACCACAACAGTAAATAAAATGAGATCAAACCGTAATCACTGCAACATACGGTAAACAGCATGGTCATTTGCTTTCTGTTGAAAACAACAGATCAGAATCAGAGTTTTATATAAAAAATAAAATATATATAATAACATACAAATAAAAAGCTGTTTGCAGCAACTAAACCTTTGACAAAACCAGGCTGCATGTTTTCACTGGGGGTTGTGGTTCAGGCTGTTATGCCTGTGGTTTCATTTCATTAGAGCTGTCCTCTGCAGAAACAAACCTTAAAGAGGGACAGTAATGACTGCCATCCATGACAATATGATGCATATCATATCCACTTTACATCATGCAAAATCCTGTAGCTTATCCAACTTTTCTGAGCGCTGGCTCAAACCAGCACAGCTGGTGAGTCACTTTAAATTAAACTTTGCTGGTCAGACATAATATTTTTTTCCCCCACCAGCTCAATGTGCATCAGTCCTTGTAGGAAACAAGCAACAACTACCAAATATGAATATTTTTTCTGTGTTATTTTTTCTTTAACCATTTCGTCCTCTGAAAAATGTGTATTTTCTAAACACAATCTAACACATTCACACTAGAGCTGTCATTTCTAACCCGAACCTGGAGCGCACCCCCACCCGACCTGGTTTCGGACCGGACCGGGCCATAATAATGTGCTTAATGTGTGGGCCGGGTCGGTGTTGAGCTTTTGATTGCGTCAGCGCACACGTGCAGCTGACAATCCAGTTATTTGACAACATGGCTTGCCATACATCAGCACTCGGCCATTTGACCGCGCGTTGACCGACCTTGAAAGAAGCAAAAAGTTTGGTTAAGCTTCAGCTGGACTACTGCCAGTGATCCATCAGCCCAAATGGACGTTCATTCAGCCGCTGCACACAACGGATGTGCATGGCCGACGACCCAAACAGGTGAGATCACAAATATCTGACATGTCAGAGCAGGGTCCGTGTCTGAATAATGCAGAAGCAGCTACGATCTTCTTCCCCTTTTACTGAGCTGTGCGCGTCCACCGACGGTTAATAAATAAGCAGTCAAAGCTTAATTAAAAATATTGGGTTTTTCTCAGGTTCGGACCTGTAATTAGTTAGTTCGTTGAGTCAGATGGGGTTTGGAAATGATGGCTATGGATTGGGGCTGGGTTGGGTAGGATTTTTTTGGGAACAAATGGAACTCTAACTCACACGCACATGTGGAAATAAAAACAAACAAACATGTATTTAGAAGACAAGCTTGTCCTTGTAAGACCATGTCCTGCACAGCCTATGTATGTTTTACTGTTCTGTTTGTCAGACACTCCTGCTCGGTTGTCAGGAGCATGGAAAAGGTACAAATAGCTTTGTTTTGAGCAGAGCAGCACAAATTGCTCCTGCAGCTGAAGCATTTTCAGCACTGTCACTATCATGTAATGTGTAACTAAAATGGTTATGCTCATTTCACATTTTTCCTGTAGATCAGACTGTGATTCGAAGGAAAGTGGAAACGAAAGTGAACAGTGACTCATAACTATATTAAAGTTTCAGACATCAGTTCAAACTACTGAAAAAACAGACATAAAATAGTATCTACTACCTGACTGTCAAATCACAGCTATATGTCTCTTTTTCTACTTCATTTGTACGATGATATGTTTTGTATCATTTTGACAAAATGTACATATATATCATGTGAATTTAAGCTAATAGTATTACCTATGAAAAATGTATTTATACAAATTCATCCTTCTTGCACCGTTATATTCTTCCATGTTGTTGTTTACTATATTTCTTTTGGACCTATTCTTTTTATTTTCACTTTTAGGCACTTTGTTTTGTACCTTTATTGAATTCTTTAGTATTTCTTGTGTTTTTTTCTTAGTGAGCCATATCGGTTCTTCTCATCCTGAACATTTCATTGCACTTAGGATTTAGTGTTAACCTGATGAATAAACAACATAACATAAATGCTGTAATTTTATTGCTACTGTCTACTTTTTCATATTTTTATACAGTAGTCCCTCGATTATCATGGGGGTTACATTCCAAACACCACCGTGATAGGTGGAAAACCACAAAGAATGCTATATTTATTTAGTATTTATTTATGTTTAAAGGCTTTATAAACCCTTCCCACACTCTTGCAATGTTCTAAACTCTTAAACCTACGTAATTTTAACAACATATGTATATGTACTGTACAGTACTGCAAAACTTTTACTCACCAGCTGTGCAGACCAGCAGCTCGGTTCCGGTCGGACTCGGTTCTGGTTCTGCAGACCTACCCTGCAGAGACGAAGTCCACCACCCCGTCCAGGTTGATGTGCGTGTGGATAATTGTGCTTCAGGATTATTTGCGACTTTCCTGCCAGTTCTGTGAGCTTCATAGATCGATTGTTACTTCTGACTTTGTGTTGCAAAACTTTCTTTCCATTTCGGCAGAGAGCAGTGGTCGGAAGCACTGTTGGCTTCTGGGTAGTGTAGTTCTTTTAGACTTGCTTTACAATATAGGCTTATTGAAAGAAAACTATAAAATGGCCGAAGTATTTTTTGTTAACTTTTTATCCAATACCATCCTAATTACGTGATATTAAAGTTGACAATCGTTGAAAAAAACGCAAAAGAGCGAGTTTGCAAAAGGGCCTACTGTACATTACTTGGGGAAAATATATTTCTGAAAACAAATGACTGTGAATTTTTGGTAAAACAATAATACTGCACTTTTTAAATGTGCTTGCTGGTAGAGTTTTTTGATGTCTTAAATCGTGTCCTGATAGGACAAGATGTGAAGAGATCTCCATCCTCATGGCTCTTACCTTTCTCTATCTAAAAATATTCTGATAAAGGATAAGAGGCTGCGCTCCTGTAGCAGCAGCTACGTGCACTTTGCCCATCTTTCGGAAGACTGTACAAACATAATTTCACTGTACCTCGGTACAATGATAATAAAGCTTTTTCTGATTCTGATCTCTATGAACACTACATCTCCACTGTAAAACATGGCGGTGGCAGCACCATGCTGTGGTGATGCTTTCCTTCAGCAGGAACAGGAAAGCTTGTCAGATTTTATAGGTGGAAGTAAAATTTACATCACTTTATTATGTGGCTGTTTTTGTTTCATTTTTTATGTACATTTATTCCATTTATCTTTCACTTTATATGCTTTTTTATGATTGTCTACTGTTGTCATAATTCTTTGTTTAAAACAGGTCTCTCTTGTAAATGAGTACTTGAGGCTCAATGAGACTAACCTGTATAAATAAAGGTTGAATGAAACATACACGGCAATCCTGAATAAAATAATGTTAACAACTGAAAATACCTCGAGGTTCAGACTCTCCTTCCAGCGTGTTAAAGCCAAAGCTACAGCAGAATGCTTTAAATCAAAGTATACCTGTGTATTAAAATGGCCCAGGTAACTCCCAGACATCAGTCCATGTGAGAATTTGTAGGGAAACTTGAAAATCCCTGTTCACAGATGTTCATTCTGATTGAGGATGAGCATGTTTTAAAATCAAAATAATAAATAAATAAAAAATAAAGGGGGTTTTAAAGTTTATTCTTAGAGTGTAGAGGTGCAAAGATGTTAGAAACACACTTGCAAAGACCTGCAGCTGGAATCACAGCAAACTGAGGGTCTATAAAATCAGGGGGCTGTATACAAAAATTCACCACACTTTTCAGGATTTTATTCGTAATGGTTTTGAAAGCAGTATATCATTTTGTTTGTTCCACTTCACAATCAGCTTTGTTTGATATATCATATAAAATCCCAGTAAAACCCAGAAAGATTTTCAGTTGTAATGTCAAGTCAAGCCAAATTTATTTATAAAGCACATTTAAAACAGCAGCTGTTACCGAAGTGCTTAACAAAAAAAATCAATGGCAGTAATTTAAAGAAAACAAAAAAACTAAAAGCATCAAAAGAAAAACTTAAAACACAGAACAATAAAATACGACATCAAATCACACTGTGTTAAATGTCTGTGAAAACAGGAGTGTTTTTAAAAGAGATTTTAAAACGGAAGTTCGGGGTCCATGACTGAAAAAGCCAGATCTCTGAGCTTCAACCTGGTTTTTGGTACAACCAAAAGCAGCTGATCAGATGATCTCAGCGCCTGAGAAGGAGCATATGGTTGAAGTAGGTCAGAGAGATAAGAGGGTGCAAGGTCATTAATGCACTTAAAGGTCAACAGGAGAACTGTCAAATCTATTCTGAAACATACAGGGAGCTAAGGGAGGACAAAATGTGACAAAATGTGAAAAAGTGTCAGAAGCACGGCTACACCTTTCAAGGATCTGTATCTTCTTCTGAAGCAACACTTAAAGGAAGCTGAAGAGAGGTGGGCCTGCTCAGCGAAAGGCCAACAAGGACAACTTAAACTGGGGTGTAAGGTTTGAAAAGAAGGACAAGAAAAGTAGAATTACATTCAATCTCAGTCTGTCAAATCAAAATAGGATTTTCATCAAAAATTAGAATTTTGGACCGCATCATTTTTGCTTAAAGTGAAAAAAAGTGCAATATGCACACAAACAATATCTGTTATAAGGAAATAAATATTTCAGTGCTGTGCTCCCATTAGCCTCTCCGAACCTCTGAGTGGGCAATTAATAAAAATATTAAGGTGAAATTTTTCTCAGCAGAGATGAGGCAGTGAGTCAGAGCAGAATCTGGTACAAACGAGTGCGGGGGCGAGGAACAGCTGTGCATTACACCTTTAATGTAAGACTTTTTCACAGATTTGTGCCAAATGTTTTAAATAACAGTTCACTGTATTTTTATCCTGCACAAAAAGATGCAGCTTAATTCCACAAATTACATTTGATACGTTTAGTTTTGCCCATTTTAAAACCACAGCTGTGCCTTGGGTCTGCAGACCAGCTGGTTGTAAAAATGACTTCCTAATGCCTTTTTGTTTTGCAAATATATGCAAATCTTGTTAATGCTTCATATTGTTGTAATTGCCATAAGAATGCATAAGAATGTGTCCACTTTCTTGTCTTTGCAAATGCATTGTTTGCCCTACTTTCCTCCACACCAACTTGGCATGCCGGAGCTCCCACTCAGCACAAGCCCACAGTGTCTGGCAGATTCATGTGTGCAGTTCACAATTCTGGGCGCGTCGTTGCCAGTTATTCTTTCTGGGGCCTCAGTCAGACCGAGTAGACTGAGGCCCTCGCGATCCAAGCTCACAGCAAGAGAGTGTGCCTGCAGGGAGAGGATCAGAGTCATGCATGTTTTTTTTGTAAGTCTTGAATTAATGAGTTTGCAGTAGGATTTATCATTAGGGCTTGTTTGTGTCAAGTATTTTATAATAGCAGCAATCACATGAGACCAGCTGTTCCAGGAGCATAAAAATTAGTTTCACATGCAGACTTCTCATGTGCTAAATGCAAATTGCACTGCACGTTGGCAAGTTGCTGTGGAATTTTGACACGTGCTGACATATTTCGCAGCAGTCGGAGCTCGAGTTACGAAAAGGATTTTTACACAGCGGAATAAATTAAAAAAAAAAGAACAGCTGATACTATTTTGCAGTGACTAAGACTTCCAGTTATGAAACTACAACCTCAAGAACCTCAAATGTACGTTCATCAAAACCTCTATGACAGAGGTGCCCAAAGTGGGGCCCACGGGCCAAAGTTGGCCCACCAAGCCATTTGAGTTGGCCTAGTTACTTTATGAACATTTCTTTTGCAGACATACATGTTGAGTTGTGTTGCTGTTGGACATGCACTTTTTGGCATTTTGCATTACATATAATTATATTGAAATGCTAAGATTTAGATATTTGTTTCATTTTCCAATGTATATGATGTTATATTTTGTGTTCTGTAATGTTCTTTATATAAAAAGGAAGCCCGAAGCCCTCTGATATATTTTAATTTTGGCCCTCTCAGGGAAAATGTTTGGGCACCCCTGCTCTATGAGATAGAAAGCTTAACTGTATGAAGATAACTGCCTGATTAATAAAAATGAATCCTTGAGTTCAGAAAACCTAAAGGGCTGCAGCTCCAAACAGAACTAGGCTGAACACTACAAAATGGTGCTGAAGCTGAGGTAATAATTTAGATGTGGACCAGAAGACAGGTCTTACTGAGCTTGTAGGAAACCATGACGGCACCTCATCTGTCAACTGTCATCTTCCCTTCATCCCATCTCCTGGGCCCGGCTGGAGAGCATCCTCTGTGTCTCCTTGCCTACATAGCCAGGCACATGTACCCTCAAATATGATGGATGAGGGGAGCGCACACACAAGCCGTACTCTTTTTACAGAGCATGACTCCATTTACACCTACAGCATTACCAGTGAGTGTCGGGCTGGCAGATCTGTGTTGTCCTTATCCTGACCGCCGTTATGAACAAATGCAGACAGATGTAGGGCGCCCTCTGCTCCCCTTTCACTCTTGTTTTCACTTCTGGTTCTAAAACACATGTCACTTTCAAACAGGCTATGTCATTACTAAGGACAGACGTGTGTTACTATATATCATAATGTTTATTGAAATACATGGATAAATATCAATTTTAGAAATTTGTGTCAAACAGAAATCTGCATCTCTCTTAACTATATATATATATTTATTATTAAAATCAAAACTTCTTAAATGTATCTGCACAGCTGTGTATGTGTTTGCATTCCTTTAGTTCATTTTTATTTTATTGAGCTTAATGGAATAAATTAAACTCTGATTTGACATAACAACACTTCATCTTTAAGCTAATCATTGCAAAATTATTGTGATTAACATTTGTTTTAGAATCATAGTGCAGACCGGTGGTTCTCGAACTGGGGTCCCCAGACCCCTGGGGGTCCCCAGACCCCTGGGGGTCCCCAGACCCCTGGGGGTCCGCAAGCTGGTGCTTGGGGGTCCACCAATTAATTTGTTAATTAATTAATTAATTAATTTATGTATTTGTTTATTTATTTATTTACAAGCACATTGATGTTTGGCAACCCATTAAAATACACCAAAAATGCAGGAAATCACCTTTACTTTATTCAAAATGTTCTGGGAGAGGACCCCCAGACCCCCCACCTCCTCTGGTCCACCCACTATTTGTGTTCTGGCATTGATCAGTTTACAAATTAAGCCCTGCACTTGTTACGAATACTGCTGTTATGATTCTGTTCAGTTTTATGTAAAAGAGTTTTCTGTGATAATTTGAAGAAGTGTCAATACATTGGGCAGAGTGGTTAGAGCAGTTGTCCTCCAGTGCAAGAGTTGGGGGTTCGAATCCAACAGCAGTCACATGCTGAAGTGTCCCTGGGCAAGACACTGAACCCCTCATTGTCTCCGATGTGTTTCCCATCAGTGGATAAATGTGATAAAGCTCTGATTAGTCTCTTTAGAATGATTTGTTAAATTAGCTTTGTAGAGATCTAGTAGAGTGCTGTATGAATGGGTAAATGATGCACAGATTGTTGTGTAAAGTGCTTTGAGTATCTCAATAAGATAGAAAGGCGCTATATAAGTACAGTACATTTACCATTTATCATGCTCATTAAGTGAATAGTAAAGTTTTAAAGTTGTTTTTGATTCTGTTAATTCTATCAAAACTGTAATTTTTGGAACTTGAAATTAAAAATGTTGTTAATTAATTGTGTCAAATGAAAAATACCCCATGTTTAAAATTATAAAAAATTGTATTAACACTATTAAATAACATGTCTTAAGTATTTGTGTTACACAAATATTCCCATTACATTAAAGTGAAATTGAAGAAAACTATTTATGAGGGTTATGAGGGGGTCCCTGAAACTTTGCTCCCCTGTAAGGGGGCCCTGATCGCAAAAAGTTTGAGAACACCTGGAAAAGGCACTCAGACAATCATATACATTTCAATTCAATTCAATTCAGTTTATTTATATAGCGTCAAATCACAACAAAGTTGTCTCAGGGAACATTCACATACATAAAAGTCAATTAGTAAAGTTCTGTATCTAAGGAATCCAGCAGACAAGTTGAATCTTGGCTTCTTTGCAGTCTCCCATCCTGAGCAAGCACAGTGGCAACAGTGGAAAGAAAAACTCCCTTTTAAAAGGTAAGGGATTTTATTTACCACACCATACCAGCTTTATTTACAAAGTGCTGGACACATAGTATAACAATCATACAATCAGCCAATAAAAAACAATTAAAACAGTTAAAAGTCAACATCACAGATGGTGTCAAAGGTTGGTGTTTACAGTGTTGGATGGTATCTGGAAGGGAATGGGAAACAGGTAAGTAACTATGTTCAGGGTACTGTGTAAGAAGGTTCTTGTCCTACTTTTGTTGTTTTGTTGACAGGTATGGAGAAGAAGGAGAAGGATTCCAGTAGAAGGGTAGCGCTTGCTGAGGAAGGTGAGTATGACGAGTTGGAGGATGGCAAGGAGGAACTCATTGAACACTGAACCAGAGGTATCTGTTCACAGGTCGATGACGAGGAGACTGGTGATGTCTGGGATTTGGTTCCACAGAGGTTCAAGGTTACAGAGGCACTTTATTTCCACAGGAAATATCATGAGGACCAGGACTAGGATGGACAAGCAAATACAAAGTTTAATTTTACTTTTCACAAAGGTAAAGATTGTAGGGATCTCACAAGAACTAGAAGGTAGCTTAATGCTCCTGCGGAAAAAGAACTGGCTCCAAGGTCCTTAAGTACACCCGTGGGTCAACAGCCAGGGCCAGGAGCAGCTGTAAATATGTGGCTCCGCCATGAAACCCAATGGCTGCGAGGGACTTGTAAGAACTAGAACATTCTGGAATCCTAAAATCATGAAGACCAGTCCAAACTAAATGAATAAACAAAATAAGAAACAAAATACGCACAGATTTTTATTTTCAAATTGATACTTGCTCCTAACTTAAAAGTTTGTAATCAAATTTGTATACTACTATGTGCATTTGTTTATCCATGAAAATGGCCTAAGTGACTGAAAATAGGACAACAGTGGCATCATCCATGGCTGAGCTATTTGAATAGATAAGTGCAACTTCTTCTTTTTTTTTTTTTTTAGTTTGGAGAAGAGTGCAGACAAAAATGCTTTGTTTGCACTGAGTGCATATCTGCATTTCAGAATTCCATATTAACATATTAATTAATTCATTCATTCAACCTTTTATTTATACAGGCTAGTCTCATTGGGCCACAAGGACTCATTTACAAGAGGGACTTGTTCCAGACAGAACATATAAAGTACAGACAACAATAACAATAAACTACAGTAAAAATGCAGTTAAAATACAAAGTAAGAGTAGTGTATAAATCAATAAGTCAGGGTGCCATAAAACAGGGTAAAATACTTAAAACAAGAACATAATTGCTTTGATTTTTCTATTGACATTATCAAATATTTGAAACTCCTTAAAGAAATCAAGGTGGACAACTTCAGTTCTTGTTGCAAGGTGTTCCAGGTTGCAGGAGCTGAGGAGGAAAAAGCCTTTTTGCCCAGTTCAGTCCACACTGAGGGAACGCTGCAGGTAATGATGGTCTGAGAGCGCACGTTGTAACTGCACTGACGACATGACATGTGGAAGGAGCTGCAGACCAAGGAGGGATTTATAAATGAAGATGCACCAGTGGGAGAGTCTACTGTATGTGTAGATAAATGGTAAATGGACTGCACTTATATATCGCCTATCTATCTTATCAAGACACTCAAAGCACTTTACACAACAATCTGTGTCCTCATTTACCCATTCACACAGAACTCTACTAGATCTATACAACGCTAATTCAACAAATCATTCTAAAGAGACTAATCAGTGCTTTAGATCACATTCATACACTGATGGGACACACATCAGAGGCCATGAGGGGTTCAGTGTCTTGCCCAGGGACACTTCGACATGTGACTGCTGGTGGATTCAAACCCCCAACTCTCGCATTGGAGGACGACTGCTCTAACCACAGCCACAGCCGCCAGTGTTCCATAAAGAACTTCAAATCGTGACTCATCTGACCACACA
>NC_056499.1:42133877-42143309 GCF_014905685.2 Nematolebias whitei | reverse complement strand
TATATATATATATATATATATAAATATATATATATATATATATATCTTTGATACTTTGCAAAGAATACCTTTAATATCATCAGCACAAATAAGATGGAATTCACTACTGTTGGACTTTTTTTAACTGCAGTTTTATTTGGCTTATTATAAGGAACCATATATGCACAAAAATATTCTTCTGACAGAAGAGATGAGGAGTACCAGATTCAGCTGCTAGCAGACGGCTTCCTCCCACAACCGAACACTTCTTAACACACATATACACACACACTTGCTCACCTGGAACAGCTGATCATGACTCTGTGTTCATCTGTCGGAGCAAACTAATGAATCATTACTTTCATTTTAACAAACCTTTTTTTTTTTTTCAGCTGGCAGCTGTTAGACTTTCTCTCTCTTTAGATGCTATAATTCACACAGCTATAGCTGCTTTTCTAACTGGAAGATATTTTGTTTAGAGGTGTTTAGAGGTGCTCTGAGGAAATTGCACCTTTTGATGTTCTTCCAGAGTTTCTCACCTGTCTAAGGCTCATCATTCAGTCTGTTTGCACAGCGGTCTTTGTTCTGGCAGACTTCACAGGCAGCTCGCTCTTCATGTAACGAATAAAACAACTGCAAGTAACTGGAGCGTACTGTAGTGAAGTTTATTCACTGGATATGGATCAAATAGCTAAAGGAGAAGTGATGCATGGAAAAAAAAGAAAAAAGAAAATCACAAACATCTATGCACTAATTAAAAAATAACTAGCAGGTTATACATTTAAAAGTAGACCACAATATTTGTCTCTAAACTTGTAATTTCACAAGTTCTTTAAATTTATGTGGAGATGTCATACATGTGACACTACAGCAAAAAAAGCCAGAAGCCTCTGCTCTTATATAACATTTTGAACATGTTCATTTATTTAATTCATGTTTGGTGTTCATTCTCTGCTCAATGATTTTGTGTTCTCGGCTGCCCCAGTACTTGTATCACAAAACTTCTTATCAACTGTGTATTGCCTCTGTCACTTATAATCCCTCTTCCTCCCGCCTTTCTCTTAGTTTACGGCCTCAGGGTGCTGGACTTGGCGTGAAACCCTCCATGCATGCAGGGTTTCCCGTTTTATCCCTCACAGGTTCCTGAGTGCAAGGGTGGTGGTAGCGGGCAGTCACAGCTGAGGGTCATTCCCCTGATTGGCTCCAGGACTACGTAAGGCTTCAGATGAGCTCCATTCCGTTGCTGGAGCATTATCCTACCCACTGATACATGTACCTCCAGGCTTTGAGTGTACTTAAGTGCTGAAGAACTTATCTTGTGTTTTGTTTCCGTGTTTCCAAAGAATTGCTGTTCTGAGCCCAACCTTCCTGATCACCTACTTGATAAACTAAGAGCCTCCTGTATGGTACACACCTGCAACACTCCTTCATCACCTGAGCTTGTATCATCTATTACTCGCCTTCTACTCACCTGGACCTTCATGTTTGGAAAACTCTCAACCTTCTCCTCCTGCTGCCTTTAACCAAACAACCATAAGGAACCAAGATTCAGATATTACTGTTTGCTGCCTAAACATTGCCTTCCAGGAACTAACTTATTCACAGGCCCCAGATCCTGCCTGTACATACTTACCTGATCTTCACTTCAATTGTATCCAAGTCTGATTCTGCTTTTCTTTCAGTCTGTACTCTCTGTGTTACTCCCCATTACAACAGTGTATTGTGAGGAGCTTTCAAGTCTTAATGTCAGTGACTTTTATCTCCTCCTTTGGCCAGGCTTTTATACCAGCTGGGTAACTGATGACTGGTACTGCATACGTGTTGATGGCTCCAATGTTGTCCTTGCCATTCAAAGACATTGCAACAGCAATATTGGTGTTGCATTGGCAGCATTTAGTGGCAGGCATTGAAAGCAATGACACATCCCTTTCTTTAAAGAGAATGTTCCAAGAACCTCAGCAGAGGTCTTTTCCTCATTACTAGATTGTGTCACGTTGGGATCTCATTATCAACATTTTGTTTGATCACTTTGTGGCTGCAGAATGAGTCTTGAGCAAGTCATCAAAAAATAAAAAGTAAAATAAAAACTTTCAGTACCAAAGCTGCTAGAAATGTGATCACGACTGAATCAATGTGAGGATGCAGAGAGGCCGTGGTTCCTGTGGGGGAATGGTCCTACAAGGGACAGCGTCCACGAGCTTTGCCATGTAAGTTATAAAATGTAATGAGGTGTGCAACGGTGTTTTCACTCAATACATGCACTTTAAGGTGTGGGGAAATTATGTTTATCTGCTGAAGTACATTTTACACACCTAATGTCTAACAGTCATTTCTAATGATTGGTCTTTTTTGACTGGGAACAACAGGGAGTAAACGTCCTGATGCATTCAGGTACATAAATCTAACAAGGTTGAGTCAGGTCCTCTGGGCAGTTCAACAAAATAAAGAAAAGTTTTGTCTTTTACCCAAAAGACAAAACTTTTCAATGAAAAAATGTCCAGAAAAATGGACTCAACATCGTTAAACAGGGAGTAAAGTTGAAAGAAAAATGGATGATTTTAAATAGATGTTTGCCTGATTAGTTGTGTCGATGAATTAGTATAGTTGTATATGAATTGCATAAAAGGAATCATTTGCCCAGAACACAATTATTCATATTTCATACTGATTGTAATTTTTGGTTGTTTTCATTTTTACCTGCACAACAATTAGAGGTAATAACAACAATTTATTCTGTTAAACCAAACCAACAGAAGTTTTATGTTGTCATTGTCTTTCATCAGCGGTCAGGTTGATGAGTCATCACGGCTGCAGTGACAGGAATATGTCTCTGTATCCCTTATTCAGGTGGTTGAAATCATTAACTGTTCCTGAGATGATAAATATGTCTACATCTGCTGGTTTATTTAATTTGTTTACATTCAAAAGCAAATAAATAAAATACCTTTGTGTTGTGTCATAAACAGCAGAGGAAGGCAGGAATACACAAAACTCACCAACACAAACACAACTCTGTTTCTGATGTAAAGAAAGGCTTGTTCCATCTTCACGTGCTGTGCAGTTGTAACAGGGACATTTTATCTGACACTTCAAATGAACTGAAGGTCTAGTGCTCCTTGACAAATTTAACATGATTTCAATAATGATTTAAATCTAGAGTAGACCAACTTCTAACGAAGACCAACACAGCAAGGATGAAAAATAAGTTACTTTATTTACAGTGTGGTGGTTATCCTGAGGGATTGGAAATGGCTCTGTAGGAAAATAGTTTGGATAGTTTATATGGCTTCAAGGGCTAGGAGCTGGAGGGATCTGCACCCTGGACAGGTCTTACTTTGCCTTTTGTCTCTTTTAGGTCTGGAGGTGGCGTGGGGATACCGAAGAGCAACCAGGAGGTCCACAGTGGTGGTGGACAAGTGCACGTGAGGAGAGAATGGCAGGTTTGGACTAAGGGTTGTTTCCTTCCTGGAGCTGAGGTTTGTCTAGGTGTACCCACAAATGATATGTCAGGAGGTATCAGGAACCAAGGACTGGAGACACAGGAATAATTCACAGGTTAGTAAAACTCCTTCATGAGGAAGAACTCACTGGGATGGACTGTCACAAACTGTATAAGGAATGTAATGTTCCAGCGACGAGAAGCTGACACCCAGGGCCTTACATACAGGGGTTCATCAGCTCAGGGTAGGAAACAGCTGGAGGTCATTAGTGTCACCTTACCACTCAGGAGGAAGAAAAGTGTGGTCAGTGCAGATAGCAGTGATTCCTACAGAACTGCATTTCACGTGCTTCCAATTAGGCCAGAGTTATAAACAAAGATGTGCTGAAAATGGCTTAACTATTTCATAATGAGTATTAGATATTATCGCACCATCTGTAAATTGGATCGATGTGAAGCCAATTTTATGGTGGGTAAGGTGAATTTGCTGTTGTGATCTTGAATTGGATTACTTCAAAAAGTTAATAAGTTACAAAAATATATTAAAGTAGAAAATTGCATTTCCTGCAAATATGCATTGTGAATATTTATTGCACAAAACTTGCTGAAAAACAGTAGAAATTAGCTAAAAACATGCTAAAATGTAGCTGAAATGGAGAATAAGCAGAAAAAAGCAGGAAGAACCCATATTTACTTAATTAAGTTTAAATATGCAGAAATGAGCACAAAAAAAGGAAATTAGCTATCCATCCATCCATCCATTATCTTTACCCGCTTATTCCATTTTGGGTCACGGGGGTCGCTGGTGCCCATGTCCAGCAATCACTGTGTGAGAGGTGGGGTACACCCTGGACGGGTCGCAAGTCCATCACAGGGACACATAGAGACAAACGAGACAAACAACCATTCACTTTCTCACTCACACCCTAGGGACAATTTAGAGTTACCAATCAGCCTAACATGCATGTTTTTGGTCTGTGGGAGGAAACCAGAGCACCCGCAGAAAACCCACACATGCACGGAGAGAACATGCAAACTCCACCCAGAAGGCCCCTGGACCGGGGTTTGAACCAGGGACCTGCTCGCTGAGAGGCAGCAGCTCTACCAGTTGCACCACCGCTATGAGATCTATAGCTCAGACAAATATGGTTAGCACCAACAAATAATGCCAAACTTCTAAACAAAGATGTTGCACAATGTGTAGTACTTAATGTGCTTTGAAGTAGTCTCAGCTAGTGTTTTAGTACTCGAGACCGGTCTTGGTCTTGAGACCGGTCTTGAGATCACTTTTTGATGGTCTCGGTCTTGGACATTGACGACTCGGGATTTTATTTCAAGACCAGTCAAGACCACAACTGTGAAAATATCACTGAACTGCCAGAATATTGTCCTGTTTATTTGTCAACATATTTGTTTTTATTGGATGCAAAAGTACTGATTCAAATCCAAGCGATAACGTGACTCATTGATAAATACATGCTTTTGTTACCGCTGTCACGCCCACCCCCTTTCACTGCACTGGTTTCACTGTGGTTCTGTACCAAAAGAACAATACAGACAACAGAACGTAACGTCACAACAAGGGGTGAAAGTAAGCCGGTATGATCCGGTACCGCATACCACTACAAGATTCTGTGTCGGTACGCAGTACCTGGAAGAGAGGGTCTGTCTGCTGTAAAGCCTCATTCAGAACCAGTCACGGCTGCACTTTGGGTCAGAATAGATTCTCTAGCAATAATCAGTCTAAAACACGACTTAATCAGTTAATGAATAGTTTTTTTTTCTCATTTCAAATTGTTTCTGAACTGATGGTTCTATACTGGAGCCTCGTTTCTCTACCGCGGTGAAATTAGTTTTGCTTTGAACGTTGGACATTCGAGCTCTGTGTCTTCAGCGGTGTGTTCCTCTCGTTTGAGCTGAAGCAGACAGTCTGATTTCAGTCAGCTGTCCTCAGTCTGTCTCTCCTCTGAGACGTAATGGTTCGCTTAGGGACGTCAATAAATTACAGAACCAAACACTCCTCAGAAACAAAAATGTATATATTTTACATCATTTGACCCACTGACACTAAACTAATGTTAAACTGCTCTAATAGACCTGACACACAAAACACCATCATTTATTTCTCATTTTAAAACATTTTCTAATTAGTTATTGAGAGAAAAACGTGATTTTTGAACAAATAAATTGTGTAAAATTAGAAAATGCTTTAAAATGAGAAATAAATGCAGGTGCCTAATCTGTCAGGTCTAGTAGAGTAGTTTAACATACGTTTTATGTCAGTGAGTCACATGACATGGAAATTATTGTGCAAAAGACCACTGAATGTCTCATTTCTTTATGTAGCTTTGAAAATTTAAAACAACTGATACCTTCATTCAAAAACAAGCAAAGTTTCAGTAACTTTTATAAAAATATTATTACAAAAGTTACATATGTTTTTTACATATTTGTTAAAAATGTCACTATGTCGTGACACTTTAGTATAAGACAGGTAATCTGTGAAAAGACTGAGCTCCAAGACTTGAGGTCTTGGTCTCGACTTGGTCTCAGACCCCAAAAGTCTTGGTCTTGGTACACTTTGATCTTGGTCTTAACTTGGTCTCGGGTTAGGTGGTCTTGAACACAACACTGGTCTCAGCTTTCACCACAGCAAATTTCAAGTCAATTCTTGTAAAATGTATTGAGTTATATCTGTTTTTATGGTTCTATGGAAATTTAACTGTGGCGACCATCTTTAATCTGGTTGTATCCAAATGGTAATTGATCGTGGGTGTGCATTCAATAAGTCTTTTTGTTGGAGTTTCATTAAAATCCATCCTTTGGCTAATGATACAGACACATGGATACACAACAACACATGCATAGGCATGGACAAATGCATGAAAATATTAATGAAAACAAATATTTTCCATAACACTCTAGGTCTGCATAAAAATGAGTTTTTGTACTAAAAGTATTTAAGACATTTAGTGGACGGACCATCACTGGAGGGAATGTGTACAGAACAGACTAATGATGCACAGATGAAAACACACAAAGACAACATTTAAGTATTTGACTCAAATTATAATTTGTACTGAATGATAACTCATAACTCCAGCTCAGTATTTGCTGTCAGATTTGTGTTTGTGTTTATAAAGTGAAAACTGGGCTGCTCATATGAGCAGCAGGAGAAGTCTGCTGTGATGTGAATGCAGAATGTCAGGTGGTGCAGTTATGTAATGTTGACTTTTGGCTAATTCCTCAGGTATTTTCATGTAGCATGCAGTCTGTGCCTAAAAAAAAAAAAAACATTCACCCACGTGAACCACTGCAGAAACATAATAATAAGTGAAGCATGAAAGTGCTATAAAGCTGGTAAAATATATTTTCTTGTACTTTCATCAACAATAGTTTATGTGTACCACTTTACAATAAGGCTCCCCTTATAGATGGCTACTAAATAGTTTATATATATGTTATTAATTAATCTATAAACACTTTATAAATCATTAATATTTGTTTATTATACATTAATTAAGTGTGACAGATAGACATAACTGACCTCTTTTATGCCAAATAGTGAGCCGAATCTGACACCAGAGTTGTTATATTAACATTTCAGACTAAAGGCTCCCACATACTCGGGTGCACTGTGCGTACTACGTGAGCCGCCGACTCTATACGTACTGTCCGCAGATGGTTGAGACTTCATACTCAAACGTACAGATTCAATTATCTCATGACAAATTCCTTCATTTCTTACAACTTCAGTCATGGCGTCAACAGACGAGGAGGAAGACATCTCTTGCCTCTTGGCAAAAAAAAAGAAAAAAAAAAAAAGAAAAGAAGGTGGGACATGAAGACGATGGACAGCGAGAAACATTTTGAATATTTATATTTTGAATATTTTATTTAATATTTTATTTTGAATTCATTTTAACCAATTGATCTTTGTTTGCGTGGACATGGCCAGCGGACATCTGTTTCAAGTCCACGTTGAGCCCGCGTCGAGTACGTGCGACTTCCACTGAGTGAAGTACGCCCGAGTGTGTGGGAATTTAAGTTATTTCCTGTAAGCACAATAAGCATTTATAAACCTTTTTTTTTTTTAAGAAATAATATTAGTTGTAGATACTTATAATGCAGTGATAAAGTACAATATCATGTGCTAAAGAAATAGGTTTACAAATGTTTATTGTGCTTACAAGGTAGTAATTTCAGCCCTGTTTACACGACAATGATCCAATAAAAAAGTTTTTTTTCCCATTCATATTAACACATTTACATGAAAACGTTCTAATTACAATCTCTGTTTACACAGCAACGGTAGACGTGGAAAAGGTGTAATTCCCTTGCCACGCCACTAGTTGGTGGTGCTATGTTCTTTGAAACTTTAAACTCTAAGTGCATACGCATTAAACAAAAGTTCTACCTGAAAGCCCCTACAACAGTCGAGATGGCAGACTAAAATATTTTTATGGACAAACGACGAGGATCAGCTGTTGCACAAACAATACTACAAATGTACAAACAATAATCTGGTATCTGCTATTGTTCTTCTTCTGTGGATTGTAGGAAGACAATATGGTTTGCATCATACTGCATATGAGCCAGGGATACCTTGACAGAAAATATATTTTTTTCTGTTTGCACGACAACGGACACTGGGACGTTTTTGAACCATCGCACTCTGGAACCTGTTCTCAAATTGTGCCGCTGCCAGAGAAAACATTAGCTATTTTTGTGTAAATGAACAGTACAAGCTCAACAAAAACTCTTCCATTTTCACCAGAAATCAATTGGGTGTAAATAGAGCCTAAGTCTGAAATGTTTAATATAACAACTCCAGATGAAATATATAGGTGGACAGATCTGGCTCATTTTCTGGCAAGAGACTGGTCAATTTTGTCGCTCTTTCACCCTTAATTAATGCATAATAAGCAGTTAATGGTGATTTATAAAGTGGTTATAGAAGAATTAATAATGTATCTATTATATAATGTATATTTATTAACCATCTATAAGGGGAGTCTGGGAGACTTATTGTAAAGTGCAATTTATGGGCTTAAAATTTGTTAGTTCATTGTAGTGAACTAACAAACTAGCTGTAGCCGGAGTAACTTTTTTCTTTTGTTTTGATCATCAGTGCATGTTTTGTTACTTCCTGAATGTGCCAAGATAATTTCTTAGCACAATAAACAACAACAACAAAAAAAATTAAACCCATTAAATGGTAAATTGCTTGTTATGGAGATAAACTAAAATCAAAAACAGTTAAAAAAAAAAGTCTTCATGCTACCATCATAAATTTCATAAGCTCTTTTGTCTTACTCAGTTCTTGGTCCCTCTGTTTATTAAGATATTTATCTCTTCATTGTAACTTGTTTAATTCTTTTTTGCTGATCTCGGTTTAATCGATTGGCTGCGCTCTGTTGCAGCTCAGACTGATGAGACGGTAGGTGGGGTGTGGGTATTTTTATGATCCATCCTCATCCTCTTTCCATCCTGTAAAGTGCCTAACGACAATCAATCCTGACACCCCTCAGAAGGCGATAGCATCAACCACAAGGTTGTATTGATTTGTGTTGAAGACTCCAGGTGATCTTTAGTCATCTCACAAACCTCACCCATCAGTCGACGGAAGAAAAAGAAAATGCTGAGTGAGAGTGAATCGAGTGTCTGAGATGAGCATGGTGACATTCATAGTAATTTTACAGTTACATCAAGTACTGTGTTCTTAATAACCTTTAAGAAATGGGAACTGTACTACTTAAATTAGTTAGATGATAAATCGCTCACTTAGATCACTTGCATTTATAATGAGTCAGATTAAAACAACTGCATTTCTAAGAATGGGAAGTCATTCTGTTAAAATGTTTAATTTCAGATAACTTACATGAGTTAATTTTTTATGGTTATCTGTAAACATTTTTTTTTCTTTGCATCTTACATTTAAAAGAATGTAAAGGAAAATGTAGCACTCATACTGTAACATACTGTAACATACTGTAACGTACTGTAACATACTG
>NC_056499.1:42131290-42133867 GCF_014905685.2 Nematolebias whitei | reverse complement strand
TAACATACTGTAACGTACTGTAACATACTGTAACATACTGTAACATACTGTAACATACTGTAACATACTGGTTGTGAGGATGCAGAACATTACAAATGAGACTGGAGTGTCATGATGTTCAGTGTTTTGGTTCAGTCCAGGCCACAGTGCCCCAGAGAAACCTGCTTAGAGTCTAAATGTCTGTCAGCATTATAAAAACATGCTTTTCTGTGAAGATAATGAGACAACTAAATATACTGTATTTTTCTGACTATAAGGCGCGATATCAATGAACGGGTCTATTTTTAAGGCGTAGCGGATTATAAGGCACATTAAGTGAAACAAAACAATCAGATAAGTCAAATTTTATTCAACTCATTCACAATAATCACATAAAATTGGTTTGAGGTCATTTAGCACAGAATCCATACATAAGGTGCACCGGATTATAAGGCTCACTGTCAATTTTAGAGAACATCAAAGTATGTAAATTGCGCCTTATACTCCAAAAAATATGGTAAGTAATACTATTTTGTGTGAAACTGTATTTTTTAAATCTTCGAGTCAATTGTTGTCAATATCCACCTAAAAAGAAAACAGTGTTTTTATTGTCTATGGTCAAGTGTCTGTTCAAAATATGTCATGAACCTTCTTATCTTATTAAAACTTAGGGAATGATCATTATTCATCTACAACACATCAACCCAGGTCCAAAGAGCTGCCACACTTACACTGAACTAAACTTGGTACTGACCTAAACTTTGGGGTGATGACTGAAACTTACGTAGAACATTTCACTTTTAATCAACGTTTAAGTACAACTTAAAGTACAAGTACTTTTAAGTACAACTTTTCAACTCCTCCCCCTTTCTAGGACAATAAAAGTAATCCTGTACAATAAACACTTTAATGTTTCTGTCTGCACTTGACCTGTCTTAGACCTTAATTGTTGGTATTTTTATATTTGCTTTATGTTTTATATCTTGTGTGATTCCTTGTGTATGTTCCTTTGTATTGAAACTCTGGCACAACAATTTCCTGTGGAATCAATAAAGTTCTAATTTATCTTATCTCTTAAATTCATAACATAAATAAAAGTTTGCCATTATCTTTATTGAGTCAACTCTGTCTTTCTATAAGCAAAATATCTAATAAACCACATAAGCTTTAATGAAATGTCTAGGAAATATGTAGTGCAGTGCATCTAAAAATAAGTAAATTAAGTAATGTTTATTAATGCCTATATGTTTACTCAGAGTCTGTGGCAATGTTATACTCAAATAAATCTGCTCCTCAAATAAATAATGTTATTATCTTACTTTATAAATATGAATATTTTTCTTCATTGCCCTGAGATGATTCTGCTGTGACTTGGCTCTATATACTGTAAATAAACTGAATTGAATTAAATCAAATAGCACATCACACACAAAAGAAAAAAAAATACAAAGTGCTTGGCAATAACCCTAAATCTTATACAATACAATAAAAAAACAATGTGAGTAATTAATACATGTAAATATATGTGAAAACGGCAACAACAACAAAATCAGAAAGAAAATAAAAACCTTGCAAATAAAAGCCTATAATCATAAAAAAAATAATAATAATCTTGTATCAACAGAAAAAAAGCTACTTTATTTTACATTTTGTTTAACTGTATCAAGCAAAGTATTTTTTATTACATAATTTTTATGCTAATTAGTAACTCTAAATGATCTCTGTGTTAGTGAGAGAATGAATAGTAGTTTGTCTCGTTTGTCTCTATGTGTCCATGTGATGGACTGGAGACCTGTCCAGGGTGCCCCCCGCCTCTCACACAGTGATAGTTGCATATGGGCACCAGTGACCCCCGTGATGCAAAAAGGAAGAAGCAGGCAAAGATAATGGATGGATGGACATAAATAAATTCCAAAGGTTGTCTAAGCATTCAATTTATTATTCAATAACCATTATTTTCCATTTATATACATGTTGAATCTTGAAATCTTGAAATCAGTAAGAAAATGTATGCATGGTGTTTAGCATCAAAGTGTAAGGTTCAGACATGACAGTATGAATGTAATGAACATGTTCAAACAATGTTGTGAATCAGTAGATTTTGTTTTTGTATTGTGGAAGTCAATAAAATAATAAAGATTACATGTCCTCATCTGCTGCCTCTGCGCAAGACCTAATGCGTTCACATTAATCACTTTCATGCATGTAGTTCTGCATATGTTCATGCGAGGTGCTAAAACTGTCAAAAGCTGATAGAAGGCAGTGCTCAGCCCCCTTTAGAAGAATCCCTCTGTCTTCATGTTTGTGCTAACAGCCTCATTTTCCTGCTTTGTAGGAATCTGGGCACCGTACAGGAAGTCACATGACCAAGACTTTCTGCAATCATTTGGAGGTCATTCAAATTCAGTTTAGATGTGGTGTAATTAATCAACATAAAGCATTCTGGAGAAACACAGCCCGTAGGTAAGCAGTGTTCAATAATAAAGTAGATGAAAAACATTTTTGACCATGCACTACAATATTCCTATTGGAAAGGCACAGGAAATACCTCTGTTAATCTGTTATTCATACACACACAAACACACACACATATAAATA
>NC_056499.1:42105032-42121290 GCF_014905685.2 Nematolebias whitei | reverse complement strand
TATATTCCCACATAACAACACGAAAAGGGGGAATTGGAAATACCCTCTGTCCATCGTTGCATGGTGTGAGGGTGATGAAAAAATTGGTTAGATGCTAACTTCCATTTTGGTTTGTGGATACATCTAGGCACAAGAAAGTTTATTTTCAAAATTGGGTGACCAGATCAAGACAGTTTGTACAAATAAATTATGTAAGATTTGACCTCTGTAATATCACATGTGGAGTTCCTCAAGGTTCTGTACTTGGACTATAGTTATTTATTTCATATGTGAATGACTTGATTAATGTGTCAGAACTCCTTAAATGTGTTCTATTTGCAGATGATAACACATTTTTTTGTTTGGGTAAAGATATAGAACGAATGTCGGAGTTGATGCAGACAGAATTTGTAAAAATACAAACTTGGTTTAAACTTAATAAATTATCATTAATCTTAGATAAAACTAACTATATAATAGAATAGAAAGAGAACTGTTGATGTTCCATTTACAGTCGAGGGTGTTGAGATTTGTAGAGTTAGTGAGGTGACGTTTTTGAGTGTTATCATTGATGAAAAGCTGACATGGAAACATCACATAAATTATGTAAGAACAAAAAAAAATAGCTAAATCTATTGCAGTACTGTACAATGTAAGGGAGTTATCAAATGATAAATCTCTGTATATGTTGTATAATGCAATAATTGTTCCACACTTTATTGTATTGATGTTTGGGGGAAAGTGTGAAAAACAATTACAAATCCTATTTTTGTTTTACAGAAAAGAGCTGTAAGAATTATTACCAGGAAGCATTTCAATCACCCATCAAGCACATTGTTTTATCAACTGAGTTAGTGAAGTTCCATGATTTGTTAGATTATAGTATTTGATCAGTTATGTATAGGGCACATAATAACACATTACCTTTAAATATCCAATTAAATTTTGTTTAAAAAAGAGAGTTGTTATAATCTTAAGGGGATAGAGATATTTCCATCCATCCATCCATTATCCATTCTAGAATTGCGCCGCTCAAGGTGGCTGCATGTTGGAGCAGCTCTGTTACTTTCATTCTGAGATTTTGCTTTTGGAAACTTTAATTCCTCTTTTTCTGGATGTAAATCACATTTTTTGGATGATTGTTTCCTCTGGTATCGAATGCTGTGCAGCTGGAAGGATTTTTACTGAAACTTTTTTTAGTTTTGGACATTTGTTATGATGCGTAACCATGGCAACAAGGCAGTTTTCTACAACAACAGCAGCTGATTAACAGCTCAAAAGCTGAAATAATACCTCAACTACAGCCCCAACTCTCAAATGAGTTGAAAAGGATGTTCTATGGACGCATTCTCATCTACCTGCCAGCTGTGCTCGAGTGCCTGACCACTGAGATCCTGGAACTAGCAGGAAACACGGCTCACGACAGCGGAAGAACAGGATCGTCCCTCAGCACCTACAATCGGCTGTCCGCAGCTATGAGAAGATCGGCAGACTTCTGGGAGGAGTGGCCATCACTCTGGGAGGAGTTCTGCCCAGCATTCAAGCGGTCCTACAGTCCAGGGGAACCAGGAGGCCAGTCGAGTCTGGGTGGACGGATCGGACGGCATCTGCAGCCAGTTTCTTAGGATCCACTGTGAGATGGACCTTTACAAGAGATCCTTCCTGTCTACAGCCATCAGTATCTATAACATCTCTTAATGAAATGAGGATCACGAGTTACAACAACAAAATAATTTCCCTCTGGGATTAATAAAGTATTTTTGAATTGAATTGAATCTTTACCCGCTTCTTCCATTTTGGGTCTTGGGGGTCGCCGGTGCCCATGTCCAGCAATCACTGTGCGAGGGGCGGAGTACACCCTGGACAGGTCGCAAGTCCATCACAGGGACACATAGAGACAAATGAGACAAACAACCATTCACTCTCTCACTCACAATAGAGATGTTTGTGAAACCTAAATTTATAACTAGTTTGAAGGGACGGTCTACTTCAAGCCAAGGAATTAGATTATGGAATAATCTGGAGAGTGATGTTAAAAATGCCAGATCAATGAGTATGTTTAAGAGAATTATCAAAGTTGGTTTGTTTAAAAAATATGAAATAGCTTAATGTGCATTTTTATGAATTGCTGCTCAAGAAGGAGTTGTTTATTTATATATTTTTGTTGTTTGAAGATTATTATGGTTTGAATTAATTTTTTTGGAAAAAGGGGCAGATATTGTAAGATTTTTTTTCTTCTTTCTGCTGCATTTCATTATATTTGTGATTGTATTTCTTATTGTATATAGAATTGTTTTGCTTTGTAAAAAAAACATTTTATAAAAAACAAACAAACAAACAACAACAACAACAACAAAAAAATCAAAGATGGCCACCACTATATGTAAACATTTTGAGCTGGATAACCAAAAATAAGCAATGAGCCAAATTCCTTTTTGGTGTGTGGCTGTATCTAGACATAAGAAAAGTTCCTTTCAAGAAAACACACCCTGGCTGACAATGGTGAGACAGGGTGTGGGTCTGTTGGTGGATAAACTTACTCCCTTTACTTGCCAGCATCCATCAATCTGCACCAGGTTGGACAAGAAAAAATATTTCTGTTCATCAAAAACAGATGTTTTTTTTTTAATTATTATTATTGTCCCAATTTGTGCAGTGATGGATCCAGGCAAAACTCAATGTAACTCCTACCAACTTGAATATCTTGCACCACAAACATTAAGGTTAACTTGCATTTCATGTTCATTTCCAGTCTAGAAAAACATCTCACATCTTGTACACTACAAACATTCACCATTCAAACCATTCAGCGACGGAGGGGCATCGGCGTACCGCTTGTTTAACCTTTATCCATCCCAATAAATAATTAAATTGTTTATTAATGTTGACAAAACTTTATTAAAACAGCCAGTTCTTGTCCATTCTTTGACACACGTGAGATGAATCACGAGCCTTAATATTTTAAAACGTTCAAGTTAATGTCAAGGAGTATTGAACAATTGTGATCAGGTCAAGTCCTCAAGCGAAGGACGTGGAAGAGTTACTACTTCAAAGTGCGCTCTTAAGCAGGCTTTCCCTGTCTTTTGGGACTCAGGTAGTGCGCTCTGCTTCATGCTAATAATGCAGTCCATCAGTCTGTCTTTAATGGAATTTAGGCCATACGTGACAGGAATATCTTCCTCTTCAAAGTCACGTTGGTTGCATCGACAGTCTCCTGCTCATCAACTGCTCTGGCAGAAATGTGAAAGTCAAGCATTCTCAAGCGTTTGCTCTTTGCACGAGCTTCGTCTTCTGAATATCTGCCGTTTTTTGGGGGGCGGCCATTTTAATATTCAAACCAAGCAGAGAGAACAAGTGCATAGGGACAGCGGCCATTTGAATAATTGAAGAGGCTCCGTAGTGCCAGAGGAGCTTCTCTCCTTTTTTCTCTCTCTGCCATATTTTCCTCTACGTCTCCTCTCCAGCTTCTTGAAGTTTGTCCCAGAAAGCAGTCTGGGACGCGTGTATCTACAGCAGCTGATCCAACAATCCCAATGGGTTGATGGAAAAATATAAAAAGGAAGAAACAAGGATTTTTCTTTCACAGTGAAGGAAATGTGGGGGCCAAACATTTTTTGACAGAGAAGTGGCTTTGGACCAAAATGAGGGATAAAAAGAATCAACTAAAGCCATCTTTGCCCATAATTTGTTAAACACTTTCACTCAGCTTTTCCCAACTGTGCCCTTCAATTTGTTTGACAAACTTTAAACCCATGATGTCTAAATAAATCAGAGGGGAAAAAAAGACTGACTTAGGCATAAAGCCATTTTAAATTTTTGTGTTCTTTTTCACTTTTATCTTGTTTGTCTAGCGGCCATTCTGGTTCCTCAATTATGTCTGTAAACAAAAAGACTGAACGAAAGTTGGACCTTTATTGCACATTATCATTCTCCACGAAGCTTCACATTTATAAATAAATACAGTACATTAATGTTTAATTTTGCTACTATATAGTAGTACAAACAATCTTACACAATTAAAATTGCATCTCCTCCTGGCTATCAACAAGAATGTTGAGTGTTAACATGTAATAGTAATATCTATAGTTTGTGGATGATGTTGAGTGTGGTCAAATGTTTTGGAACAAATAAAGACAGGGTTCATATGAACAGTCTGCAGCAGGTCTTCTTACAGCTGCTTGGATGAGACATTGACAATGTCACATGGAGTGAGATGGCGTGCATGTATGTGTGTGTTTGTCTGTGTGTGTGTGTGTGTGTGTGGGGGGGGGGGGGGTGTCACCAACCCTCACAAAGTTGTCCCATGTTTCTCATATTAGTCACAGAAAAAAAACCCAATTCAATTCAATTCAGTGTATTTATATAGCGCCAAACCACAACAAAGTTGTCTCAGGGCACTTTACAGGAATATTCACTTACATAAAAGCCAATTTGTAAAGTTCTCTATCTAAGGAATCCAGCAGACAAGTTGAATCTTGGCTTTGTTGCAGTCTCCCATCCTGAGCAAGCACAGTGGCAACAGTGGAAAGAAAAACTCCCTTTTAAAAGGAAGAAACCTCCAGCAGAACCAGGCTCAGGACAAGCGTCCATCTGCTTTGACCGGCTGGTTTGAGAGGACAGGAAGGAGAGACAGATGAACACAGAATAGTAGGTCCAGGTATAGGTCCAGGTGTAGGTCCAGGTATAGGTCCAGGTGTATCTGAAAGACAAAAAAATACTTGTTAAGGATAGAAAAAATAATTACAAATACAAAACAGGTTGAGCAGAGTAAGTAAAGACAGTAGCAGAGAGAAAAGTGTGTTCAGTTTGTCCTCCAGCAGTCTAAGCCTATAGCAGCATAACTAAGGAACAGCTCAGGAAACCCAAGCCGACACTAACTATAGGATTTAGCAAAAAGGAAAATCTTAAGCCTAGTTTTAAAACTGGATAATGTGTCAGCCTCATGGACAGAGATTGGAAGTTGGTTCCACAAGAGAGGAACCTGATAACTGAAAGATCTGCCTCCCATTCTGTTTTTGTAAATTCTAGGATCCACAAGTAAACCAGCAGCCTGAGAGCGAAGTGCTCTGTTAGGAAAATATGGAACAATAAGATCTGTAATATAAGATGGAGCTAGGTTGTTGAAAGCTTTGTAGGTTAGAAGTAAGATTTTGAATTATATTCTGGATTTGACAGGGAGACAATGGAGAGAAGCTAAAACTGGAGAAATATGATCTCTCCTACTAACTCCAGTTAAGACTCTGGCAGCAGCATTTTGGATCAACTGAAGACGTTTTAAAGAAGTATTTGGACACCCAGATAATAAACCATTGCAATAGTCCAGTCTAGACGTGACAAATGCATGGACCATTTTCTCTGCATCATTTTTAGATAAGATGTTTCTAATCTTTGTGATAGTACGCAGGTGGAAGAAGGCAGTTCTAGTAATGTTTTTAATGTGGGGGATAAAAGACATGTCCTGATCAAAAATAACACCAAGATTTTTAACATTAGAGCTGGGGGACAGATTAATACCATCTAAGGAGGGAGAAAGACTGAAAAATTAATTCCTAAGGTGCTCAGGTCCAAAAACCAAAACCTCAGTCTTGTCTGTATTTAAAAGCAGAAAAGTAAGGGTCATCCAGGTTTTTATGTCTTTAAGACATGATTGTTGTCTAAGTAACTGATTGGATTCATTGGGTTTAATGGACAAATATAATTGTGTGTCATCAGCATAACAATGAAAATGTATCCCATGCTGTTTAATAATTTTACCGAATGGAAGCATATATAAAGTAAAGAGTATTGGTATTAGATTTTTTTTTTTTTTTTTTACATTTACAAACTGGAATCTATCAGACATATACAATTTAAACCATTATAGAGCTGTTCCTGTAATCCAAACATCATTCAATCCTCTGTAGTAAAATATTGTGATCAGCCATATCAAATGCAGCACTGAGGTCTAACAGGACCAGTATAGACACAAGTCCATTGTCTGAGGCCATGAGAATATCATTAGTTACTTTTACTAGTGCTGTTTCTGTGCTATGATAAGCTCTAAACCCTGACTGAAACTCTTCACACAGATTATTTCTGTTTAGATGTTCACGCAACTGACCTGCAACTATTTTCTCTAGAATTTTTGAGATGAAAGTTAGATTAGATATAGGTCTATAGTTGGCCAGAATTTCTGAATCAAGGTCAGACTTTTTAAGTAAAGGTTTAATTACAGCAACCTTAAAGCTCTATGGTACATAACCATTCATTAAAAACAAATTAAGTAGATCCAAAATGTGGACATTAATTAGGGGAAATAACTCTTTAAACAATCTGGTTGGGATGGGATCTAGTAGGCATGTGGATGGTTTGGATGAGGTTATTATATTTGACAATTCAGAGAGCTCAACAGGACAAAAACTGTCCAAACATAAACCAGGCTCTAGTGAAATTTTTAAAGTTGCCTCATTTGACAGGGGACTAGAGATAGTAGAAGGAAGGATGGTTTGAATTTTCTTTCTAATTGAAATAATTTTATTTATAAAGAATCTCATGAAGTCATCACTACTTGTAGTTGTAGGGATACATGGTTCAACAGAAATGGGACTTTTAATTAGTCTAGCAATAGTACTAAACAGAAACCTAGGGCTAGTTTTATTCTCCTCTATTAAAGATGAGTAATATAAAGTTCTAGCTTTATGGAGAGCTTTTTTATATGTTAGCAGACTATCTTTCCAAGTTAAATAAAATTCTTCAATATTAGTAGAGCGCCATTTTCTCTCCTGGTTTCTAGATGCCTGCTTTAAAGTACGTAACTCAGAATTGAACCAAGGAGCCAGTTTCCTCTGATTGATTACTTTCTTTTTCAGTGGAGCAATTTTATCAAGTGAAGTTGCATTGCAGTTGTAATATGATCAACTAGATGATCTAAGTCTCTGTTCTCTGATGCATTACTCTGCAAGACAGAGGAAAGCATTGATGGAAGAGATTGTTTAAATTTGGTTACAGCATTTTCTGATAAGCACCCGCTGAGATGAAATTTACTCTCAGTGACTGTGTAGTCATTTAATGTAAACTCAAAGGTTATTAAAAAAATGGTCGGACAGAACAGGATTTTGAGGAACTATTACCAAGTCCTTAATCTCTATACCATAGGTCAGAACTAAATCAAGAGTGTGGTGATAAGAATGAGGAGATGTGCGGACGTTTTTGGTAAAACCAAATGTCTATTAAATTATTAAAGGCTATGCTTAAACTATCACTCTCAACATCCACAAGAATAATGAAATCACCCATTATGATGATTTTATCAGTATTTAATAATTATTCAGTTAATAATTCTGAGAATTCAGACAAAAACTGAGAGTAAGCACCTGGTGGACAATATATAACAACTAGTAAAAGTTGCTTTTCTGATTTCCATATTGGATGAGAAAGACTGTGATTCAAAGGCATCATAACTAATAACTGATTTGGCAATAATCAATAATCCTGACTGAAAAATAGAAGCTACTCCTCCACCTCGGCCAGTTGTTCTAGGAACATGAAAATTTAAACAATTAACAGGAGTGGATTAATTTATACTAACAAAATCCTCCTGTTGTAGCCAAGTTTTTGTCAGACATAATAAATCAATATGATGATCAGTTATCAGTTCATTAACTAACAGGGATTTAGAGGAAAGAGATCTGATGTTCAATAATCCACATTTAATGAATTTATGATTTTGCTCTGGTAAAGTAACTGTGTTTATTCTAATCAGATTTTTATGGTTTATATTTTTAGAGTTGATTTTTTGTTTATTTAATTTGAGCCGTGGGCGAGTTGACACTGTTTCAATGGGTGTGTGTGTGTGTGTGTGTGTGTGTGTGGGGGGGGGGGGTATCAGAGGAGAAGAAGCAGCAGAGAGGTGTGGAGGACTACAACTCTGCTTCCTGGACTGGACCCTGGGTTGTCAGTCATTTGGGGGATAAATAAAACCAGTCCTATTTCTAGAAAGAAGAGCGTCTCCGTCCAAAGTGGGATGGATGCCATCTCTTCGCATCAGACCAGGTTTTCCCCAGAAAGAACTCCAGTTATCTATGCAGCCCACGTCGTTGTCAGAACACCACCTGGACACACAGCGGTTAAACGACAACATATGGCTAAACATGTCATCGCTGGTCAGGTTGGGGAGGGGGCCGGAGAAAACTACGGAGTCCGACATGGTTTTAGCAAAGTCACACACCGAAGCAACATTAATTTTAGTGACCTCCAATTGGCGTAACCGGGTGTCATTAACCGCCGACATGAATAACAATCTTACCGTATTTAGCCTTAGCCTTAGCCTTACTCAGCATTATGATTCTATGTCGCCCACTCTGGCCCCCGGAATGCATTTGACTTTGGCCGCTGGAGTCCCTAAAGCCACGTTTCGGACTATGGAGCTCCCAATAACCAGGGTCTGCTTCTCAGCGGGTGTGTCACTGAGCGAGGAAAATCGATTAGAAACGTGAACGGGTCGGTGGTGAACTGGGGACTTAGCCTTAGCACTATGCTTGCTCCGGACCATCACCCAGCTGGCCTGTGGTCCCGGCTGCTCGGGGTCTGCTGGAGGACCGCTAACGGGAGCTAGCCTATGTGGTTCCGCACTGTCTAAGGGGACCTTCATCACCGACTGAGCATTTTAAAACAAACTTCATCGTGTAAATTTTTGGAACTTGTTCAAATTTTTGGCAACACAAGATTGAGGGCCTATGACTCAAAAGAAAAAATAAAGGAATCTTGTTCAAGGTTCAAAGTTCTTTATTATCATTCGCATCACAGGTGGTACATGAGGTGGAACAAAATTGTGTACACAAGTTCACAGTTACACCCCAAAATAGCAAAAATATAAAGTATTAAAAAGAAACAGTATACGAGGATCTAAGATATACACTAAACAATAATAATGTAATATAATAAAATGTATTAAACAGCAGCCTGAACATGAGTTGGTTGTGAGCAGATGGGTAAGAATATAGCAGCTTAATGGCAAGAAATCAGCAGCATGGATAATCAGCAGCACAGATAAGTCGCATATCACCAATTGAAGTGGTATAACGGTGTTTTTTTTTTGTTTTTTTTTCTCTTTACAGTGGTTGTCCTGGTTAGAGATTCATGAGTCCAACAGCCTCAGGGTATAAGCTGCTCCTCAGTCTACTGGTACTAAAAGTAATGCTCCTTAACCTCCTTCCTGAGGGGAGCGGGTCAAAGAGTGTGTGTGCTGGGTGAGTGGGGTCCTTCATGATGCAGGTGGCCCTCTTCCTACATCTGGAGGTGTAGATGTCTGTAATGGTGGGGGAACTGACTCCAACAGTCTTCTGTGCAGCCTTCACCACTGTCTGATGAGCTTTTTTTCTGCAGCTGTGCAGCCTCCATGCCACATGTTGATGCTGGAGCACAGGATGCTCTCCACTGCACACCTGTAGAAGAAGGTGAGGACTGAGCTTCCCAGACCAGCTCGCCTCAGCCGCCTGACAAAGTAGAGTCTCTGATGAGCTTTCTTGATCAGGCTGGTAGTGTTGTTGCTCCAGCTGAGGTTGTCATTCAGGTGCACACCCAAGTACTTGTAGGCGGAGACCACTTCCACCGCAGATCCTCCTATCTTCCCCAGTGTGTGTGTGTGTGTTTGCTCCTTCTGAAATCCACGACCATCTCTTTCATCTTCTTCAAATTGATGTGAAGGTTGTTCTTCCTGCACCAGCTCTCCAGATGTTCCACTTAAAGACGTCAGAGAGGAAGCAGAGAAATATGCAAGGGATTTTCTGGAGAAAGAGGACAACTCTGATGAAGATAACATGTAAACACATTTTATTTATTTATTTATTTATTTTTTCACTGTGAACTTTCATGTCTTTGTTTTAGAAAATAAAATGTTTCCAGGTCAAAGAGAGAATGTTAAAACATGTTTTATACTTCATCCTGGATACATATCATAACCCATTCAGCTCAGTAGCTAGCTCAAGCTTAAATTATCCACATTTTATTTGTGTATATTACCATGTACTATAAAAGGTTTTCAATCACCTAATAAAAATCACAGTTCACAACGAAAAAATATAAAAAATGAACCATCTAAATTTAATTTTAAAATGCACTTTAAAAAAATGTGTTGACTGCAAGCAAACACACACACACACATACATGTGTGTGTGTGTGTGTGTATGTATATAAAACTGCTAGAAACATACATTTCTGACATATTGTCCAGACAGTTTTAGCTCTTTGTGAAGTTGTTCCTTTCAGTCACTGTGTCCTTGCAGCCTGTGGTTACTCTTGCCTTGAGATCTGCTTCCTCATTTCAACATCATGCTGCTCCATTATTCAGCAACACAGAATTACCAGCTTCAACACCGCTTTTGAAATATTTCACCACACCCTGCCTCACACAGTAGAAACGTTGACTTCCTTTCCTGGCACTTACAAACTGTAGTTTCACATAAAAGTAGACCGTCTGCACTCACATGTGGCTTTAATACATGTGACTGACGTTTTTGTCCTCAGTTGTATACAAACCAGAGTTTTTGCAGTTTACACAGGCAGCTCTGTAGCCTTAACTCACAGAAAGTGTCAGATTGAGCTCATGTGTGAACAGGGCAACCAATTCTCGGAAGAATTCACGGTGAGTGCTTGTGCATGCTCATGAGGATTGCTGCCTCAGACTCTCCTCTGCCCGCCTGTCTGTTAGTTTCCACTTGTTTGTCGACTGTGGTTACACACAGTTTAGACATCACCACAGAAACTGTCATCATCAGGAACAACTCGGGCTCCATCTCTCATCCCTTTCATGCTGTAAACAAAACACTGATTTCAGAAACATACTTATTGCATCAAATTTGTATTGTGTACACTCCACCCACGTATTCCTTGAGAGTATTTCAAATAGTTAAATACACCTCACATGAAATAATTCCAGCTTGTGTGAAAAGGCATTTGTAGGCAGTCTCTGCACCTACTTCACTTGACATTCTTTGATGTTTATTTTGCAGAATCAGCTTGAGCTGAGAGAGTTTTGATGCGGCCTCATTAACCTATAAAATACTTTAATGCAAGCAAACAGCTCATAAATATGTCTTCTAATGTGCAGTGAACACATCCACAACAAAGAAAACATGATAAAAGACCTCGTTTTAACAAAAGTCTTGATCTACTTGATGTAAATTCATGTTAAATCATTTTGGATGCTTTTATTTCATTTTTATTTTTAGATGAATTGAACATACCATTACAGAATTTTTGGCATACAGTGGCATAGAGAGGCATAGGCTTATAAATAAATAAACTAATAAACTAATAAATAAATAAACAACTAAATAAATATGTGAATACATTTTGCTGGAGCGGTTCGCAGCCGAGTGTGAAGAGACCAGGATGAGGATCAGTTCCTCCAAATCCGAGGTCATGGTCTTGAGGCGGAAAAGGGTAGAGTGCCTTCTCTGGGTCAGGGAGGAGGTCCCAAGTGGAGGAGTTCAAGTATCTTAGGGTCTTTTTCACAAATGAGGGAAAAATTAAGCGAGAGATTGATAGATGGCTAGGTGCAGCATTTGCAGTGAAGCGGGCGCTGTACCGGTCTGTCATGGTGAAGAGAGAGCTGAGTCAAAAGGTGAAGCTCTCAATTTACCGATCGATCTACGTTCCCACCCTCATCTATGGTCATGAGCTTTGGGTTGTGCCCGAAAGAACAAGACCTCGGATACAAGCGGCCGAAATGAGTTTTCTCCGCAGGGTGTCTGGGCTCTCCCTTAGAGACAGGGTGAGAAGCTCGGTCATCCGGGAGAGACTCAGAGTAGAGTCGCTGCTTCTCCACGTCGAGAGGAGCCAGTTGAGGTGGCTTGGGCATCTGGTTAGGATGCCTCCTGGACGTCTCCCTGGTGAGGTGTTCTGGACACGTCCCACCGGGAGGAGACCCAGGACACACTGGAGGGACTATGTTTCTCGTTTGGCCTGGGAGTGCCTTGGGATTCCCCCAGAGGAGCTGGTCCAAGTGGCTGGGGGAGAGGGAAGTCTGGGCCTCCCTACTTAGGCTGCTACCCCCACGACCCGACATCGTATAAGCAGAAGAAAATGGATGGATGGATAAATACATGTTTATTTCTTAGTTTGGATACTTCTGTACCTTTACCTTTGTTTTTTTTTGTTTTGTTTTGTTTTTTTCTTGGTGTGTCAGATTTTTACGATTTTCCCAACTATAAATTATCAACAAAGAAAAAAAAGATGTTAACTATAAGTAGTGCAAGTTTTAAGGCATTCATTTGTAACATTTTGTTTTTACTTTAAAACGATATTTTGTTACTTTATACAATCCACATTGGCATATGAATAAATGTAACTTTAAAGGAGGTGAATGGACTGTACTTACTGTATATATCTCCTTTCTATATCTTATCAAGATACTCAAACCTCTTTACGTGCAGGTGGAGGTACAACTACTAACTCCACTGTCTTCAGTCTGCAGTGTGTGACCTTGGTCAAGAACCTCCACTCACAAATCCTAGTTTAATAATGCTTCCAATGTTTAAGTGTGTGTGTGTGTGTGTGTGTGTGTGTGTGTGTGTGTGTGTGTGGAGGGGGGGGTGTTTGTACAAGCATGTTTAAAATCAGTTTCTGATCTCAGCACCAAACCGTTCCATTCATATCAGTGTTATTTGTATTCATTCTACATAATTTGCATAACAATAAAAATAAAAAACTCTTGGTAATTTACCGATAACAATAAAAAACTGGCATTTATTGAAAAGTGCACACTGCTTTTTCATTCCAGAGTTTTAGAAGATCATCATTTTATTAAAAAGGAGCTTATTTGGTCAACCCAAAAGATAAAACATTTGCTACGCAATGCTCAAAGCACATACTGATATTTACTCTCAGCTACTAAAACATCACATTTCTGCTCTAAATCTGTAAAACTGACTAAGATATAGGCATTTTTGTGCTGGTTCATATTAAGATGTGCTGGCTATCATGAATTGTATTGACTTCAAACTCAGTCAGTTGTAGATGAACGTGACATGTTAAATTTTTTTTATGGGATTATTGCTATTTTTTGATAAGGGATAAACAAGTTTAATTCAATTAATGATAAGATTATAAGCAAAAAAAAACTATTCTGCAATTAGTAGTAATTGAAGTTTGTTTTGAAAACATCTTAGTTACAACCAGAACAAGTTATAGCACTGTTACAATTACTTTTATGGCCATTTTATATTTGTCAATGACAGCTGGCAGTGCTGGCCCTTTTTAATGTCAGCTGATCGTGATGACATTTTAAAACTAAGTTTATTGTATCTTATTCATTCAGCTTTATTTATCCATGTTAGTCTCATTGAGTCATGCGGACTCATTTACAAGAGAGACCTGTTTTAGACAGACAACATATAAAGTACAGACAACAAAAAACTAGAGGAAAATGCTATTAAAATCAAAGTAGTGTTTTAAAACAATAAAACAAGGTGCCATATAAAACATGGTAAAACTAAATATACGAACATATTTGCTTTGATGTTTCTATTGACCCTATCACATGTTTTATTCAGTTCAGTGTATTTATATAGCACCAAGTCACAACAGAAGTCATCTCAGGGCACTGAACAGAAACATTCATATATAAAAATAATAATTAACACTATCTGAGGAGCAGATGATTTGAGTTTAACTCCATCACATAACTCTCATCCTGAGCAAGCATGAAGGTGACAGTGGAAAGGAAAAACTGTTTCATGAAGAAGAAACCTTTAGCAGAACCAGGCTCAGGACAAGCGGTCATCTGCTTCGACCGGCTGGGTTTGGTAGGAACAAGAAGGAGGAACAGATACACAATAGCAGGTCAAGAATCACATGTTAAGATAGAAATAGTATCAAATGAAAACTATTTAATTTAAATAAATTATGTCAATTTGTCCTCTAAGCGTATGGCAGCATAACAAGCCAAACCATAACTATAGAATTAATCAAAAAGGAAAGTCTTAAGTCCGGTCTTAAAACTGGACAATGTGTCAGACTCATGGACAGAAACTGCGAGTAGCGGCCCTCCACGGAAAAACATTCAACGGGGCTGCTGCTAACATCGCCTTTTTCGAGGAAATCATTTGATTACCGCGAGAAAAAAACACGTTTGAAAAGGTGATGGCATCGTCCAGTGGGTAGCGGCCTGCCACAGAAAAGCACTCCTCTGCACTTACCTTGAACAAGGCTGCTCGTCTCAGCTTCTCCTCGGGGAGGAAGAGCTCACCGGGATGGCAGGAGGTTGGCGTGGCAGAGACCCAGGCATCCTTAGCAAAAGTTGTGCCAGTCAAAGCTGGACAACTTTTCCTTCTTCATTCTTCAGACAGTGCTAGCTAGCTGAAAAAATGGGAGCCGATTACCCGGTCTCACCGTAATTTATACGAACTGGGGGTGAGGCCCACACAGCAGGTGGGCGTGGACTACAGTTTTCTGTGCTGCGCACGAAGGGATAAACCCACTAGCGATAGTCTTAAAGGGCGCAGCCTGTATGAAATAGAACTGGAAGTTGGTTCCACAAGAAAGGATCCTGATAACTGAAAGACCTTCTTCCCATTCTGCTTTTAGAAACTCTAGGAACTACAAGTAATCCTGCAGTCTGAGAACAAAGTGCTCTGTTAGGAAAATGTGGAACAATAAGATCTGTAATATACTTTGTAAGATGGAGCCAGGTTGTTGAGAGCTTTGTAGGTTAGAAGTAAGATTTTGAACTAAATTCTGGATTTGACAGGGAGCCAATAGAGAGAAGCTAAAACTGGAGAAATATGATCTCTCCTACTAACTCCAGTTAAGACTCTGGCAGCAGCATTTTGGATCAATTTAAGATTTACCTGGTTAAATAAAGATTAATAATAAATAAATAAATACTTTTTAAAGAAGTATTTGGAAGTATTTGTTTAAAATCCCCTAAAGAAATTCAGTTGGACAGCTTTAGTTCTTGACTCCTTCTTCTTTCGGCTGCTCCCTTCTTCAGGGATTGCCACAGCAAACGAAGTCGCACGAAGACTTGACAATTATTTTTTACGCCAGATGTTCTTCCTGACAGCTATCTAGGGCGCCCTGGGGAGCAGATGGTGGGGGTTAAGGGCCTTGCTCAAGGGCCCAGAGTGGAGCAAATGAGGGTGGAGGCAGGTGTGACTGCTTCACCTATCCCACCCACATTTTTATGTTGTTGGTACCAGGAGTTGAACCAGCAATCTTCCTATCACAGGCCCACCTTCTCTAACCTGTGTGCCACCACTACCCTTTTCTATCTCTATAAAGTTAATAATTTGTAAAGGTGCATCCAATGATTATTTCCTTAAAGTTCCATTAAACTATAACATTCTTTAAATATTTAAAATATATAAAATATTTTACTATTAGACAGTGTGGACACCAGACAAACATCTTGAATGTTTAGTGCTCAGCACATGTGGTGTGAATGATTCTCAGCTACTACCACACAAAATGTAATGTCACCATAATTAAAATTGACCCAGTTTTAGCCATTTACTGTATGTGCTTCTTTAGGCAATATGGCTATGGCAGCCATCTAGAATCAGGTTGACTCAAAATGTTAATTAGCTGTATTGCACATCCACACAAGTACATCCATCGTTTTATTTTTACATTTATTTATTTTACCCATTTTTCTGTGCAGGGTCGTGGGTGAGCAGCTTCTTCTTTCCAGCAGTTTTTATGCAAAAGGTGAGGTGAACCTTGGACCAGTCCATCACACAGAGATGATCAAATATTCATGCTCTCACTCACACACAGAGACAATTTAAAGTTACTATTTCCCCTATCGTGTTTTTAAACTGTGGAAGGAAACTTGCGTGCCCATAGAAAACCCACGCACAGGAAGAATATGCAGACACAGGCAGTTACATCAAAAGGCGATAATTATGACATGGGATACATTTCAGAGTTGCAAGATTCTGCATTATATCCACCTAGAGTACTAAATAATTTAAATACATGAAGAATAGTCAAACAACACGGGCTCAGCTAAAACACATTAGAACAAGTGAACAAGGAAGCTATAACCTAATTGTATCCAGTCACATTCATATGGCTTTGTAACAAATTGTTTACAAATTATTTCCATTTTTGTTGAGAAAAATAAATACATTTGAGACAATATAACAATTAAACCTCTTGGTTAAAATCCAACAAAGAAACAAAATGTTTTTTTTTTAATCTGCTTAATTTGCCTGATAGTGAGAGAACTTTGTTAAGACTACAGTACATAAAAATACAAATAGCATATTAGAGTAAAATATGCAAAATTATACGAATA
>NC_056499.1:42098750-42104632 GCF_014905685.2 Nematolebias whitei | reverse complement strand
ACAGGTCATCCATCTGTATGAAGATCCTTTGAAGCGTATGCAGGAAAACAAGCCTGGTTTAAACCATTTTTAAGGTTTACATAAAAAAAACACAAGAAACAAACATCTTCAGATACAGTTTAATTGTGTTAATGTTTATGAAGCATTCATTCTACTGAGATGCATTTTTCTTCTGTACATTTTCTGCATTTTTCTCATTCTACAGTTTTTGTGCTATTTCAACAAATTGTATATGAAATCTTTCAGCTCGTTCAGGACAAGGATGCTATGAGTTTTGGTATTGGTGTACCTTTAGCATTTATGAAATATTTAGCCTTTTCTGACACTTTTTCCTCATAGAAATTGAATTGAGCTCATTTTCCATCCTTCACACCTTTACATCTGTTTACAACCTTTTACTGCTCCTTTCACTTTTTGTTCTGGTTCAGTTTCTTTCAGCTTCCTTATGCAAATTTCAACTTTTTCCAGCTACTTTCAGCTAATTTTAGTTTGTTTTTTCCAGCTGTTTTGTGATCCTCATATTATTTCTGCTAACTATAACTGTGTTTCTTTTAACTTGTTTCAGCTAATTTCAGCTTATTTGTGCATGTTTCAGATTTTTCTGCTATTTCAGCTACTATTTAGCTGTTTTATGCTAATTTTAGCTAGTTTTTTTTTTTTGTTTACTATTTCCATCATTTTTACACTTATTTAAACTTTTTTCAGCCTAATTCAGCAAAATTGTGCTCTCTCCCCATACTTCTGGTAACTTAAGCTTCTTTATGCTTTTTAGCGACTTTACAGCTGTTTTTTTTTTCTTTCCCAATTTTAGCTTTTTTCAGACAATTTCCACTTTTTTGTGCTAATTCCTGTTTCTTTCAGCCTGATTTGACAAACATGCTCTTACTGCATTCTTCTGCTAATTTAAGCTTGTTCTACCTTTTCAGATAGCTTTTTTTAAGCATTTTTAGCAACGTTAAGCTGTTTTCAGATAAATTCAAGTTTTCCATGTTCATTTCTGCTACTTTCAGACTTTTTTCTGCTAAATTAAGCTTGTTATACTCCTTTCAGCTTTTTCTGCTTGTTTCAGCATTTTCTGCTCTTTCAGCTACCTTTTAGTTCTTTTGATGCTAGTTTTAGATTTTTCAGCTAATTCCACATTTATTTAGCTCACCAGTTCTTTCGGCTTCCTTCTGGTAGTTTAAGCTTCTTTCTGCGTTTCAGCCACTTTTCAGCATTTTTTAGTTTTGTTTTGTTGCTAATTTCAGCCTTTTTTAGCTAGTTTCCTAATTTTTGTATTAATTTCTGTGTATTCACATAATTCAGCAAACATGCTCTTTCTGCTTTCTTCTATGACTTTAGGCTTGTTCTTCCATTTCAGCTACATTTCAGAAGTTTATTTATTTATTTATTTTTTAGCTAATTTCCGTTGTTTTTCAGCAAGTTCGTCTGCAATGAGCATTCACACTGCATTTTCGCAGAAATGCAATTTCTCTAGTTTACAATTGTTCCTTTATGCCTTAGAACAAAAACTATGGGTTTGTTTTATTGGCATTGCAATTGAGTGTTGCTGTTGTATAAAATTAAATAGTTCTGAAAAGGATACATTATGAATTTATATTGCCCTTAAATGAAAAACATAATGAGCATGTGCATATTTTGAAGAAGCGTGTTAACATTGATTTGATGGTGCAGATCTGCTGGGGGTTTAACACAGACGGTCCAACCCTCCCCCTCTTTCCTTCTGCTTTTATTTTTAATTTTTCTGCTTGGGAAACCTTGACTTAAAATTAATTTTTCATCACAGCATAAAGAAAATGCTGAGAGCTAAAAATCCATTGATTTAAATGTTTATTTAGTGTTTTCAGAGGAGGTGGAAAGTGTTTGGTTAGGGGATGTTGTCACAGAGCAGCATACGAAGGATGACTGTGAAGTAAAGACTAAGGATTTATGAAGAGAATACGTTTACAATATCAATAAGGTTTATATTTATGCAGGTGTATCTAAGTTAATAAAATAATATCAGATGAGGTATTAACTCATTTAGTGTTTCAAATTATCCATCTAAAAATGTCTAAAAAGTCTAAAAGTTTTTTTAAAACAAGTTATACATAAAGTTAGAATGTGCTAATGTTCACAAAGGTACTATGACACCTAATATGCTTTATAAGAGTTTTGTTTTAGCTTAAAAAAGATTTGGTCTAAAAAAACAACCTTACTGAAAACTAAAACACACTCCAAGGTTTTCCCATGTTATATTTTGTCTTCTACTCAGTGAATAGTTCACCCTTGCATGAATCACCGCATCACCGTGGTGGAGGGGTATGAACGCCTCAAGGACCCCAGAAGCTATTCTGTCCGAGGCAGGTTGCTCCGGGTCAAATTGGTTCTGAGTTGGGGACTTGACTAAGCACAATTCAGTCAGCACAAAATGACTAAAGACAAAAAGATGATACTTTGTTGCCTGAATGAGGGATCCCTGGGCCTCACCTTAGAGCTATGCTCGGGGTAGAGGCTCGTCAGTGACTGTCTGGTGACTGGACCTTCACCTATGGGTGCTGTCCAAGTACAGTGAGGATGTGCATCAATAGAACAAAGTGAATCTTCAAGTATGAGCTGAAAAAAAAACAGTTTTATAGACTGGGCAACAATCTAACAATTGAAATGTTGATGGTCTGATACCTGGTTTCTGAAAATGACTTTTTGTATGTCAACTCGATGGTGGAGAAGGAGCTGAAGCCTGTGCAGAAGGTTAGGAGACACTAATTAGATCTTGTCCCTCTCACCTAATCCCCATAAAAGGCTTTAGAACCAATCTCCTGTAGATGGACTCTGAAGCATCCCCGGATGAAAGGAAACAAGCAAATGTGTTAGTTTCCATACAACCTCCTGGCGTCACATTGACCAAACATTGGCATCTTCCCCCAGTGGATGAGAAACCGATTCCCTGAGCTGGGAATAAAGTTGAACTTTTTGTATCTCTTAAAATATGTCCTGCAGGTTTCAGATTTAGATATGTGGCATGATATGGGACTCGGGCAGCACGGTGGAGCAGTTGGTAGAGCTGCTGCCTCTCAGCGAGCAGGTTACATTGGTTCAAATCCCGGTCTGGGGGCCTTGCAGAAGAAATGGCTGACAAACAGCTGAAATTAGCCAAGAACATGCTGAATTGTAGCTGAAATTGAAGAAGAGGCCAAAATTAGCAGAAGAAAGCAGAAAAGACATATTTGCTGAATTAGGTGTAAATAAGAAGAAATGAGCACACAAATCAAGACATTAGCTAAAAAAAAAGGCTGAAATTAGCAAAAATTAGCTGAAAAGTAGCTGAAAAGGCAAAAAGTAATCTTAAACTACTGGAGGGAAGCAGATAAAAACTGAAATGAGCTAAAAATATGTGGAATTAGCTGAAAATGCTAAAATTAGCATCAAAGGAGTTAAATAGTGGCTGAAAGAGCAGAAAACTGTGAAATTATGAGAAAAAAGCTGAAAGCAGCATAACAAGCTGAAATTAGTATAAATAAGTTAGAAAAAGCACAAAAAAATGTTGTAGTTAGCAGAAATAATCTGAAAGGAGCACAAAACAGCTGAAATTAGCTGAAAGTAGCTGGAAAGGAAGTTGAAAGAAGCTGAACCAGAATAAAATGTGAAAGGAGCAGTAAAATGTTGTAAACGCATCTATAGATCTGAAGGATGTAAAATTAGTTCATTTTCTATGAGGAAAAAAATAGCAGTAAAGACTAAATATTTCACAAAGCTAAAGTTGCACCAATACCAAAAGTCATAGCAGGATTGTCCTGAAAGAGCTGAACGTCTTGATTTAAAAACTGCGGGACGAGAATTGTGCCAAAAAATGCACGAAAAAAATGGATCAGAGTAGAATGAATGCTTCTTTAACATTCACACAATAAATATAAAATCAAGCTTAATATAATCAAGTAAATGGAACAGATTGTCATTATGAAAATCTGATGTTGCATGCTGACTGTTAGCTTTTGTCTTGTTTCCAACAAGGGGGGAGTGGTGGCACAGAGGTTAGAGAGGTGGGCCTGTGATCGGAAGATCGCTGGTTCACGCCCCGGCACCAACAACATGAAAAATGTGGGTGGTGCAGGTGAAGCACCCACATTTGCCCCTACCCTCATTCACCCCACCCTGGCCCCACCCTGGGCCCATGAGCAAGGCCCTTAACCCCCACCATCTGCTCCTTAAACAGGTCTCTCTTGAAAATGAGTTCTTGTGGCTCAATGAGACTAACCTGGATAAATAAAGGGTAAATGGAAAAAAAAAAGACCAAGATCCATCATGACTGATCAGTCGCTTTGACAACCACAAGTGTGTTGATGATGTCACTCTTTTTTCACATTAGGATGTTGAAGGCAGCTGTGTGTGCGTGTGTGTGTGTGTGTGTGTGTGTGTGTGTGTGTGTGTTTTGTCTTCAAATGCTGCACAAGTATTTCTGGAGCATAACTCAAAATGTTGTGACATCGATATGTCCTGGTTTTTGAACAGTCGTGTCAACTTTGTGATTTTCTTCCAAGAATCAAGTGTAGGAGCAATGTTTGTATCATATCTTTATTAAAAATAGACATTATAAATAGGTTAAACACAAAATAAAATGTGGAAATGATTCACTGATAAATAAAATCCAAGTAGAGTTTTGGCCCAAATGAACGAGGGCACTTTTGGCAAAAATAAAATAAAATAAAATAAATAAATAAACATCAGAACAAATTAATTCATTCAACCTTTATTTATATAGGTTAATCCCATTGAGGCTCGAGGACTCATTTACAAGAGAGAACTGATTTCTTAAAAAGTGATGACAATAGTGGATAACAAAGACAACAATAGACAATCATAAATGAGGCAAACACATTTTTTTAACAAAAAAAAAAAAAAAAAAAAAAGCTACCAGAAGGACAGTCAAAAGGAAGAGTAGCGAAAAACAAACAAGCAAACAAACAAAAACAAAACAGCTAGACTATAAGGTGGTGGAGAAAACTAAAAACAGGAACAAGTCTGCATTTATTTGCAGCCAGAGAATTCTGGGACATTGCAGTCCATGGATCAATAACGATGGTTTTTCTCCACGTACTCTAGTTTCCTCCCACACACCAAAAACATGCATGTTAGTATGACTGGTAACTCTAAATTGTCTCTAGGTGTGAGTGAGAGGGTGAATTGTTGTTTGTCTCATTTGTCTCTATGTGAGGATACGGTTTCTTAATTGTCATTCTTAACACATGGTACATGTGGTGGAACAAAACTGTACACAGTTACATCCAACAAAAGTATAAATTGTAAATAAAAACTGTAATAATATCTAAGATACGAACTAAGAATATACTAAGCTCTAATAGTACAAAAACAATACGCCGAACAACAGCAGCACGAACATGAGTCTCTGTGAGCAGATGACTATGAATGAACACAGCAACATGGAATAAATCAGCAGCATGTGATCAGCAGCATGGATAGTCAGCAGCACATATCAGCAATCAAGTGGCGTTACAGTGATTTTTTTTTTTCTTTCACAGTGATTATCCTGGCTATATATTCATGAGTCTAACAGCCTCAGGGTACAAGCTGTTCCTCAGCCTAGTGGTTTTACACTTAATGCTCCTTAACCTTCTGCCTGAGGGGAGTGGGGCAAACAGTGTGTGTGCTGGGTGAGTGGGGTCCTTCATGATGCAGGTGGCCCTCTTCCTGCATCTAGAGGTGAAGATGTCTGTGATGGTGGGGAGGCTATGGGTTCCTGTGATGGACTGGAGACCTGTCCAGGGTGTCCCCGACTTCTCGCACTGACTGCAGGGCATGGACACCAGTGACCCCAAAAAGAAGAAGCAGGTAAAGATAATGGATGGATGGATGGATGGATGGATGGATGGATGGATGGATGGATG
>NC_056499.1:42096101-42097691 GCF_014905685.2 Nematolebias whitei | reverse complement strand
GGGGACGTCAGGCAATTCATTTGCAACTATTCTGAGTAGTAATTAATCATTTAATTAATAGTCATGCTGGTGTAGAGGCTGTCAGGATAACAGCGTTTGGTGTTCTAGTTGGTAATCTACCTTATTTAAAACACTACTGGATGGAAAGTATGAAAAATAACAAACAATTTTATTTAATGTTTTTCAGAAGATGATTTTGTCTGACTTACTTGAACGTTCTTTTAGCCGCGAGCAGGTTCATGGCTTTGGAGTCCTGTTCTTTAATGCATAATATTAACTCTGTAGGATTCAGTCAGAAAGAAGCTTGCTTTAATTTTGCGTCATGGTTATTTCTTTAAATATTGTAAACTGACAATGTATTTAAAGTAAATTGACAGGGGGGTTAAATTAGTTCACTTTCTTATTCTAAGAATAAAACATGCAATTTGGTCGTAACAACTTGAGGTTTTACTCATTTCTGTATCATCAAGTTACTGTGAGATTACTAAAAAGATTGTTAATCATGACTTACAGCCCTGCGCTGGCATTTTGATGATGGAGATGGAGAGCGCTGTAAATCATGTCGGCTCCTTTATGAGTTCATTTATTTAATGTGGTGACAGTGAAGGCCACAGCATGCGTCCACCTCATCTTCATACTCGTCAAATTGTTCACCAGACACCTTCTGTCCTCCAGTTTTCACTGTGTCTGTGTGTACTGTTTGTTTTATTCTGGAAAATAGTTTACTATGCTACTTATCAGTCCATTGTGCACATATTAGAACTTACAGCTGATGTTTGGAACTTTAGGTCATCAGAACATTTTGACTGATGCTTAAAATACAACCTGGTTTTCAGTTTCTCAATGTGCCGTGGCCTAAGCATGAACTAATACATGGCTGCTTTCAGGTTCCATTAATATCTTTATGAGGCAGAGCTGTTCATCTCAGATATAAGGAAATCACACAAATCACTGTTTAAATTCGACATCGGCTCACCTTCTGGTCAGCATCAACCGGAGGGCCTCACTTGTCTTGTCAATGGTACGTTTTGTTTTTATTTGCTGCCCAAGGTGGTGATGTATTTGCATGTGTATAGCTCTCTGTACGCAAGTGTCTGCTTGTTTGTACCTTTAGCAAAACAAGTGGAACAATTTTATTTAGGGATTCACAATATTGCATTGTTGGCCGATTTCCGATATATTAAACTTATTTGGCCGATAACCAATACCAATACTGATTTTTTTTTTCCTACTTACAGAGACTGCACAGCTTTCTCTGCTGTGGATTTAAAATACTACATTATTCTGCATGGTCTTTGTCGATTTGGCCAAATTATCTGCTACCAAATGCTGATGCCATAAACTGGGTTGGAAAAAAGTAACACTTCAACTTGAATTATGTTTAATGTCAAATGTATTCATGACGATTACTCTCTCTGACACAAAGACAACACTCGAACTGTGCAAGTTTGTACATTTTCACAAATCCTAAACTCAAGGGTGTGCGTGACATCATAATGCATAATGCATCCTTGTCACTGGGTTGTCATATGAAAACAGTGCCTTATATATATATATATATATATATATATATATATATATATATATATA
>NC_056499.1:42086906-42096001 GCF_014905685.2 Nematolebias whitei | reverse complement strand
TATATATATATATATATATATATATATATATATAATGTCATCACAATGTCAGCACTGTATGTTTCCATACAATGGCGAAATTAGTCTCTGCATTTAACCCATCCACCACCAGGTGGTGCAGTGGGCAGCTATTGAAAGCGCCCGGGGGGGCATTTTGGGGATGAGGCGTGCTGCCCAGAGACGCCACGTGATGTGCAGTGACTGGGGATCGAACCTGGGACTTTCGGGTCCCAAGCCATATGTATATATATATATATATATATATATATAGCACCTTTTAAATCTGTGTCTTTTGGCCAATATCCGATATTTAACTTTATCGCTAATTTCGGACGATACCAATTCCATGCCGATAATATCGTGCATCCCTAATTTTACTAATCCCTTTTTCTCTTCTTATTTTTTTAGCTGCTTCGTTCTTCAGGGGTCACATTTTGAACCGAATGCCCTTTGTGACACAACCACAGACCACCGAGCTACCACAGCCCTCTGTGTGGAGCAGAGAGCTGCTATCCAGAGTACCCGAAGGAGCAGATGGTGGGGGTTAAGGGCCTTGCTCAAGGGCCCAGAGTGGTGCAAATGAGGGTGGAGACAGGTGCGGGTGCTTCACCTTTCCCACCCACATTTTGATATTGTCAGTCCGAGGAGTTGAACTGGTGACTTTCCAATTCTCTAACCTCTGCGCCATCACGCCCACAATTTTATCAAACCCCTAAAACGTGATATTGTCAGAACATCTAAAACTGATTAACTTTTGGAGATTGCCCAAATCAAGATGGCTGACGCATGAAAGCAAACTTAACAAACACAATAATAACTGAAATGACAATGCTGCAGGTATTGAGCATGAGTGGTAGTAGCTGAACGTCATCTCCCGCACATCCTCTGAGCGCCAACTGATCGCGCAGGAGCCTCTATTAAAACGTTGCCGTTGTCGGCCATGTTTGTCTGGGATCAAAATCCCCACAACCTGACAAGATAGATTTTAATCAAACTCTCAGAAGAAATCATTGGGTGGACATGTCCAACAGATTTACCTTTGGAGTCACGCTAACTCAAGATGTCAGGCACATCCAGATGACCTTCACTAACACACACACACACACACACACACACACACATGGCTATACCTCTGTCATTTTGATATTAAAGTAACGTGTGTGAGAGTTGCTGACATGTATTATAGTGTATTTAAACTCTCAAATCAAGAAGAATAGTTTGCTTATCATCTAAAACATTTATTCATGATGAAACTCAGCAGCAGGAGATTATTTTAAAAAAGACTTATCTGCTCAAGAATAAATTCCCTGATATGACTGTGGTGGACACGTGCACTCTTCCTAGCAGTGCGTGTGAGGCGGAGGAGTGATAATACCCCTACATGTTGAGTGGGAATGTATTTGTGGACACTGACGGTGGAAATGGTGCGTTTGGATGACTGAACAGAGAATGACGCCTGTAGGTGGCAACCATACCTCATCCACAACTGAGTCACAGGCGCACGCGCGCTCCAGGTACACACACACACACACACATGCACGGACGCCCGTGCAGAGCAATCAAACGGCGGCTTCCTGCATTAATGCCATTGATCCCTGATAATGAATGACCGCTACTGGTTTTAATGGGCAGACTGAGAAAAAAAAAAAGTGGTCAAAGTTAAAGTGGTCCCCGGGCAACACGGGAACACGCCTACACGTGCGCGTATAGGCTGCTTATACTTAGCCACGCTTGTGAGTCACTCACGCGCGCGCGCCCTTAGAGACAATTTCAGCGCGCTCGCTATTCAAGTCATGGACGTCGGGGAGCTGTGGGACCATTAGGACCCAGAAGAGGAGGGAAAACGCTTTGGATGCTGCTGCCTCACCGCGCGGATCGGACACACGCGCTCCCAGACACGCGGAATTATTACTAATCGTTTGGGTGAGGGAAGAAAAGGAAAGCGTCCAGATTCTGCTGTTCCGCCGCGTGCCATATGCTCTGATTCCAGAGCTGCCTGTGGCAACCCATTGGTACTGATGCTGCGCGTGTGATGGTTGCAGTGGGACGGATATCCTTAATTTTATCCAATCGGCGCTCTAAGGGTTTTTTCTCTCTCTGTCTTTTTGGTTGTTGGACGCTTGTGCATCTCTTTCCGCGCTGTGACCCTATTCAGTGCTTTAAATAGGTAAATGCTGACTGTCATGCTTTCATGATCATTTGATTTGAAAAAAAAAGGAGGAAATATTTATTCCCTCTCTTTCTTTCGTTTTAGTTTAGTTTTGTTTCTTCTTTTTTTGTACAGCATTTATATTCTGGGAGTGAGTTTGAGGGCTGGATGCGCCATATGCTGACTCGGATACCCATCTAAAAATATCAACTCACAAAAAAACACTGCAGGATTTTACTCCTCCTCATTCCAGAGGAATACACCGTTGGAGGCTGCAGCTTCTTCAGGGCTTCCATCCGCGCGTGGAGGGGAATGGTGGCCGCGCCGCAGATCCACGCAACTCTCCCTGAGTGGGTTTTTCGCAGGCGAGCATCTTGACTTGTGATCGAGAGAGGGACACGGACTGCAGCAGCCTCCAGCCTCCCCCCCACCACCACCACCCGTCCACCTCCCCACCCCCCTCACCCCTCTTTCACATGGAGATTTGTGTCTCTGTCGCGCTGCAAACCCTGAAAACGTGGACGGGGGCCCTGCTGATTTTGCCTGCTCCGTTCTCGCCCTCGATTCCCTTTATTCGAGAAAATGCGTAAGTGTTTGATTCATCTGGGCTCCTGTGTGGAGTAAACCCATCTTCCATCACCATTTATTCCATCAGTGATTTGCTGTTGCCTCACAGACTTCAATATACTTCCCCCCCCCCTAAGCTCTTATTTTCTTTCTGTATAAAGGATATGAGATATGCGGCATACTTTCTCGAGTGTGAGTGTGTGTGTGTGAGAGAGATATATAAATACAGACAGATAAAAACTGCAGGGTTGGAGAAGAAGAAAAAAATGTGGAGGTAAGTGGTGCAACAAATCCTGTGTTTGAGCGCTTCATAGAGGCAGCCAGAGTGTGTTAGCCCCTGCTGCCAGTCTTACTGGTATAGAAAAAGGCCTACGTCATATGGTAATTCAAATTCAGTTCAGGTATTCTCAGCATTCCCGTTTGCAGCATAAAAGAGCTCCGGATTGGTCAGGTGAACTGGCTGCTCCGTCTGCGTTGAGTGTGAGAGTGCACAAACCCAAAGCTTAGTCATTTTGTTTCTTAGAATGCTCTCCTGTTTTGTCCCTTTATGCTTGTGTCTGAATTAAAAACCTGTATTAAAGCCAGGGATGAGGTTGTTTTCCTCCTTACAGCTTGAGCAGGTTAGCTGGATGCCTAAAGGCAAACTGTTTTCTACTTGCTTTAAAATACATCTTGGGGAAAATAAAAAAAGATGGACATAAAATGTGAGCAGGAGCTGTCCATCAGTGTGTGGTGCTGAAAATGCTCTGATTGAAGTGTGTTTAGAGCACCAAGATCACTGCTGCTGCTGCAGCCCAAAATCTCCCTGCTTTAAACCCTAACCGGCTCATCCTCAAGTGTGCCCTGCCTGCCATATTCACATCTGGTGATTTTTATGGCGTGTCTGTAAAATGAAGGACACGCTCAGAGTGTGAAGGCTTGGTTACCACCTTATTTGCATGCATGCATGTATGAGCAATGGCTGTGCCCAACGTGCAGTTCCTCCTTCACACATAAAAGCCCATTTAATCGCTTTGGCTCTCTGATGACTACACTGTGATATGAACTGTTTGTCTGTTTCATCAAATTGCTCTGTCAACTGTTGGGAAATTATAGTTGTCCGTGTGAACATTTAAATTTAATCCCATTGTGCAGAGCATTCACTGATGGTACATTAAGGAAACACAGCATTCTATATGAAGGTACCACTGTTCTTGCTTTGTGTTTTGCTGTTTCTGTTAGATTTCATTGTGCCGCACGCTCATAAATACAAGACGAGACACTAGTAAGCTTCTCAATAGGGCAATAGGCCACCAGACTGAGACACAAACAGTGGAAGAAGTTGAACTTCAAAGCTGAGTGCCAGTTGAGTCTCTGAATAAGTGTAGTGTTCTGCATGGCTGACGATTTGTGGTGAGCATGAGCTCCACGCCTGTGGCAAGACAACCATGCTTGTTGTCACGGCATTTGAGTTTGTGAATTTATCACCTAGTTAAATTGTTCTGTCATCTGGAAAAAAAATGAATAAATAAAAACAGCAAAACAAGTAAAATGTGATCGCCCTTGGAAAACATTGTAGTTTTTGACATTTACCTGCTGCCAAGGGACTGAACGGAGGAAAACGATGCTAGAGATGCTCACTACAGCAGCCCTGACAGAAGCCTGCACTGTGGGACATGAGCACTGGGGTGAATGGATTTCTTTTCATGCATGACACACATGTAGTCAACCACTGGTACAAAACAGGAGGAACAGTGACTCATCTTACTATTTGTGCCTTTTTATAAAATACAGCTTTTGTTCTTGCCCAGTCTACTTCATAAAAAAGATAATTTAAGCTTTTGAATAAAATTTTATCATGAATTTCATGTCACAAGCTGCTTTTTTCTTGCTATGTCAGACGTTACAGTGATCTGATTCATCTCTGTTTGTCTTGTTTATAAGAAAAAAATCCATTCAGAAATTATGTTTTATCTTAACTATAATGGAAACTGTAACCCATCCTCTCTTTAGCTATTTCACCATTAGACATAATAACAAGATGTGCTCGTGCTCACAGTGTGTGTTAATGAGGACAGTCAGCTACTACCACAGCTTTTTGAGCTGTGTTGACTCCAGATGTTCACTAGTTGCAGACGAACATCCACTGATTACTTTTTGGAAAGTTTCACTAAAATCCATCCTGTGTTTATGAGGTTGCTAACAGATGAAAATAATACTAGTCAGAGATGATGTGTAATCTGTTAATGCTAAAGAAACATGTTGAACAAACAAAAAATAAAACTCACTATCACACAAAGTTTTATCTCAATATCTGTGAAATTAAACGAGTTACAAAGGTTTTTGTGACTGCTAACGATATGTTGTTGCAGCATCCGTCTTGAATTGGAGTGTCTGCAAAAGTTAGTCAGTTGCAGACGTGCATTATATATAGTTTTATTAAAATATGTGGGGTGGTTCATGGGATCCAACCATACATGCATCCATCCATCCATCCATCCATCCATGCATCCATTCATCCATTATCTTTACCTGCTTCTTCCTTTTTGGGTCATGGGGGGTCACTGGTGCTCATATTCCATCTATCACTGTGTGAAAGGCAGGGGACACCCTGGACAGGTGTCCAGTCCATCACAGGGACACATAGAAACAAACAAGCATTCACTGTCTCACCTAGAGACAATTTAGAGTTACCAATCATGCATGTTTTTGGTCTGTGGGAGCTGCCGGTTCATGGGATATTTTGCTAAAATTCAAACAGAATTGGTGCCAATAGGTACTGTCAAAGTGATAGGCAACGCTGTTTTACAATGAGCTGCACTTAAGAGTACATGGTGGTGGTACATGTTTTTTTTTTTTTGGTACAGTATTTCTTAATATTTTCTAAACACATTGTCTTTTGCTATCTTAAACAGTGTTGATTTCAAAAGAGAATCAGTCATAAACACATGTCCAATGATCACTATGTAAAAGTTTCAATAAAATTTGTTCAGAGATTCATGAGATATTTTGCTAACAGACAGACAGAACTGACTAATTGTTAGAGGCAATGTTCTTAAAGCTAATCTTTTTTCCCCTGGAGATTCAATTTAGACGTAAATTTAATTAAATGGGCCAATATGGTGTAGAGGCAGGGCAGCCGACCTGGGACCAGAAAGTCACAGGTTCAACTCCCCACCATGCCCACATGCCATGGTGTCTCTGAGCAAGACATCCAATCCCCAACTGGCCACTGGGCACCCACCTAGCTGCCCACTGCACCACCTGGGTGTATCTCACAAGTGATGGGTTAAATGTAGAGAACTAATTTTGTCATTCTATAGGAACATACAATGATAGCAACACATAACACGTTACTTTATTTAATATTTTTAAGAGAGAGAAAGAGATTTTAAAAAAGACTGCACAGTGGTCAATGAGATATTCTGCTGACAAGACAGACACATGAACACACAAAGATTCACAAACATGGACACAAACTTTACTGACAGGTGATAAATATAAAACTCACTGAAATTCCAGCAAATGTTTCCATTTGGTTATTAAACATGTTTTTCTTCATTTGCATGAGTTTAAATAATGAACAGCTTTGTCTGCTCAGGGTTTTAACCCACGACGCTAAGCCTGATGGGATAATAATCACTGAGTCACATTAGTTACATCATTTTTGACAATAGTAAAAAAAAAAAAAAAAAAAAAATTAATGTACTTGGATTTTTTTTGTTGTTTTACTGATTTCTTCCTATATATTCAGGTTATGGGTCAATGAGAGAAAGTTTAGAGCGGTTCACTCATGCTGCAGCCAAGTCTCAGTGTAATTTCAGTTTGACATTTTGAAGAGAGTAAAGTCTGCTTTGGTGTGTGCTCAATCAGTGCCTCGCCATCATGGTCCTGAATCTGAAATGTACCAAAGATTAATACTGCTCTGAAAATTGGACTTTAAATGGACAAAGGGCAAAAACGTTATTAAAGGAACTAAAGAAATTGCATTGTTTAGGAAAATGCATTGTAAATGTGAGCGCTGATGGACTTTGCTAAAATTTGCTGAAGAAGCTAAAAGTGAAAAAGCAGAACACCAGCTAAAAACTAAAAGGAGCAACAACAAAAAAGATGATAGAAGCAAAACGGTAGCTAAAAGCCCAAAATAGTGAAATGTTAACTAAAAGTAGCAAAAGCTAAATACAATTTGAAGTAAAAAAAAAAAAAATAAAATACAGGAATCTGCTTCAAAAAAACTTTGTGTATGACCTCACGTCTCAGTTTCTGTTTTTAAAAGTTGTTTAAAATACGTTTTCGAATATACTTGCAAATGTTTTCTTGCTTTGCAGTGTTGTTGTTTGACTTTGATGATGAATTGTTGTTAATGTAATTTGTGTTTTCCGTTGTTTGTTGTTAACTACGGTATTTTATTTTAGTGCCTTATTGTATTATTTCCCTTCCCTTGACCCAACAAGTGTCTGTTGGTGCATGCCAGGGCAGCACTCTTAATAAAAACTTAATACAAAACTTTTTTTTTAGTCTTTATGCCTGGTTAAGTAAAGATCAAATAAATAAAAATAAAAGCAGCAAAAATCTTGCTAAAATCCAAAAGTAGCAAAAGATTAGCTAAAATCTATTGATTGCAAGTGCTACCTAAAACCTAAAAGTAGCGTAAGAAGACAAAAGTATAGCAAGATGTTTTAATGCCATCCTAAGAGGAAACATTTTCCTGACGTTAGATACTTTGAAAAATTTAACAATTCATAGCACCCTTTTTCTGATGAACTAAACATTTGTTATAATTCAGTTCAATTTAGTTCATTTATATAGCGCCAAATCACAACAGAAGTGGCCTCAGAGCACTGAACATAAACATTCACATACATTAACCAGCCCATTAGTAAAGTTCTCTATCTAAGGAAGCAGTAGATTGTGTTGAATCTTCACTTCATCACTGCCTCCCACCATGAGCAAGCACAAAGGCAACAGTGGAAAGGAAAAACTCCCTTTAACAGGAAGAAAGTTCCAGCAGAACCAGGCTCAGGACAAACAGCCATATGCTTGAACTGGCTGGGTTTGAGAGGAACAGGAAGGAGAAACAGACACAGAATGCAGGTCCAGGTGAACTTTCTATAGGAGCAAAGACAAAACACATGTTAAGATAGAAATAATTACAAATCCAAACAGGTATAGTTGCAATTAAAGACAGCAGCAGAGTGTGGAAATGAGGTCAATGTGTCCTCCAGTAGTCTATAAGTCTATAGCAGCATAACTAAAGGATAGCTCAGGAAACCCAAGCCAACCCTAACTATAGGATTTATCAAAAAGGAAAGTTTTAAACCCAGTTTTAAAACTGGACAATGTGTCAGCCTCATGGACAGAAACTGGAAGTTGGTTCTACAGGAGAGGAGCCTGATAACTGAAATATCTTCCTCCCATTTTGCTTTTGGAAACTCTAGGAACCACAAGTAAACCTGCAGTCGGAGAGTGAAGTGCTCTGTTATGAAAATGTGGAACAATAAGATCTGTAATGTAAAATGGAGCTAGGTTGGTGAGAACTTTGTTGGCTAGAAGTCAGATTTTGAAACCAGTTCTGGATTTGACTGGGAGTCAATGGAGAGAAGCTAAAACTGGAGAAATATGATCTCTCCTACTAGCTCTCATTAAAACCCTGGCAGCAGGATATGACTAAAGTAGCACTAAGTGTACAAAAGTAGTGAAGTCGCATAAAAACATAGAGCAAGACTGTAAAAAGTAAAAGCAGCAAGATGCTAGCTGTGCGTTAAAATGGCTGTGTGTTACACAACAACAGAAGATGCTGACCGTGGACATGTGGCGTGATTAAAAGCACTGTTACCTGATTCCCTCTGTGTGCAGTCTGCATGTTCTCTGTGTGCCTGTGTCTGTTTTCCTGCAGGCCAAATCCATGAATGTTGGGTTAATTTTCCACATGCTTGAGCAAAGCACACATGGTTGACTGTACGAGTCCCTCTGATGGACCTGTCCACAATCTGAACTGCCTCTCGCTCCGGCCTCTGTGACTCTCTGACCAATCAAGAAGATGTAGCTAATGGACAGATTTGCTAAATTTGTATGGTGTACCTCTGGGTTTTGTTGTATTAAAACAGTAGCTCTTTCTCTGGAGGCTTGTTAATAACTTTACACATTTCTAGCTTTTCACGACTGACTATAAAACAAAGCAATTAGAAGTTTAATCCTTTTTGATAATGGCTTTCAAAAAATGCAGGTCTAGCATTGCTTTAGGGAGTAAACAACACAAGGCACCTTTATTGCCAGAGTTGTAAACTAACATCATCTTGTGAGAAGAAAGAATGGAGTTATACAGATGTTGATATATATATGTTTCACCCTTTTGTTAAAAAACAAAAAGAAAGATATATATATATATATATATATATAT
>NC_056499.1:42072368-42076906 GCF_014905685.2 Nematolebias whitei | reverse complement strand
GAGTTGGTGCTTGTGGGACTCCAGTTTGTTTGTGGCTCCTCGGACTGAAAAAAGTCCTTTGGATAAAGGATGAAAGGTCTCAGCAAAAAAAAAAAAAAAATCATCCAGATGACCTGACTGAACATTGTTGTCAACCATTATTTTCTAATTCATGGCTCTCATCAAAAATATTTTTATTTAATTGACAGAAAACACATGGGTTTCACAAAACACAGTTATCTTTGTGTACTACTTAAAATAATTTACTTTTTACCTTCTGAAGCTACATTTGTTCTACTCATTTTGTTGAAATACATTTATTTTTATTGTATTTTATTTTTTACAAGAAAAAGATTGAAATCAAATCTGTTGTTTCCTGAATTTTATTTATTTATTTGATTTTTTTTTTTCTGAATTTAGTTGTGAAATTAAACATTGTTTTTGTACTACGACTGTCACTGTTGAAATAATTCACAAGTTGAGTGAAGATATAGATTTGTCTTAAACCCCATCTGCGCTACTTTGGATATTTTTCAGTGTCTGAGATATTTGCTTAAAACTTTAGCATTAGCTGCTGGAGTCAACCCTGTTTTTGATGTAGTACATGATGACATATTTCTGTATGTGATGATGTAATCCATAATACAGGATCCATACATGATGGTGTCACTTGTTCAAAATTGAATGGCTCTATGAAGTACAAAGTGCACAGATTGTCAAGATCCAGTTCCTTTCAAAAAGTAAATCCATCCATTCATCCATTCATCCATCCATCCATCCATTCATCCATCCATCCATTCATCCATCCATCCATCCATCCATTCATCCATCCATCCATCCATCCATCTGTCCATCCATCCATCCATCCATCCATCTATCTATCCATTCATCCATCCATCTATCATCCATCCATCATTCCATCCATCGTCCATCCATTCATCCATTCATCCATTCATCCATTCATCCATTCATCCATCCATCCATCCATCCATCCGTCCATCCATCCGTCCATCCATCCATCCGTCCATCCATCCATCCATCCATCCATACATACATCCATCCATTCATCCATCTATCCATCCATACATCATTCCATCCATCGTCTGCCCATCCATTCATCTGTCCATCTGTCCATCCATCCATCCATCCATCCATCCATCCATCCATCCATCTGGCTGTCTGTCCATCCATTTGTCCATCCATCCATCCATCCAGCCATCCAGTCATTCATCCATTCGTCCATCCATCCATTCGTTCATCCATCCATCCATCCGTCTTTTCATCCAGCCGTTCATCCATCCATCCATTATCTTCACCCACTTCTTCCTTTTCAGGTCGCGGGGGTCACTGGTGCGCATGTCCAGCTATCACTGCGCAAGAGGTGCGGAACACCCTGAACAGGTCTCCAGTCCATCACAGGGACAAAGAGACAAATGAGACAAACAACCATTCACTCTCACACACACACCAATTTAGAGATTAGGTTTAGGGATTTGAACCAGCAACCTTCTCACTGAGCGGCAACAGCTCTACCAGATGTGCCTCCATGCTGCCCCTTCAACGAACCATTTATCCCATTTCTACTGTTGATTTGCAGAATATCCCAAGAATCAGTGAATGGATGTTAAAACTTTTAGAAACTTTTAGCTACATCTGACTAACATTTAAAAGTGATCTAATTCAAGATGGCTACCACTGATCACCAATATTAGCCAACACAAATTGCCTATAACTCAATTGCTTTACTCAAATTGAAATTTTATTTATTTTGGGTGGTAGCTGAGACTCACAAAAGGCACATTCTGAGCATGACACTTTGCATTGTCTCATGAGTTATTATACAGATAACATTATTTTTAATGTTTGACCAAAGCAACAAGAACTGTGTCATTTCTCAACATAAAATGATTGCTGTTGTATAACTCTGACATGACATACGTACGAGGGGTGATGTGTATTCCTTCAGGTAGTGCTAGGCTTTTGATTCAGTCTGTGTTATAACAGTAAACTCAGTTCATGGCCAGCAGACATTTGTTTTGTCTGAGAAATAATGCTAAAAGTTTAAAGCCTTCAACAGTATTGTATCTATTACTTATGTGCGTTTAAAACTGAACTTTTCACTGCTTTGCCTTCACTCCCAGCGTTACATTATAGGAACATTTCTACGAGAATGTCCTAATGTGAGAAGTCACAAGTGTCCTGTAGCAATTTGTGCTTTGGTCTATAGTGCTAATTAAACGGAGACTCAGAGGGTAGACATGAGAGAAGCAAATCCCACCAACAGTTTGTGCAGCACCTGGAAGTACAGTTTCAAAATGCATCTACAAAGAAGAATCTAACCAACCCTACTGAGAGCCATGTGCGTTTTCTGGTGTTTGGTGCATTAAGTCCAAGCTAGTGAAAGTAAAATAAGCCTTTAGAAGGGCTTTGCCTCGTGGCATGGATACATCTCATTGTCTACTTATCAGCATCAAATTTACTTCGCCTTACTGAGAAATTCCCCATAAGAATTAGGGATAATAACTGAAGTGATGACTGTCATGATGAGACTATATCTCTCTCATGTTCAGTGCACCCCCCACCCCTTTCTTTTTATTCTCGTTTCCCATTTTCTAACTTCCCCCTATGTATCTAATTCCTCACATTTTGATGTACATTTTATCTCCTGCCAGTTCATTTAGCTCAGATGTCGCTGAATATCTTAACACCACTTAGAGCTATGCATGCATGGACTTTCATGTTACAACTTACCAGGAACAGAGGATCATCTAAGATTCATGGGGGGAGTTACTGAATCAGTGTAAGGCTGAAAATAATATCTTGTTCATTACCGCTTTGGCAAACAGTGCAGATTGAAGTAGCTAGAGTCCACTAGACTGGCTTAATTGGCAAAGATAAAGACCTGGTGACTGGTGCCAAGTCAAACATTACTAAAGCGAGAAGAGAAAATTGTAGGGGGGATACCTTTGTCTCTTTAGTGTGCTACATTTGTACCCTTTTATGTGAACACTGAACACACACATGCATACACACTGTTTTGGGAGGGGGGTCTGGGATCCAGAAAAAGCTGTTGGAACATCACGTTCTTCCACTGCTGTGCATGAACCCTCACTGTTTATCACAAAGACTCATTCAATGTCAAAGGAAAAGATGAAAGCAAATTGCTCCAAAGGGGCGTTTTTGTGTCTCGTGTCCTCAGTAATAAAGTTTATTTATCATGAAAAATATTAAAGTGTTAGCAGGAATTGATCTAAAAAATGAATGCAGTCACAGCTGAGGGTCAGCCCCAACCCAAACGCTCACAGACTGAGCAAAATCTTTATTTAAAACGTTGAGACAAACCCTTGGAGTCGACCCTGTTTTCCCTGTTAGAACAATATATCATCACATTGATTTTAATAAAACTACCAGAAAGTAATTATCAGATGGACAACTTTGACTAATTACCTTTTGTGGTTAATCTGATTCAAGAAAGCTGCTACAGATAAATGACCTTAGCAAGAAAAAAAGGCTATAAGCGAGTCATTTTTTTTAGTCATTGAGCACAAATTTGGTGCGGTATTAGCCACACATCATCTCCACCACTTACTCCAAGCATTCATACATCATGCAAGGTCTATGTTTCAAACACTGGTTTAAAGGAAGTGGAGAATATGCATTCCTTCAAGGAATATTATTTATATATGTATTATAATTATAGTATGGTTTAGTTTAAAGTATAGTACAAATATCAAAAAAGTTGAAAAATGGGTGATATTTTTTATTTAAAGTGGAGATTTCTTTTAGGCATGTTCTTCAATCTATAACCTTTGTTCTAGTTGCATTCATGCTGTTTTGCAGAACTTTCACATGAAGTAGTGCCGGTAAAAATAGGATGAAGTGTGTTTCACCCTCATCATGTGGATCAACAGAAATTCCAGGACAAGAACAAAAGTTTACTTTCATTTTATTATTTGTAATCTAAAAAATACATCAGCTTGGTCACTTCTGAGATACTGAAAAATAATCTTAAACATATCTGTAATTTTTATTTTTGGTTCTTATTTTATTTGGTAATTGTGAGTACGGTTATATGGGGGGCTGAGATGAGGTAGAGGCAGGGCAGTCAACTTGGGACCAGAAAGTTGTGGTTAGATTCCCAGCCATTTCCACATGTTGTGGTGGCTCTGAGCAAAACACAATACCCACTTCTCCCCGGGTGGCGGGTGCCTACAAAGCTGCCCACTGCTCCACCTGTGTGTGTCCCAGGAGTGATGGGTTAAATGCAGAGAACTAATTTTGCCATTGATTGGGAACGTACAATGATGACCATCTCAGACTTCCCTTCCTCTCCCCTATAGAAGTAGTTTGTATTTTAAAAATAAAGCCTGCCTGTGAGCAGGGTTTTTTGTTAGTAAGTAAATAAATTAGTCTACAAAGATCAACATAAACTTATTCCTTTGCATTTCAAATTATGTTGGACCAAACCTCCATGTCTTGAATCAATACTGATATGGAATCACACCGTATCACTATTGAAGGCTGATTTATATTGTGTCAGATTGTTGTTAGAGTTATAT
>NC_056499.1:42058368-42072268 GCF_014905685.2 Nematolebias whitei | reverse complement strand
TATATATATATATATATATATATATATATATATTTATATATATACTCTAACAACAGTCTGATTCCATTTTGACAAACAAACAATTCATATATTAATTTATTAATATATAACAGAGTATGTATATACCTGTATAACAGAAGAAGGGAATTTTGATCTTAGGATTTTGGTACTTTGTGGCTGTGAAAAGCACTGACAAAATTAAAAAATATTTGACCCCTAATTGCAAAGGTCAGTCCCCTGCCTTTCCAGATGGCAGTGAAGCCCTTTCACTTTCACACACTGACCGCTTTGGATCACCATATGCTCCTAGATTAACGCAGTTTTATAATTTTATTTATTTATTTAAACATGTGTGAAACAAGACAGCCATGTAAGGCTATGGGTTAAGGCATAGATTACAGTTTGAGGCTAGTGAACCAGTAATTTGCCTGTTTGGGTTGGTTCTTAAATTAAAAGATAGAAGTGCACTTTCAGCATTTAATGAAATCTGCCAACTGGACCTTTAAATAATCAGCAAAATACTCAGCATGTTCATCAGTAATGAAAAATAAGTCATTAAGTGCAGTGTGAGTGCTCAGTAAGTGCAAATCACTTGTATGTACGAACACAACCAAAGCAAAAAAATGTTTGCTCATCTAACCAGCACCTGCAGCACAGACTTTAATTATCCAGGCAGGAAATACTGACAGAAACTGAGGAGTTGCCTTTATCGCATTCACGCACTGTGGCCCAATTACTAATGTTAGAGAAAACAGAGCTGTTTTATTGCAACTACTTGTTGGGATGTAGTTTCATTTAGCAGGTCCTGTTATTTGATTGGATTAGCATGCATCACTGTCCTTGATGCAAAGAGACACACAATGTTTCTGTTTGGCCACAGACTGCAGAGTGTGGTTGATTTACTTATTTATTTTTTCTTCTGGTTTTCAGACAACATTTAACCAAGATGCAGTTACCAGTTGAAATGTTATATCGTACAGCTTTCTTCTTCATAGCACAAATTCATACAAAATGGCATGTTGTTAAGTGTAGTTTATAGTTTATTTGTCATATGCAGGTTAACAGCAGGTCAACAATACAATGTTCAGGATGAGAAGAACCAATTTGACTCGTTAAAAAATAAGAAATACTAAAGTACGCAATAAAAGTACAAAATAAATTACCAAAAGTGAAAAAGAAATATAATATTTACAAGATCCATAAGGGGCAGCACAGTGGCACAACTGGTAGAGTTGCTGGCTCTCAGCGAGCAGGTCCCTGGTTCAAATCCCTGTCTGGTGGCCCTTCTGGGTGGAGTTTGCATGTTCTCTTCGTGCATGTGTGGGTTTTTTCCGGGGACTCTGGTTTCCGCCCACAGACCAAAAACATGCATGTTAGGCTGATTGGTGACTCTGAATTGTCTCTAGGTGCGACCGCCCCTCGCACAGTGATTGCTGGACATGGACAATGGCGACCCCCGTGACCCAAAATGGAAGAAGCAGGTAAAAGATAATGGATGGATGGATGGACAAGATCCATAAGACATATAGTAAACAGCATGAGAGAATATAACGGTGCAAGTAGGATTAATTAGTATAAATAAGTATTTCACAGGTATTAATATTAGCTTAAATCCATCCAATATAATGACCTGCTCCTTCATTTTCAGGTCACAGGGATCACTGGTGTCAATATCTAGCTATCACTGTGCGAGAGGCGGGGGACACACTGGACAGGTCTCAGGTCCATCACTGGGACACATAAAGACAAATGAGACAAACAACCATTCACTCTCTCACTCACACCTAGGGACAATTTAGAATTACCATTCAGTCTAACATGCATGTTTTTGTCTGTGGGAGGAAACCGGAGTACCTGGAGGAAACCCATGCAGCACAGAGAGAACATGCAAACCCCACCAGAAAGTCCCCCAGACCAGGAATTAAATAGGAATGACGTGCTCGCTGAGAGGCAGCAGCTCAACCAACTGCACCACCATGCTGCATAGCTTAAATGCACAATATGTATATATTGCACATACAGTAACTAACATATAAAAAAACAAACCAACGCAGACATGTTCCTGTTTTTAGTATTTTACATCCCTTTATTATGTAGCTGTTTCTTTTTTTTTGGCTTTTATACAATTTATTTTATCCAAAAAAGTTCAATCTGGTCCTCTGGACATTCAAAACCCCCCCCCAAAAAAACCAACACAAAGCAAAAAAATATAGAAACGTTTCGTCTCTCATCCAAGAGACTTCCTCAGTCTGAGGTGCTGTATTCAGCTCAGTCTCTTAAATAGCACCTTCTCAGAGTGGATCAACCAGTTTTGCTGCTGACAACCAAAACCAGCTGATCACATGATCAAGAAGAACCATCAGCCTAACAATGGATCATTAGCACACTGATGGCTGTTTACTATTCACAAAGGGCTGAGTGATACTAGCAATCACAGCATTGTAAGAGGGGGACAGTTGAACCCGGAGGCCTCCACCCCTGTTTAATGATGGACGATTTCTTTTCACAAAGATGGCCTCCTTTACTCCTCTCTCAAACCATCGTTTCTCTCTATCCAGGATGTGAACATCTTCATCCCTGAAAGAGTGACCGCTGGCCTGGAGATGAGTGTAGACCGCAGAATCCTGGCCTGATGATGTTGATCTTCTGTGCTGGGCCATCCTTTTGGCCAGTGGCTGTTTAGTTTCCCTGATATAAGACTGATCACAGCCCTCCTGACACTGAACAGCATACACAATATTACTCTGTTTATGCCGGGGGACTGGATCTTTGGGATGAACCAGTCTTTGCCGTAATGTATTTTGAGGTTTAAAAGCCACTGGGACGTTATGTTTAGAAAATAAACGTCTCAGTTTCTCTGATACTCCCTCAACATATGGAATGACCACTGGTCTGGGTCTGGGTTCCTCCTTTTCACCTGATGGCTGACTGGAGTCCTGTTTGGGTTTCTTCTCTGCTTTCAGGAAGGCCCAGTTAGGATATCCACATTGCTCTAGAGCCTGTTTTGTGTAGGATTTCTCCTTCTGCCTGGCTCCTGAGCTAGTGGGGATGCTGTCTGCTCTGTGATACAGAGTCCTGATGACTCCTAACTTGTGCTCCAAAGGGTGATGGGAGTCAAACTGCAAATACTGGTCTGTGTGGGTGGGTTTGCGGTACACCTCAGTTTGCAAATGCCCTCTATCAGAGACTGAGACCTCACAGTCCAAGAAAACCAACTTGCCATTTTTTACATCTTCTCGTGTGAACTTGATGTATTTATCCACAGAGTTGATGTGGTCAGTAAAATGTTGGACTTCCTGAGATTTAATTTTAACCCAGGTGTCGTCAACATACCTGAACCAACGACTTGGTGGTGTCCCTGAAAAGGACGTCAAGGCTCTTTTCTACCTCCTCCATGTACAGGTTGGCAACAATAGGAGAAACTGGAGACCCCATAGCACACCCATGTTTCTGCCTATAATATTGCTCCCCATATGTGAAGTAGGTTGACTGCAGGCACAGTTTCAAGAGTTGACACAGTTGTTCTGTGGAAAGCGTGGTCCTGCTGCTCAGAGTGGTGTCTGATTTTAATTTTAAACTGACCACCTCTATGCATCATCAACAGGAATGCACGTAAAGAGTGATGTGACATCAAAAGAGACCATTGTTTCATCAGTCTCCATGATGACATCCCTCACCTTGTCCACAAAGTCCATGGTGTTCTGTATGTGGTGTTCTGAGCTGCCAACTAAAGGGATGAGTACAGACGCCAGATATTTGGAAACATTGTAAGTGACAGAGTTAATCATGCTAACAATAGGTCTTAAAGGTACACCTTGTTTGTGGATTTTGGGTAAACCATACAGACTAGATGTGGCCTCCCCTGGGTACAGTCTGTGGTACAGAATACAGTCAATAGCCTTGTCCTGCTCCAAATTTTTCAGGCAATCTATTAACTTCTTCTTGTAACCACTTCCTGGATCTCTTTTCAGAGCTTCATAAGTGGTTAAGTCATTAAGGAGTGTCATAACTTTCTCATGATAGTTGTTCTGGTTCAAAATCACTGTGAACCTTCCTTTGTCTGCTGGGAGAATGATGATGTTTTTGTCCTTGCTAAGAGTGGTGAGTGCGTCCTTCTCCTCTCTACTGATGTTGGAAGGTGGTGGTTTGGCATTGCTGAGGCAGGATGAAACTTTGATTCTGAGCTGTTCTGCTTCACCCTCTTTCATTTTGTTGTTGCGGATGGCTGATTCTGTGGCTGTGATCATCTCCACCAGAGGAATTCTACTTGGTGCAACGGCAAAGTTTTTTTTTTTTTTTTTGAATGTCCAGAGGACCAGATTTAACTTTTTTGGATTTTTCTACCTGGATTATTGAGCATGCATCAGGATATAATTTATTTTATTTACTTTTCATTTTATATGCATTTTATATGATTCTCTATTGATATCTGTACCTCGTCTTTGTTCTTTGTTTAAAACAGGTCTCTCTTGTAAATGAGTCCTCAAGGCTCAATGTGTCTAACCTGTAAAAGTAAGGGTGCATTCACACCAACCCTGTTTAGTCCGCTTTATTAGAACTGTAGTTGGTTTCCCTAGAAAGTCCGGTTCGTTTGGAGAGGTGTGAATGTGCAATCGAACTCTGATGGGGACCAAAAAAGCAAACTCTGGTCCACCTAAATACCTATCTTGGTTCGGTTGAAGTAATTCTAGCGCAGTTCGAATGCATTGTAAGTGCAAGCAGACCGGAGACTGCTCCAAAAGTAGAAAGTGGACTACAGCGCAGGGCAAACAAATGTGCATTTCTAGCCGTCAGCTGCCTTGTGTGAAAGATAGCATTCTCCATGGTCTTCTGTTTCATCTTCTGCTCATGCTGAGTCCATTGTTGAAAAATGACAAAACAGAACTCCCAAAACTGCTAAAATATGACACCACTCCGTTTTTGTTTTTATTTCCAGAAGAACAAGTGTCTTCTTCAGAGGTTTTTGTGTTGTTTCCTTCAGTAGTTCTTAGTGCAGCACCACCAGTGGCCATGGGGGGAACAGGTTTACTCGTGTGCAGTATGAATGAGAACCGCACCAGCTGAAAATGTACAAATGTTCTGAATTATGATCCCCAATCGAACCAGGTCTACTGGACTATCAGGTGTGAAAACATCCTAAAGGTTGAATGAATGAATGTACTACACAGGTTGTGTGACAGGTTATTGCACAGGTAAAGAGGAACATTTTGATGAACTGAATTATGATGGGGGCAAAACGGTGGCGCAACTGACAGAGCTGCTGCCTCTCAGCAAGCAGGTTACCCTGATTCAAATCCTGGTCCGGGGTCCTTTCAGGGTGGAGTTTGCATGTTCTCCCCGTGCATGTGTGTGTTTTCTCCAGGTACTCCAGTTTCTTCCCACAGACAAAAACATGCATGTTAGGCTGATTGGTAACTCTAAATTGTTCCTAGTGAGTGAGAGAGAAAATGATTGTTTGTCTTGTTTGTCTCTATGGGTACATTCACACCAGCCCTGTTAAGTTCGCTTTAATCAAACTCTAACTCGTTTTCCTAGAAAGTCCGGTTCGTTTAAGGAGGTGTGAACGCACCATCGAACTCTGTCACGGAACAAAAAGGCGAAATCTGGCCCGGGCTAAAACCTAGGTCTCGGTCCGATAGAAACGAACTCCAGCGCGGTTCGAGTACAGTGTGAATGCAAACAGACCGGACCCCGCTCCGCAGGGTAAACAAACACGCATTTCTCTGATCTTATATGGAGCCGTCAGCTGCCTTGTGTGAAAAACAATATTCTCCATGGTCTTCTGTCTCATCTTCTGTTCATGCTAAGTCCATTTTTGAAAAATGACAAAATATAACTCCTAAAACTGCTAAAACTTGATGCCACTTCGTTTTTATTTTTATTTACAGAAGAAGAAGAAGACGTGTCTTCAGATGTTTTTCTGTCATTTCTTTCAGTAGTTCTTGGTGCAGCGCCCCCACAGGTGAGTGGGGGAACAGGTTGGTTCAACAGGTTGACTCGACTGCACAGTGCAGTGTGAATGCAAATGCACCAGCTCAAATGTAAACAAAAGGTCATGAATATTGGTCCCGAACCGAACCGAGTCTACCGGACTATCTGGTGTGAAAACGACCTAAGTGTCCCTGTGATGGACCTGAGATCTGTCCAGGGTGTCTCCCGCCCTTCGCACAGTGACTTCTGGACATGGGCACTGGAAACCTACGTGACCCAAAATGGAATAAGTGGGTAAAAGATAATGGATGGATGGAATTATGATGGTAAGGTAGTGACATACATGATGCAAGTACATAGTGCAGCAGCAATAAACATGTCAGAGTCAGTCAGAGATTCTTTATTGTCATTCGCACCACATGTGGTACATGTGGTGGAGCAAAATTATGTACACAGGGTCCCAGTTACGTCCAACAATAAAATGTAAAAAAAAAAAAAAAACAATGATAACATCCAAGATATGAACTAAGAAAAACATCAGCTAAATATACACTAAGCACTAACAGCATAAAAACATTACGTCGAACATCAGCACAAACATGAACATGAGTCTGTGTGAGCAGATGAGCACGCATGAACACATCAACATTGAAACAGATCAGCAGCAATAATGAAACAGATCAGCAGCAACATGATGTGATTTTTTTCCACAGTGATTAGTCTGGTTAGAGATTCATGAGTCTAACAGCCTCAGGGTAAAAGCTGTTCCTCAGTCTAGTGGTTCTACACTTAATGCTCCTCAAACTCCTACCTGAGGGGAGCGGGTCAAAGAGTGTGTGCTGGGTGAGTGGGGTCCTTCATGATGCAGGTGGCCCTCTTCCTGCATCTGGAGGTGTAGATGTTTGTGATGGTGGGGAGACTGACTCCAACAGTCTTCTGTGCAGCCTTCACCACTCTCTGCATATTAGGTGTAAATATCGGATCCTATCATCATATCTTAAATCACGTCTTTCAAAAACAAAAATTATAAATCTTACCTTCAACTTGATCACCATGTAATGTTGAGCCATTGTCATGGCTGAAATGAACATTCCCAGTGTAGCACTGTGTTTAAACCCTACATGAATCCAATTTTAACTATGTGTAATTTATTTATCAGTAATTTACTTTTAAAAACTGTTTAAATTTTTCTTAATGTTTTTAGCAAAACAATTATTTTTTTCTTTATTAGAATTATGATACCATTGGTTTTAGTTTTCTAGACATAAAAAGGTACAAGCTACCTAATTTTCTATCAGATGACAACATCAAATTAGTTTTCATGCTTATTTTTTTTCCTAATTGAACAAGAATGATGTACATTTGCCTTTTTTAATTCTAAAATGAATAGAAATGTTTTTTTAAAATATAGGTCAGAACAAAAATATTTTTCATTTGCTCTGAAAATATGACAACCCAAGAAAGTCTGGTTTAAAATTATTGACTACTTTATCTCACAATCAAAAGATTATCAGTAACAGAAAGACATCAGAAGAAATGAAAAATGTCAATGTGAGGCAGATAAAAAGACTTCATCTCTTCTCACTAAATTGCCCACCAGTATCCTCCAGTTGCATTTTGTCATTCTTGGGTAGTGATGATATGTCAACTATGTATCATGAGTCATTTAATATAGCACAGAGCAGCTCGGCTAAGGGGCATATGGCCATATTGGAGCAGAGCCATGCGGCTTAAGGCGGGGTAAACGGATGGGCAGAGATTATTGGTGCATTAGCTGTTTAGCTCTGCATCATGTTTCAGTATTGTTTCTACAGTCAGCTTACTGTTTATCCAATAGCAGTAAATAAAACACAAAAATCATATTTTCGCTCCATGATAAGTGAATAGGCCTTTTTAAGGATTCAGGGTTGTCACATACTCCGACTGTCTGTGCATGTAGATGAGACGGACAGAAAAGCGAGACAAGAGACATGGAAGGTCCTTGCAAACAACTAAGATATCCTTGGCAACAAAAGCTTGTATTCACGTTATTCGCAGACAGTTTGTCCCAACATTAACACTCTGCTCAGGCCATGATCGGCTGTGATTGGCTAAATGCACAAGAGAAAAGGCTGCAGCAGAGCTACAGAGCTGACGGCGGACTGTGTGTGTTGACTGTTGATTACGGGGGAGAGCCTGTGGTTCCATCTATTTCATATTCATGAGCCAAATGGTGCACGTTGTAATATTCATGGACAAATTAGATGTTCAAAACACCAGTGTGAGTGAGGCCGTCTGCAGAATGCATATAGGACCTTTTAAACCTCAGGTTCACTTTAAACTCCCCCGCCTTTTTCAAGCCCAGTGAACAGGTTTGAATGTTGTTGCTTTCCAACACTAATCCCAGTGCTGCTCGAAAGAGCTACTGATGCTGAACATACCCTACTTTTTTTGTCTTGTTGCACAGAAATTCCTGGCTATTTGTCCTGCAGCAGTTTTCTCAAACTAGATGCAGTGGTGAAGTGAAGAGAGTAAATTTTTTTGTGTTTTCCTGTGGCCATGCATCTTGTTTTCTGTATGAGAGGTTGAGCGCAACTGGCTTGTAAGAGACCGGCTTTGTTCTGCCTCTCTGATCAGCTGGCTTGGTAGTAGTCGGGTGGGAGCAATAGCAGTGTGTCCAATCAAGCTGAGCCCTGTTTTTAAAAGGCCCTGCAGTCCTTGGGCAGAGGCCGCAGTTATGACCCAAAATGGAGAAGACGAGCTGGCCCCATTCCAAGCCCTACAGCTCGTACATTTTGTTTGAGCGTATCCAGAAGGAAGTGCAGCACAGTCGGGAGGCCTCACGAGACACCTGTGCATGTGTGACAGACTGTGTATACATTGTGTAGGATAAGAGGAAACCTTGTTGGAACATTAAGTCTTCAGTTTTCCTCAATAACAGACAAGGAGAGAACCATACCAACCAAGCAATTAAAATTGTCTTAATAGGAAATATAATGGAATTAAAATGCAACTAATTCACATTATTCACACAGGAATTACAGTCATTTCTGTGATTACAGTAGTTTATTTTTGTCATGAGGGTGATTTATGGAACACTGTACCCATTAGATGATCAGTGTGTTTTACACTACAGTAGCTTCTGTCTGTGTAAGTGCTTATCCACATACAGAAGGTCATGCTCACAACCTTGTGCGCCTCAAATCCCTCTGAGCAGACTATGTGAAGCTGACAAAAATTAAACACGTCTTGACAGATTGCTGACTAAAGACTGCAAAAGAAATCTACACAATGTAACTTACATAGCATTGTAGTGAACCAGATGACCTCAAATCTACCAGATGGACAGAGACTGTTATTTTCATTGATCTGAATGAGTCTGGGCCATCTGATGAACTTTCTTTCTTGAATTAATCAAGCAGAAAAGACAATTCTTTATAATCATTACTGTCTTACAAATGTTTTGATAATCAAATTGTGTTAGTTCACTCAATGCTTTACAGGTTGAAAAGAACTACTAATTTTTATTTTACATAAACAGTAAGTAATGATTTTTGTTCCTCATTCAGAGAAGAAATCACCTGAATATGCCTTTCTTGATTTTCTGTCTGAAATGAGCAAGCTGTCGTAAGTATGTGAAAGGTTGGTCTTCGGTCAACTAAAATGTTTACTGAAGAAGAAATGTCATGTTTAAACTTTTTCAGAAGATTACCAAGAGTAGACTCCAGAAAGTCTGCTGCTTCTGCAATAATCTTTTCTGTATGTTAAACAAGTTTCATTCTCTGACCTCGACTGTTGATAAACACCTTACGTCAAAAACACACCTCTTTCTGGTCCTTCCACGAATCAGAAAGCTCTAAACTGAACAGGAAGTAAACTCATTTAAAATGTGACAACTGCCCAGTTCAAGTTAGAATGAGAGCTGACAACAGATTGAGAGTTCTGGAGAATGTGAGAGTTCCAAGATTGAGAATGCAGTCGGCTCTGAAAGCTTCAGAGCAATGAAGAATCCAGAGGTTTTTTGGGGATTATAATTCTGTTTTGAGCTAATCAACGCACGACTTTCTGAAGGTTTGGTAGCTCTCGACGGAGACGCTGAAACGAGTCAGAAAGGAACTACATCCAACGCTGATTCATCATCAACAGGTAGATGGTTCTATTTTGACCAAGTGTACCGTGAGAAGCTGAGATCGGACGGAGCGTGCAACTTCTGGTCAAACAGATTAAATTCCCTCACACATTTCCTCTGTAAGATAAATCTCAATTTAATCTTAAACTCTTCTCTCTCATAAATCAGTACAGATATTTTTAGAAATGTCTGAAGCAAAGTCCTCAAATCACCGCCGAGTGATTTGAAGTTCATTTTCTGTGAAACTGTCTGTTATTATTTTCATATTTTGCCAAATTAATGTAAATGTTTGATGTTAAACTTTGATTCTGAAAATAAATGATTCCATTCATTTGATGGGTCAAAGATAAACAACGTCTCTCGTTCACATTTCTGTTAAATTCAATGCACGGCATTTACAGTCAGAAAAATGAAGAACTCGTGAATATTGTATGCATATATAATTCATATATTTGTCATACAACAAGTGACACGTACCTCACGTGACTCACTACAGCATTACACTGGGCCCTTTGATGGTTAGTACTGGAAGTTTGTATACATCAAGGCTTAGGTTTGCATCAAATTCCCTTGGGCCTTTGGGTGGGGATTTAACATCCTGTTACAACGCATGCTTTGGTTTTCTCTAGGAAATCTGTCTTCATTTTACTGTTCCAAAACATGCTTATTAGTTTAGCTGGTATTTCTATATTAATGCTAAGTGTGAATGTGTGTGCATGGACATCTTTGTGTTGACCCTGTTGATAGACTGTTCATCTGTCCATGGTTTACTCCGCCTCTTGCCCATTAACTGATTGGACCGGCGCTTGCTGGCTGCATGATTCCCTGCACTCCTAATCCTAAGCAGGTTTACTTAAATGGTAGCAACACCAATCTGACAATATTATGACTACAAACACCATCGACCTCTGGTAGTGTCTTTGAGAATGTTAGGGGTAATAGATCCTATGGACCCTCCTTTAGATTGTAGGCTACAGCCTTTCTGGACTTCTTTCCTTCCTCAGATCCCATTGGATTTGTGTCTGGGGACTTTGGGTGATGAGTAAATACCTCAGAGTCTTTTTAATGTTCTTAATGCTTTTCCTGAAATATCACTGCTGGGCCTAAGTCTATCTTGCTGAGAGTAGGTTTTTGTTTTAGCTGAGTGCTGTTGCCATGTGGGAGGTGTAATTGGCCTGAAAAACTGTTCCGTTACATGCCAAATGTCAGAGTTAACATTCTTATGAATGTCAGTGTGCAGTTATTGTTATTGTTTTATTTTATTGTGTTTAATTGGAACATTGTATTGAAAACAGATGTAAAGATGTAAAGGTGCTGTTCATATACTTTTGACTGACTGGTGACTACACAGGGACACAGGGTTACTTCCTCAAGGTACTATTTTCAAACATGACACATGGCTTAAAGGCAAGAATTGGACCAGTGCCATCACAGGACTAGCTGGATGCAGACTTTAGATCAGTCACGCTGACCACCCTTTTTTTTATTCGTTAAAGTGGATTCTTGCCAGAATGGCTAGCCAATTCTGCTTGTTTTTTATTGAAAAATATAGGCACAAGCCTGAAAAATGTGTTTTGTCCCAGCGACTTCAGTGAATGATTGGCATCTCTTTATTTCCCTTTAGCCTAACCCATCCTACAGTTTAATACAGTCGTCCCTCGCGATATCGCAGTTCACTTCTTGTGGCTTCACTGTATCGCAGGATTTTTAAACCCATTTATTTGTTATATTGTGTGTACTGTGCATGTTGTGCAGTACTGTACATTCATCTCATCGTCATCATCTTCATCACCATCTGAAAAGTATTTAAGAGCATACGAAACGTTAATAAGACAGTGGGAAAGGTTTGTAGGAGTGTGGTAAGGGCTAATAAAGCCTTAAATCTATATAAATAATAAAATAAAAATAACACCAGTACTTTGCTGATTCTCACCTACCATGGGGTTTCTACTATGTTTACTTGTCACTTGAAGGTGCCATGACCTTAAATAATATAACGCCAAGTTTTAATAAAAAAAAAAAAATCAATCAAAACATATTATGTTTATTATAATTGTACAGCTGGAATATGTTTAAAAAAAATAACACTGTAACACTGTCATAATTAAAAACTATCATAAGTAAAATGGGGGGGGGGGGGTCTTGAAGGCAGAAACATTTTTGTAACATCTTATCCCACAGAGTGAAGAACCTTCTCAGCACAGTGTAAAGACATACAGTAGGTTGTCATTGATCTTGATTAACATGTTGACATGTAAAACAAGTCACTTTCCATGTGATTATGGAAAGATTTAACATGTTAGTAAAACACGTGTGGTTATGTGTAAGAACATAATTTTTTTTTCTATAAATGACTGTAATCTGATTTATATTTTTGGGTTCTTTTACAGATTCTACAATGTCATCAGAAACACTTGGCACTTTAAAAATGAAAATACGTGCCAGATAATTGACTGACTTTAACTAGTAAGATGTTCCAAAAAAAAAAAAAAAAAAAACTTCTGCATGGGACCAGAAGGTGAACACAACAATGTTAATAGTTTTCACACCAAAAAGCAAGCATGGCTATTGAGAACGAATGCTGATTGGTTCCAAAATATGTGTTTTGGCTACAACCCAGTGCCTTCAAGCATAGAAAGTTAAAAATATCCAAGTGCTTTGAAGGTTAAATCAGTCCCATGTAATGAAAACTTTGAATCCAATGCAAAAATCTAATTTTGTCTAATTGAACAGAACTAGAGGTGTGGGTTATATCTTAACTGATCACATGCTGAATGTCTTTAGTAGATTTTGTTTTTAAATTGTGCTCAACATAGTTGAACGATCTGTTGTTGTGTTCCTCTAAAAGCGCTTCATACGCTCCAGTCTTTTCTCTCTTCCGATGGTCTGCTGTGTATTGGTTTGGCTGAGTTTTTCAGCCTTAAAATCATTCAGTGTGAACTAAAATTTGCAAGAGCTATGGCTTTACACAGCTAGATCCAAACACTTGTTCTGGTGTTCTCAATATCAAAGCTGTTCGTATTTTTCCCTCCAATTACTGCATTGCATATGATGCAAATCCAGCTCCAGCTGAATTGATTTTCTTTCATGTTTCTGTTGCAGTTTCCATTCGTCTTTGCACCAACTGGTAACAGGTCCCAAACCAATTTACACCAGTTTTTATCCCGACTTATAAGTTATACAGACGTATAACCACACAAACAAGCAAGCAGTCTGTGCTATTGCTTTTACTGGGTTACATACTGAAACAATGGAAAACACCAACTTAGTGTGTCAAATATGATAAATGTAAAAAGAGGATTTTAAATTCATGTTGCAGTGTTCAGTTCAGGACCAGTGGCTGAACTGTAAGATAGTGATACAGTGGAATGGATTTTGTGAAAAAAAAACCTCATCTGTGGAATGTAGGAAATGTGACAAAATACTTTATGTGAGTAACAGGCTGCTTCCGGTGTTGACCCACCTATACACACACGCTGTGCATATTGTGTTCACATTTAACAAAACAAACGGAATGTTGCTGGTTCAACTCCCGGTACTGACAACATCAAAATGTGGGTGGGAAAGGTGAAACACCCACACATGCCTCCACCCTTATTTGCCCCACCATGAGCCATCAAGCAAGGCCCTTAACTCCCACAATTTGCTGCCCTGGGCACCCTACATTGCAGCTCTCTGCTTCACACAGAAGGCTGTGGTAGCTCGGTGGTTTGTGGTTGTGTCAGGAAGACCATCAGGCATAAAAACAATTGCCAAGATTTTGTACAAGTTAGTTTGCTGTGCCGACATCTGAAAAATGAAGCAACCTAAATAATCTATCTATCTATCTATCTATCTATCTATCTATCTATCTATCTATCT
>NC_056499.1:42048176-42053368 GCF_014905685.2 Nematolebias whitei | reverse complement strand
TATATATATATTGGGCGGCCGTGGTGCAGTGGTAGTGGCAGCCGACCTCTGATCGGAAGGTTGGAGGTTCGAATCCCGACTTCCCACACCATGTGCCGTTGTGTCCCTGGGCAAGACACTTAACCCCGAGTTGCTCCCGGTGGGACTGGATGGCGCCTTGCATGGCAGCCTACCGCCACCGGTGTATGAATGTGCGTGTGAATGGGTGGATGGCTGGTACTGTAAAGCGCCTTGGGGCCCCTCATAGGGGGCTGGAAGGCGCTATAGAAGTAAGCTCCATTTACCATTTACCATTTATATATATATATATATATATATATATATATATGTATATATATATATATATATATATATATATATATATATATATATTATACAAAGTAGATGCACAGTATTATCAGCATGGTATCGGTCGATACAAGCAATAAAGTTATATATCGGACATTAGCCATTCCATCAAAATAACTCAACAATATAAAAGGTGCTGTCTTATATATACTGTATAAAATAAAGTGTTGGAAACTGATAGCAGAACATTAATTTGCAATGCCTGCTCAGCATCAGTGATGCGAGGAGGAGTGAAAATGAAGTTCTAAAACACTTTGAACCTAATTAACCATCTCAAGAACCACCATTCCAAATATTACATTTTCTGTTTTAATTAATTTTTTAATTTAAGAAACTGTCACGTATATCTATAAATGTACTACTACTAATGCACGTTTCACTTGTCGCTTGTGAACAGGTTGAGTTTAGATTTGTGAAAATATACAAATTTGCACTGTTCGAGTGTTGTCATTGTGTTAGAGAGAGTAAATGTCATGAACAAATTTGACATTAAACTAAATCCAAGTTGAAGTGTTACATCATTCTCAGACCCTTTTTGGGCATCTGCATTTGGTAGCAGCCAAACTGACAAAGACCGTGCAGAATAATGTCGTATTTTAATTCCACAGCAGACAGAGAAAGCTATGTATTCTCTGTAGGTCTAGGAAAATATCTGTATAGGTATTGATTATCAGCCAAATAAGTTTTAACATATTGGCATATCGGATATGAATATATATATATATATATATATATATATATATATATATATATATATATTCATATCATATAAAAAGCTGACCTCAGAGGCGTTGAAGCAGCCTTTCCTCTTTGTGCTTTAATAGAACAAAGAAACAAAAACAATGCATTTTGTCGAGCTCACTGTAACTTCCTTTGTAGCCTGGAGTATTTTTCCCTGGAAACGTACGTGCACACCCTAGCAGTTTAGATCAGAACAACAGTAACTGGTTCACTTAGTTTGTGTTTACAAACATTGATATTTGAATATTAATGTGCTCCTGTCGAAGATAGAGGCACAATAATAAAGATGTTCTAGTCAAATCTGATTTTCTCACAATATTAACAGTAGCTGCTGCTGATATTCTCATTTCTAAAGCTCTGGAAATTTGTGTATGGACTTTTTCAAGCTTCTATACATCATAACCTTCAAGCTATTTATTTTTTATGGTTTGCAAAAATATCTGTAAAACTACATTTAGTAGCAACCCACAGTTTTAAAACTGCATCATTTAGAAAAAAACAACAACTTTATTTAAGCTCCTGTTACAGAATGATAAAAGTGGATTATAAAGATTTGCCAACATAATTTGTGTATATGGGTAATATGTACAGTATGTTACCAAAATACCTACTATAATACATTCTTGGACAAATTTAATAAAATGTTTTTAAAAGTAGTCACATGATGTACATCTACAATGTTTGATGTCAACTCGTTTCAAGATAGTTTCCATGATAATTAAAACGTAACAAAACACATAAAAAGACTAAACTTCAGTCAGTTTTACAGCTATTGACTTGACATTTTTGTGGTAGTCCCTGAGTCTGATCTCCTACAGTCTTATGAAACTTTCAGCAACATAATATTTCATGAACATCTACAACACATTAACATTTGAAGCTAACACAATTCAAAATGCCCACCACAGCAAATCATAGTTAGAAAACAGAAACATGTCTAAAACTCAGCATATTCTACTGATACTGAGCTAAAATTTCATGTGGCGCTAACTGGGAGTCATTCGTAGCACAGTGTGACATGTTGACATACTGTATGGTGTGCTGCAATAGTTCAGTGGCTAAACGCTGTATTCTTTAATCCTGGGCCACCAATTTGAGCCCAGGTTGTGTCAGGACGCGAATCTCACATAAAACAATTGACAAACCCTTCACATCATCAGATTTTCACACAAGTCATATAGATAAAGAAAACCCAGTGAAACAAATGAGATGAAATATTATACTTAGTCATTTATTTTTTCATGAAAATGATCCAATTTTGCATATTTGTGAGTGGTAAAAGTATGTGATCCTTTGCTTTCACTATCTGCTATGACCCCCACCCCGTGCAGCATTAACTGCAACTAAATGTTTCTGTTGACCAGTCCTGCTCACTGGCTTGTAATATTCCTCTGTACAGAACAGCTTCATCTCTGGATATTGGTTGTTTCCTCACATTAACTGCTACTTCAGTTCCTTCCACAACATCTGGATTGGATTAAGGTCAGGACTTTGACTTGGCCATTCCAATACATGAACTTTATTCTTCTTGAACCATTCTTTGGTAGAACAACTTGTGTGATTAGGATCATTGTCTCGCTGCATGACCACCTTCTCTTGAGATTCAGTTCATGGACAGATGTCCTGACATTTTCCTCTATAATTCTCTGATATAATTCAGAATTCATTGTTCCATCAAGGATGGCAAGCCGTCCTGTCCCAGGTGCAACAAAACATGCCCAAACCATGATACTACCACCACCATGTTCCACAGATGTGATAATGTTCTTTTGCAGGAATGAAGAGTTTTCCTTTATCTTAACAAAACACTTTGAATTTAAACCAAAAAAAATTATTTTGGTCTCATCCGTCCACAAAACATTCTTCCAACAACCGTCTGGCTTGTCCACGTGATCTTTATCAAACTGCAGACGAGCAGCAATGTTCTTTTTGGAGAGGAGTGGCTTCTCCTTCAACCCTGCCATGCACACCCTTGTTGTTCAGTGTTCTCCTGATGGTGGACTCATGAACATCAACATTAATGTGACAGAGGCCTTCAGTTGTTAGAAGTTACTCTGGGCTCCTTTTTGACCTCGCCCACTATTCCACTCCTTGCTCTTGGAGTGATCTTTGTTGGTCCACCACTCCTGGGGAGGGTAACAATGGTCTTCAATTTCCTCCATTTGTACACAGTCATTCTGACTGTGGATTAGTGGAGTCCAAACTCTTTAGAGATGGTTTTGTAACATTTTCCAGCCTGATGACCATCAACAACTCTTTTTCTGAGCTCCTCTGAAATCTCCTTTGTTCCTGCCATGATACATTTCCACCAGTGATGTGCAGTCAGGGGAGGCAAGTGAGGCAGTGCCTCACCTATCATCATGAAAAGTAAAATACTGACAATGATAAGAGAAAATACATTTAACCACTTGACTGTTCTATAAAACTGTTTTCTGAATTATTTCAAAACTTCAATGGTCAAAATCGCGGAATTTAAGCGTCACCTGTTCAAACATGGAAGAAACGCCGGGTGAGGAAGTGTAGTGCTCTGGTTCTCCTCTGGTGGCGCTGTGCCATACACAATATATGAAGTAGGTAATTGGAGCAAGCCCATTGCTGTCTCTCTTTATATCGCCAACATGTTTTATTAAACATGTGCTGTACATGTTGATGTTCTACAGTCTGTCTAATATATTGAGTGGATGTGTGTGACATATTTCTTCGTTCTAATCGGTCATAATGAACGCTGAAAAAGACGAGGTGCTGCAGAATATACCTTGCCGCACTGATGGCGGGCAGTGCTGCCCCATAGGGAAAATGGAGCAGGTGCAGTCTGTGCATTCTTCTGTAATACGGAGGGGCAGGGGTGTGTAGCAAATTGGTACACTCGTTTAAAGTTGTTTAGACCAAATAGAAGATCATATCTCAAAACTAAAGGATTTTTCTAAACTCATCATAATTGTTCCAAATTAATTCATCTTAAAATAAAGGTAAGATTATAAATGTATTTTTTTAATTAAAAAGAGAGAAGTATGAAGTTGATTAAAGCATAATTAAATGCCTTTAAAAAACAAACAAAAAAAAAGGCTAAGTTTAAATATAAGCTTCTATTTTGGGATCATATATGTGAGCATCCAATTCCAGACGAGTCAGGTTCACATGTCACAAACCTCACCACACGTCACTGACTTCCACAAACATGTTGTGAAGAGCTGGCTTTGATATATCCTGTTCTTTCAATCAAACAGGCTGTCTGATCATCATCCCATTGATTGAAAACACCTGACTCTAATTTCACCTTCAAATTAACTGCTAATCCTTTGAGGTTCACATACTTTTACCGCTCACAAATATGTTGGATCATTTTCCTCAATAAATAAATGATCAGTTTTACTATTTTTATCTCACTTGTTTAACTGGGTTCTCGTTAGGAATTGTGTGAAAATCTGATGTTGTTTGAGGTCATATTTATGCAGAAATATATACAAATCTAAAGAATTCACAAACTTTCAAGCGCCGCTATACAAGAGAAATTGCAGCAACCCATACTGAAAAACACTGAAACTACAGCCATGATACTTTTACACTGATATCAATCAATACCATAGCTGATGTTGTTAAATTTGATTACTTTGAGTTTTCATGTGAAACTTGTGAGGGGACACACCAACACTATTGAAACAACAATTCATGTATAAAGGAAGTGTGACATTGAGGAAAAAGTAATGGTGAAGTTTAAGACATTAGAAATAATTCCTAAAAGGTAAGGAAAAGCTTAGTTTAGACATCTTGAAATTATATGCTAAATAAAACCAGAACTTGATTCTTGCGCCCCTCTGACATTTTCACACAAGCAATGTTGTCTCCATCGCCGGGGGCAAGACCTGTCCCCCGGTAACTAAGCAAGCAGTACTGACTGACATAGGTGAAGCAGGCATGACTTGTATGCACTGTTTTGTCAGTGGAGAAATGGCTTGTCACCTCATATGGTAATGATAAATAATGTGGACAATGACTTACTACATTTGTTAAGGGGTTTGCTCTTTTAGGTCTCTCATTGCAAAGATGAGGGACCCAATATCCAATATATATATATATATATATATATATATATATATATATAT
>NC_056499.1:42034682-42048076 GCF_014905685.2 Nematolebias whitei | reverse complement strand
ATATATATATATATATATATATATATATAAACTGGCCTCCTTGATTATTATAAAACACTATGCTTTCTTGTTTTATTATTGCTTAACATTATAGTTTTTCATCAATTGACTGTAGTGGCCATAGATTAATTGAATCTAATCTACAGCCCCTGGCTCCACCATTGATAAACTTGCTCCCTCTGCTCACTAGGATCCATCACTGTGAACCGCCATGGACAAGTAAAAAAAAAAAAAACAATAAAAATAAAAATAACACCTCCATTCTTCTACACAGTGTAACTCCTACCCATTTTAATAATGTGCACCAAAAACATTAAGGTTTACTTGCATTCCCCATTCAGTAACAGGTCAGAAAAAACACCAATATCAGAAATTACAACTATACAAATTCTAATGCCATGACGATTGGGGACATTGATGTACCTCATGTTATTTATGGCTTTGCAAAACATCAAATCTATTGTTAGGTTGTTTACATGTCACAAATAGAAATATATGACTTTTTTTTTTGTTGGATAAGCTCAACTTCTTGGCAAAGATGGAAATAGAAAACATCTCAAGGTAGCTTTTTTTTAATTTTATAAAACAATTTCTTTTTGAGCAAGTTGAAATGGCCATAAATGAGCTGTACCATTAAGTACAACACTATAGCAAGATCTTGCAAGGCATGTTACCATTCAAAGTATGGGTTGTGGATGACTCTCAGCTGCAGTCACATCAAATCTTGTATCTTTTTTTTTTGTTTTTCAAATTTGACAAAGTTACAGCCATTTTGTTTTTGCTGAGTTTAATTAGTTGCGATGGCTATCTCTAATGAAGCTGACTCCAAAAGTAAATTGGTTGTACAGGTGCATTTAATAATTGCTTTCTGAGAGTTTCATTAAGTCTGTCTAGTAGTTGGTGAGATATTTTGCTAACAGACAGACATACACACAAAGACCAATCTCACATCCTTTGCAACTAAAGCACTGGTTTTACTTATCCCACTTCTACTAGGTTTTATTAAATCTAACTGGAGCTTTCTGTTGTCCTCTGTTAACCATTATCACCATTTAGCAGTGACCGAGCGTATATACTGATCACAACTCTTACATCTGCAGTTAAAAGATCTCAGTGTGTTGAAGTTCTTGTGAAAACACAAAGTTAGTTTAAAAAAAAAGTATAATGTGTAAATGTATAGCTTAGACCAGCAGCGGCAGCTTGTTTGGCATAAACACAGGAAGACCCCGTGAACTTTGCAGAAGCAGCTGCACAATAAGATCTGAGGATAATGATACATGAACTGGTAAACATAAACTACAAACCACAGAAATGACTGCATGCAAGCCAAATATAGAGTGAGCAGTATTTTCTTTAAAAAAAAATAAAAAAAGATGAGACGTGAGACTAAGGAACAAAACAGAGCAGTTTCTTTGTCTTCAGACAAAGCAATGATCACAAAGCTGCTGGAAAAATGAAACTGGGGGGTGAAATTGGTTAGAAAGGCAGGCTTTTGTCACATTTGGAGACATTAGGGGTTTTGAAATCAATTTAGCATCACTAACCGCACTTTGGGCATGACAGTGCCTTATGGATTTGTATCATAAACCATTTCACCGTTAGAATGATACAATATGCCACACATTCCTCAAAAATTTCAAAGGCTTCTAAATTACACCAATTTTCTGGTTCTGAATAGATATATCTGCATGGCTTTTTTTCCAAAATGGTCGATTAAGCTGAAGAAATTGCAGCATTTTTTTTCTGGGAGTAACATTGTTTTAAATTTGATTATCGGAGTATAGTCAAAAGTATTTTAAAATAGATATTTATTGAGAAAAATGTATTATAGTATGAATGCTTATATTTTCATGTTTTTTGCAATTTTACTACTACATATTTTCTGCGTGCACTGCACTGAGTTCTGTTCTATTTTGTTTTCCATGTGCTTGGGGTTGTCCTGCTGAAAAATGAACTGACGCCCCAGTCAGAGGTCAAAAGTGCTATGGAGCATGTTTTCATCCAGGATGTTTTCATCCAGGATGTTTTCATCCAGGACATCTCTGTACATTGCTGCATTCATCTTTTCTTCTATCTGACTAGTCTGCCAGTTCCTGCTGCTGAAAAACATCCCCATAGCATGATGCTGCCACCACCATGCTTTGATGTAGGGATGGTATTGGCCTGGTGATGAGCGGTGCCTGGTTTCCTCCAAACATTATGCTTGGCATTCACAGCAAATAATTCAAACTTTGTCTAAAATAAACACAGTTACTTTAAAAGAACAAAATAATAAATTGTGGTTTATTGGGGATGTGGGGGTGCTGATGTTAGAGAAGGCGGACCTGTGATCACTGGTTCAACTCCCGGTGTACCGACATCAAAATGTGGGTGGGATTGGTGAAGCACCCACACCTGTCTCCACCCTCATTTGCCCCACTCTGGGTCCTTGAGCAATGTGCTTAACCTTGTCATCTGCTCCCCCAGTTGCCCTAGATAGCAGCTCTCTGCTCCACACAAAGGGCTGTGATAGCTTGGTGGTCTGTGGTTGTGTCAGGTAGGACATCCGGCATAAAAATAATTGCCAAGTCTTCGTGCGACTCTGTGGTTACCCCTGAAGAAGGGAGGAGCCAAAAGAAGACAAATAAAAACAAAATAATAAATTAAATGTGGTTTATTGAACATCGATCTATTGCCTCTAAATCCCTGTTTGTCAATGATCTGATAACTCATCATCATACTGATTTATTCTGTCTGACAGAAACCTGGCTAAAACAAGAAGATTTTGTTATTAGTATAAAATGAATCCACTCCTGTTAATTATTTAAAATTCCGTGTTCCTAGAACATCTGGTCGAGGCAGAGGTGTAGCTTCTATTTTTTCAGTCAGGACTATTAATTAATACTAAACCAATTCGTAGTTATAATACTTTTGAGTTGTTGTCTCTAAGTCTATTCCATCCAAAATGGAAATCAGAAAGGACACTCTCACTTGTTGTTATATATCGTCCACCAGGCTCATATGCTCAGTTATTGTCTGAATTCTCAGAATTATTAACTGACTTACTACTAAATACTGATAAAGTCATAATAATGGGTGATTTCAATGTTCATGTAGATGTGGAAAGTGATAACTTGAGCATAGCCTTTAATAATTTAATAGTCATTTGGTTTTACCCAAAACATCCCCACATCTACTCATTCGTATCATCACACTCTTGATATGGTTCTGATTTATGACATAAAGATTAAGGACATAGTAATACATCCTCAAAATCATGTTCTCTCTGATAATTTTAATAACCTTTGAGTTTACATTAAATGTGTGACTGAGAGTAAATTTAATTTCAGAATTTGCTTATCAGAAAATTCCGTAACCACATTTAAACAATATTTTCCATCATTTTCCTATGTCTTGGAGTTTAATGCATCAGAGAACAGCGACTTAGATCGTCTGGTTGATCAATTTACAAATTTGCAAACTTTACTTGATAAAACTGCTCCGCTGAAAAATAAAGTAATCAATCAGAGGAGACTGGCTCCTTGGTTCAATTCTGAGTTACATACTTTAAAACAAGGATCTATAAAGCTGGGAAGACAATGGCACTTCTCTAACATTGAAGAATTTTACTCATCCTGTAGAGATAACCTGTTAACTTATAATAAAGTGCTCCGTGAAGCTAGAACTTTATAATATTCCTCTTTAATTGATGAGAATATGTGTTCATTGGGACCTTCAAATCAGCAGAATATTATCTGTATCCTTCCCCAGATTTGTGCCTCAACACAATTCTGTCTCTGAGGTCTACAGACAATTAATTTGATGAGTTCATGTTTGGTGTTTGTGCTCTGACATGCACTGTCAACTGTGGGACCTAATATAGACAGGTGTGTCTTTCTAAAGCAAATGATCTGGTGGATTTCATTTAATTTGAAGAAACATCTCAAGGAGGATCAGTGGAAACAATATGCATATGTTTTTTGTTTGTTTGTTTTTTGTTTTTGTCATCTAGTCCACACTCCTTACCAGGTGGTGGCGGTAATGCTTCCTTCAGTTGTTTGCCAACCGCCAATATAATAAAGAAGAAGTATGCAAGCATCTGAGCGTCATGGCACAAGCTGTGAATACTTACATGAAAGTGATTTCTTGGTTTTCTTTTTTTAATAAATTTGCAAAAATCTCAAATATTATTTTTTCACGTTGTCATAATGGGGTACTTTATGTGTGTAGAATTTTGATGAAAGAGATTAATTTAATGCAATTTGGAATAAGACTGTAACATGAAATGCAGAAAAAAAAATGAAGTGCTGTAAACACTTTCTGGATGCACTGTAGACTATACAGTACTCTAATTTGTATTTAAATGCTATTGTTATCTTTAGCTGTCTTTCTTTGTGTTTAACTATATTTCTTCTGCTTTAGTTTTTAGATAGCCTTTAGATATTTTACTTTTTAGCACATTGTAATATTAGGCTTTCAGCTAGCATTTGAGTACGTTTAACTTATAGTTAGTACTTTGCTTTTTTTAGATTGTTTCTGCTTCTTAGCAAATGTTTTGCTAGTTTTGCTTTTAACTCAATTTTGTTTTCTTTTTTAGCTATTAGATAGTGTTCTGTGTTTGTTTATTTATTTAACAAGTCTATTTTTGCATCTCCAATAATTGTCAGCATTCATTCAACACTGACATTGCATTTTCACAAAAATGCAGTTTATCTGGTTCATTCATATTTAACTTATTAAGTTAAGAAATAGTTTATGCTGCTCTAAATATAACCATTGAAGCAAAACCACATTTTTTCAGATGATGATGAAAATATTTGCATTCCTTACAGAAACAAAACCACAAAAATGTCACATGTAAAGATGCCATGTAAAACATGTTACATTAACATTTCGTACATGGCACACATGTTTCACATGTGTTTCACGTGTGTTTCACATGTTTCCCAGCTGAATATTTAACCCAAAAAAAGCACGAACAGCCATTGTAAAATACATTACATTTTAATGGTGAAGAATGTTAAATAGTTAAATTGATGTGTGTGTGTGTGGACATGGATTTGGAACATTTTGAACATCTTTGTTTGATCAATTGAAAAAATTAGTAAATCTATTGTTGTTTGTTTTGCTTTTTTGTTGTTTTTATTCCTATTTTTAATTTTAAATACAAATAGTTTTGCTATTTTTAAACTATTTAAAACTAAACAAAACATGCACAATGTGCAAAAATCTTTTTAGTAATATTATACAGTTTTTTTTTTACAATTGTTTACTCTTTAAAATAAACATGTTTGTATAATTAGCTAAATGAAAACTTTACACCCAGTAAACAAAACTCCAGCACCTGATTTGTACAACTATTATTGCAATGTCCGTTTCACATATTCTGATTAATTTTACACAGACATTTTCTAAATAAACACATTTATTCACTTTTGCCACATAAATTTGTCATTATATCCTATCTCTTGCTGTTTTAAAATACTGACCTTTCAAATAACCACAGGTATGATCCAACTGATTAAACACATCCACCAACCGTGGAAACACACATTTGCTCAATTGAGCCCAATCAGGAACAAGTACCATACTGATGCAGCATCTGTGCAGCGATGGATTTAAAACACAACGAGGTTCTCCCCAAAATACATTGCAAATAAAGGTATAGACTTGGCAAGAAAAAATATAATTAATTTGCAGTTTTAAAATAAAAAATCTGTTCATTTATGTATTTGTTTGTTTGTTTGTTTGTTTGCATTCCATGGTGACTGGCTTGAATATATGTTGATACTTCATCAGTCTGCAGTGTTGGTCTTGTGTAGCATTTAATAAATTTACTTTGTATTATTTCTGTAAATCTCACTTAGAGAAAGCATGAGAAAAATAGTGCTAAATGGTTTCAGGTGTTCTGTTAATTAGGTGTGTGTGAAGTGTTTAGAAAAAAAAAATAAAAAAATTCCAGAAGGACTGTTTTCAAATTTATACCTAAGAAGCTATATAAAATGTGATCTATGTTCTGTATCACTTCAACAAATAAATCAAATAAGTGATTTTAAATAGTGTTTAAAGTACAGAGCACTTTATGCTCTGTGCTGCTTGTCATTCAAATTAACATGGAGGTAATTGTGTGCATCTGTGGTGGGTTTTAATCTGTTTTATTCTTACAAGACTTTAAACGGTCATTTTTGAGTTTTGGACTGCAGTGGCTCAGTGGTCTGTGCAACAGTCTCGTAATCCTGAGGGTGCAGGTTTGAGCCCTGGTTATGATGGGAAGGGCATTTTGCATAAAACAAGTGCCACATCATTTTACTGTGGTGACCCTTGCTGAAGAGCACCCAGAAGAATAACAGCATTTTTTTTTTTTTTTTTTGGAAAGAGGTGGAAGCTTCAGCATTGAAGTTTCCAGGAAACACACTAACGTAGGTCAGAACCTTCTGTTTGACTCTCATCACCCACTGGAACACAAACTTTCTGTTATTATAACTTTACACCAGAGTAGTTCCAGTCTAATCTGCGTGAATCTCAATATACAACAATACCCCCCCCATACACAGTTATTGGAAGCTTGGAACTCATCAAACTCCAAAAATTTTAATTGATAAATCCTTCCGGATGAAAACAAAATGTCTTCATCTTGAGAATAGGAGTCCGTTTTTTATTTTTATTTTACTTTTTTTTATTGACCATGTTGGATGATGCAGTGATGTCATCTGGATGAAGGATTGGACCCTCTGGATTATGCATCAGGATGGTGATCATCTGGACTCATGGGTGTTGTCGTCAGAATGGTTCTTATTTATGCTCACACTCAGCTGATCAACGTGTTAAAGTTTGTTTTAAAAATCATTCAACACTCACCACGTGAGTGATCCATTTTAATAAACAAAATTGTTAAACAAAATGAACTAAGCTTCCTAAATTTTTGTTTATTTATTTTTACACCAAATGTCTTAGTGCATGCTTTATTTTTCTTCAACATTTAATCATTAGCACACCTTTTTTTCTACGTACCCATATACAAAAGTAGAGGCGTTAGATTATTTTGTTCTTGTTCAAGAACACTTTGAACAATTTATTTTGTCAATTAAGTTGACATTAGATTTGCATGCATACAGATATAGCTTTAGGATTACATTACATGAACAAAGCACTTAGACACTTAGAAATCACCAGATGGGTACCATCCTACGCCAACATCCTGTGGTCCAGATGAGCACCATCCTGATGCATCATCCAGAGGGTCCAATCCATCATCCAGATGACTATGCTTTTTCCATCACAAAAAATAAACTGTCCAGATGACCTGACTGAAAAATGTTGGATTTTATACCTGGATTATTGAGCAAGGATTTTGTTGTTTTCAACCAGTTTGACAAGACTGTCAACAAGGAAGAGGGCTGGCAATGGAGGAGGGGCATACCAAAGAGACCATCTTATCACAAGCAGAACTGGTTTGTTCCACTTTGGAGTAAGCTGTTGGGGGGAGAATCAGTTTTGTTGTGTGTTTCCTTGACTGATGAAGCCTTCCGGATTGAAGGAGAAACGTTTCAGCACAAAAAAGAAACTGTCCAGGTGAACTGACTGAAAAATGTTGGATTTTATACCTGGATTATTGAGCATGGATTTTGTTACCCTTGAGTTTCCTTTCCTTTTCTGTAGAATTATATATTTGTACTCAAATGGAATCCCTTTGCCTTTTCTATTGCACGTTGTGGAATTAACTCTTCGAACACCTGGAATTAACCCTTTGAACACTTGGAATTGATATTTTTGAACACACTGGGAATAACCTAGAACATTGATCCTTTCCCTACCTGGAACTATTCCTTTTGACTTCATATGGGATAACTTTAACTTTGTTTCCATTTCATGGAATTATAGACTTTGACTTTTGGGAATCTACTACAAAGTTCTTGGAGCATTCCTGAGGTGTGGACGATGAGTTTTCAATTCACAACCATCGGGGTTGAAAATCAAAAAGTGGGGGAATATGTAGGGGAACACCACTTCAGAAAAGAACACCTCTTCTCAGAAAACAGTTCATCTCAGCTTAAACAGAAAAAGAGTTCACCTCATCTCAAACAAACATCATTCATGTGTTTTGTGTTTGAAACCATTTAAAATAAGATGCATCTATTCCATTGGGAACAAATAGGCATTGTTTTGCAGGTGTTCAACTCACCTCACAAACTTCTTAGTTGACACTAATGTGAATGTATTTTTTTTAACCATCACTGTGTTAAACTCTGCCAATATGAACTCATTTCACATAAAACGGATAGATCATTTTAATGAGAGCTTTTGGTTCAACTGACCTCGAAGCTTAGGAACATCCGAACTCGCTACTTTGATATCTTCCTTTATCAAAGAGGAGTATTACTCCCAGGATGGGTTCCCATCACATTTTTTATCACATATCCATCCATCCATCCATCCATTTTCTTCCGCTTATCTGGGGTCGGGTCACGGGGGTTGCAGCCTAAGTAGGGAGGCCCAGACTTCCCTCTCCCCAGCCACTTGTCCAGCTCTTCTGGGGGAATCCCGAGGCGTTCCCAGGCCAGCCGAGAAACATAGTCCCTCCAGTGTGTCCTGGGTCTTTCTCTGGGCCTCCTCCCGATGGGACGTGTCCAGAACACCTCACCAGGGAGGCGTCCAGGAGGCATCTTAAACAGATGCCCGAGCTACCTCAATTGGCTCCTCTCGATGTGGAGAAGCAGTGGCTCTACTCTGAGTCCCTCCCAGATGATTGAGCTTCTCATCCTATCTCTAAGGGAGAGCTCAGACACCCTGCGGAGAAAACTCGTTTCGGCCGCTTGTATCCGAGATCTCATTCTTTCATCATATATATCACAGATTATTATTTTTATAATAAAATACATAAAATCAACTGAATTTGTGATTATTTTGGCATATCTGTGTGTATTAACTCACTTGATGCCCTTTAAACACGAGAAAGAACTCAGGTTTCAGTTTACATTAATTTTGGGGTTTAAAAAGACTGATTTTTCCTCTAAAAGAGAGATGGTGCCCACACGAGGTTATTTGCATAATAAATGCATATCTTATGAGCTTAACTCATAACTGATCATTTACAATATACATCCAGCCCCATATCCCTCTACAACCATGACAGATGAGTGAGAATCTTCACTAGCACATATTCACATTACCATATTTTTTCAGACTATAATGCACACTTAAAATCCTTTAATTTTCTCAAATATTGACAGTGAGCCTTATATTCAGGTATGCCTTATTTATGAAATCTGGTTGTGCTTACTGATCAAAATGATTTTATGTGGTTATTGTGAATAAGTTGAATAAAGTTTGATTCATCTGACTGTTTTGTTTCGCTTAATGCGCCTTAAAATCTGTTGCGCCTTATAGGCCGAAAAATATGGTAGGTTTTTGTTTATTTAAACATACACAAATTAACTAACATCAATGTCCACATTAGATACATGTTTTTATTGAAAGACACAATTTGTGACATGTTTGAAAGTTCATTCTTGCATCCCAGCTTTCACGTTTCTGTCTGTCTAACAAAATGTTGCTTTTTGGATTTAGTGCCATTTACATGTAGACCAAATCTGAGCAGGACCAAATGATTTACTAAGTGTTTAATGACCAAAATCCCTTTTTATTCAAACAGCAGTTAATGTCCATGTGTTCAGAAATGCTTTTATTTCTTACAATATATTCAAGCTGTCTTTCATATTTACAGATCTTGCTTCAAAGTGAGATCTTTACTATGGAAGTAGTCCATATGAATTAAAAAGAGAATTGAGAATAAAAGTTATGTTGATTAAATCCACCATAGTTCTATCTCACTTTCTTGATTTAAAGGTGGGTGTGCATCTTCTGGATACAGATGACATTACAGATGCAATCTTCTAATTGTTTGAGAAGAGTTAACATGCTCAGGCCTGGAATGACCTTTCTTTCCCCCAGCTTTGCAATGTCACATACCTATGTTCATCTCACAGACAAGAGCCTTCACTTAGAGGAAGGTTCATGGAAGTACAACAATGTTCAGTCTGGTCATCTGGATGGTTTCTTTTTTTTTGTTTGCTTTGTTGAGAGACGTTTCGCCTTCATCCGAAGGGCGTCATCAATCTCAGGAGTCACCAACAAACTGTTTCCCCACTAAGCAGCAACTCCTACAGTGAACTAAACAGTTTGCTGGTGATAAGATGTTTTCTGGAAACGTCTCTCAAAAAAAAAAAAAAAAAAAAAAAAAAAACATCCAAATGACCTCACTGAACATTGTTGGATTTTTTACCTGGATTATTGAACATGAACCTTGATGTTCATAGAAGTATTTAATCTAGCCTGTGTTCTACTCTTAGTTCTTCAGTCACTGTGTTACATTGGTTTCCTTATTAGCTGTGGCATCTGTGAAAAGTTATTTTGTGAAAAAATGGAGAAATTGTGTAAAGTTCTAAGATTTTCTGCAATCAATAATCAGTGTCTAATACCAGCAAAAATGTAGGATTCTTGGAAGGAATGCATATTGTTTTATGCCAGAGTTTGACACCAAGATAATTGCTGGTTAAGAAAATATGGTGTTGTAGCCATTTTGATGAAACCTGGAAAAATGTGTGATTTCATGACATTGTAAGGTGTCTAGCGCAGAGTATGTGTTGTGAATGCTTCTCAGATACTATCACATCCAATTTGAGATCAATATCTGTAAAACTGACTGAATTACAGAAATCGCTGTGTTGACCAAGAGGAATTAGCTGTGGGAGCCATCTTTAATTAGAATGAATCATCAAGTAAATTAGATTAGACTTACAGTGAGTGTTTCTTTAAAACATATTGTTATGGTTCCAGTGATATTTTGTTAACAGACATAATTGATGTATATATATATATATATATATATATATATATATATATATATATATATATATATATATATATCACATCACGTCACAATTTTTAATACTCACAAATTACTTTAGAATTACCTTTGAGCTATTACTAATCTTTTTTTTTTCTTTTTCATTATTTTAACACATTTGCTGAGGTACAGTTACATTTGTATTTTCTAAAATTAGTGTGTTATGGCAGTCATGTTCAAATGAGTTGACTTTTAACATTACTGAATTGTAGCTGTATACCCAAGGACCGCAATCCAAAAGTTTTAATAACATTTCTGTACTGGTTCATGGGATATTTTGCTAATCGACAATGTATACCAATAGTTTGACATGACTGTCGATGAGGAAGAGTGCCAGCACCGGAGGATGGGTTGTGCCAAAGACACCATCTTAGCACCAACACAACTGGTTTGTTCCACTTTGGAGTAAGTTGTTGGGGTAAGAATCAGTTTTGTGTTGTGTGTTTCCTTGACTGATGAAGACTTCTGGATGGAAGGTGAAACGTTTCAGCACACACACACAAAAAAAAAGAAACTGTCCAGATGACCTGACTGAAAATTGATGGATTGTATTAATACAAAGTACAATAACTGTGTTATTGAGCATGGACTTTGTTAGTATACAATAGTTAATGTCAAAGTTTAAACAAATATCTTGTTGTGCTCAAAGTAGGTATTGTGAGTCAATCTCAGCTACTACCTCACCAAAATGTAGCTAAGTAAAATTGTAAAATTGATTTAAAGCAAAGCTGATGGACGGCAGCTCCCCCGGCTTCTTTGCAGTCTTTTTTCATCAAACTGACCCGTTTTTCGAATCGGATCAAAGTTGGTCCCCCTTCCAACCGAATTCGGTATTCAGTGACTCAGAGAGCCAGATGGGACCGTCCAAAAAATTATTTCGGTCCAGGACCGGCTTCTCCCACCCCCACCGGTCCCTCTGAGTGCACCCTGCTGACCAGGTGACCCCTCGGGATGGGGAGTCGTCGCACGAAGGTCCGATGTTTTTTCTCTCTCTCTCCGGAACCCAACAAACTTCTCATCTGGACCTTTGTGGTTCTACCTGGTTCTGACAAGAATGGCTGGGTGGTATTTCACTGGTTTTCTGCTGGACTGGCCCTCGTGGTGTCTTCATTGGTGTGGGGGAAGTGTACCTGTGTTCCCCAAACTGGACCAGAACCGAACCGAGTTGGCTGTGGGGGACTTCGTCTTCAACAGAGCCAGTCTCAGCTTCAGTGAGCAGCCCATTACCTTTTAATGAAGGAATGTCTACCTCAGTGGAATCGCTGTGTTCACCTGGAGGAGACGCACTGATGCTTTGAAGCGCCGCCGGAACCGGACTGGAGCAGAACCGGGCAAGGGGCAACTTCAGCCTCTTCACCTCTTGTGCTGTGGAGCACCGAAGCCAGACTGGAGCAGAACCGGACCGGACCAGTGACGACTTCAGCCTCTCGGGTCAGTCTCGTCGTTTTTCACCGGAGGTGCCTCTCGTGCTGTCGGGTGCGGAGGTGACATGCAGAGAAGTGGAGGAGCAGCGCTGCGTGGTGCTCGAGAGAAGTTCAGAGTTTGCATCAGAGTTGCTACAGGCCTCCATCCAAACTCACCTAGATAATAATTATTTTTATTCTGGATCACGCTGTTGTCCCCTGTTGGCCTGAAACGTGCTAAGACCATGTTTTTCATTTCAGGAGGATTTTCTGGCAGATCACTCTGCTATCTGCTTCAAATTATTTGTTTCTGCATGTTGGTTCTGGACCCAGCTTCTAGTTCCCATGGGAGCATCCATCCATCTTCTCAGGGGGGCCAGAGCCCCCCTCAGCCCAACTCAATCTCCAGTTGGGCCATATCATCAGATTTGTTTGCCCATTTGATTTGTGACGCTTGAGGGTCTGAGACTTTTCTGTACCATTCATAATATTGTCATTATTTTCAGATCTCAGACTATCTGGAGTCATCGAATCTTGTAAATACATCTGGATCTGCCCATCATTGCAACTTTCACTGTTTTTGAGTTCTGAATGATCGCATCTTCTCATGGTTCGATTATGGGGGCTAATTGTCACACTGTTAACTCCTGTAATTACACATCAGTCACGAAAAACTCAAGAAAATGTCTGATACCATACCACTTTATTTATAGAGCACTTAAAACAGCGACAAGGCCAACCAAAGTGCTGTACAGACAAAACAACAGGTAACACACAAAGCAAAATACAAAATGAGGTAAATCAGAATATAGACATAAAAACGATGCCGATAATGATGACTAACCAGTGTGGAGCATACAGGATCAAAACACAGATCATCTGGTGTTGAAAGCTACTGAATAGTAGTGAGTTTTTAAACGGGACTTGAAAACCGAGAGGGAGGGGGCCTGTCTGACAAGCAGAGGTAACTCGTTCCAGAGTCTCTGTCCTGCTACAGAGAAGGCCCTGTCACCTCTGCGCTTAAGACGAGTTCCTGGAACTGTGAGGAGCAACTGGTCTGCTGACCTCAGGGAGCGTGGTGGGACATATGGTTGTAACAAATCAGA
>NC_056499.1:42023098-42034582 GCF_014905685.2 Nematolebias whitei | reverse complement strand
GGGGGAGGGGGGGGTGAAACTGTGATTTGTAGACATACATCAGTATTTTGAACTGGATTCAAAAGTGAACCGGTAACTAGTGCAGGGAGGCCAACACTGGTGTAATGTGCTCTCTTTTGCCTGTACTGGTTAAAAACCGGGCTTCTGCATTCTGGACCAGTTGTAGTCGTGCAATGGAGGTGTGACTGATACCAAACAGGAGTGAATTGCACTAATCAAGCCTAGATGTAATGAATGCATGTATTACTGTCTCCAGGTTATTTTGGGACCATATGGGCTTCAGTTTAGACAGTCGCCTCAGTTGGAAGAAACATGATTTAACAATCATGTTTACATGATTGTTAAGTTTCAGGGAAGGGTCCATTATCACTCCCAGATTAGTGACTCTTTGTTTTTCTGACAGGGTTAGAGCGGATAGGTCGATGCAGTGGTTTGTGATTGTGTCATTGGGAGGGAAAAACATGACTTCAGACTTCCTTTCATTGAAACTTAAGAAGTTTAAAGTCATCCAGTCCCTGATGTCAGCCAGGCAGTCAAGCAGCAGTTGAATAGAGCATGTACCATTGTGTCTTAGGGGGAAGTAAATTTGACATTCATCGGCATAGAAGTGGAAGGGCATGTTGTGTTTCTAGAAAATAGCACCAAGCGGCAGCAGGTATAAAGAGAATAGGAGGGGAACCAGGATGGACCCCTGCGGAACCCCCCATTTAAGCTCTGCCTCTGCGGAACTAAAATCCTTGATGGAGACACAAAAGGATCTGTCAGTGAGGTAGGATCTGAACCAATTGAGGGCTGACCCTGTGACACCCACCCACTGTGGGATTCCTGGTTTCCCTCTGTCTGTTTGTGTCTGTTTGTCACTTTCCCTCCACAGCTAATCACCCAACTCGTCACACCTGCCACCAATCTGAGGAGTACTGCTGACTCACCTACTTAAGCAGCTGCCAGTCTCCTCTCCAGTGCTGGGACATCTTCTGCCAATCGGACCTTCCACGGCCTGGTTCATCTGGTCCTCTCTAGGGCTTCTCTCACCACTGGAACTCCTTCCTGTGGATCTTGATGTCTCATCTCCAGCTACAACATCCACCACTCTGTCTGGGTTCACCTGCTACTCTCCTCTGGATTCCTCCTCACACCCAGGATCCCACTCTTTGCTCCTCCTCAACCATCTCCTGCAACAATAACAAAGTAAGGATCAATTCTTGATTTAACAATCACATCATCATCTACCAAGAGGATATATATTCACCGTCTCTCCCCTTCCCTTACAGCTGTTCGAGTTTTATCTTCACCTGTAAATAAATATCACTCACCTTTTACCTGCCTCGTGTCCTTGCTTCCTTGGTCTGCTACTTTGGGGGTCGACGTTGTACAATCCTGATACCCACTGCTCTAATCTAGCAATGAGGATCTCATGGTCGATGGTGTCGAAGGCGGCCGTGAGGTCCAATAGGACAAGCAGCACAGAATCACTAGTATCTGTGGATCTGAAGATGTCATTAAAGACCTTCAGCAGGGCAGTTTCAATGCTGTGGAGAGGTTTAAAGCCAGATTGGAATAGCTCTAAGATGGTGTGATCTTCCAGGAAGCACTTCAACTGGGACTCTACTATTTTCTCCAGTACTTTAGAAACAAATGGGAGTTTGGAGACAGGCCGGAAGTTGGACACGACTGAGGGGTCAAGGTTTTTTTTTTTTTTTTTCAGGAGAGGCTGGACAGCAGCATGTTTAAAGGATTTTGGCACCACGCCAGTGGATAAAATACTGTTTACTATATCAAGAATGGACAAACCTAGAGTGGGGAAAAACCTCCTTTAGTAGTCGAGGGGAGACCACATCAAAGGGGGAACCAGAAGGTTTCAAGTTGCACATGACCTGCTCTAGAGAAGATAGAGTGATGGGTTCAAAATGGTCAAATGGAGCTACAGATTGCGGTGGGATGGATGGGTCATGAGTTGGAGGGGAAATGAGAGCCCTGGTGGTCGCAACTTTTTCCAAAAAGAAATGTAAGAAGTTGTCGCACAGCTCAGTGGAGGCTTCCAGAGGAGATGGTTCAGTGAGGTGGAGAAAAGATTTAGGGTGGAGAAGAGGACATGTGGGTTGCAAGAGTTTGAGGTAATTATATCAGAGAAGTATTTGGATTTAGCAGCTTTCACTGCTTTCTGATAACGGCGCCAACTCTCTTTAAGTATTTGAAAAGAGATCTGCAGCCTGTCTTTCCTCCACTTTCATTCCGCCCTTCTACATTGCTGCCTAACGGCCTTGGTGACGTCACTCAGCCAAGGTTCTGCTCTGAGTTTTGATTTTCTAGTTTTAACAGGCGCAACATGATCCAGAGTCTTTAAGCAGACAGAGTCGAACTGGGATGTCAGCTCATCATTGGTGGTGAGAATCACTGGGGCCTGAATTATCATTTCAGAGTTATAAACATCTGTGAAACGTATGGCAGTGAAGTGGTTAATGGTCCGAGTCCTACGTTCAGGAATGCATGACTTAGGAGTTAGATGGGGGAGGGTAAACTCAAACTGGACTGGCATGTGGTCTGATAAAAAATTATCACCAATAACAAGATTATTAACAGTCACATCATGAGTTAAAACAAGGTCCAGTGTATGTCCGTGCTCTTGGGTGGGACCGTTTACATGCTGAGTTAGATTAAATGAGTCCAATAAATCTAAAAAGTCCTTAACCAAGGGCTTCTCAGGACAGCACACGTGCAAATTAAAGTCCCCAATTATGAAAATATGCTCATATTTTGGTGTGATTTCAGCTAAGAAGTCAGAAAACTAATTTATGAAATCCTTAGATCGAGGTGGGAGGTAGCCAAGTGCAAATAACGTCAGAGGTGAATGTCCGAGTTCAAAGACGCTCTGCTCAAAGCTGGCGCGGGAAACTGGGATGGGCAGTTGTTTACAGTTAAAAGTTGATTTGAATATTGTTAATAATCCACTACCGCGTCGGCCTGATGGCCGTGGTGCATTAAAATACAAACAGTTCTGTGGCAGTAATTCCGTCAAGGCGCTAGACTCACCCAGACACATCCAAGTCTCTGTAATGCACAGAAAGTCTAACTCGAGCTCTTGAAAGTAGTTCCTGAGGATAAAAGTTTTGTTGGTAACAGATCTTACGATGACCAAACACATCCAGATACTGTCCAAAGTGGAGCCAGCAGCGGTGGAGTTAGAGTGCGCTAATGGCCGTAGATTTTCAATAACAGCCCCTCCAGGTCGGCCCGAGCGGTGCACCGGCTGACAACTCCCATTGGTTACCTGGTCCGGGCACGCGGGTAGCTGGAGATGGAGACCATGACCACCGACTGAAGAGGAAGATGCAGTGCGCAGGGCTTTAAGCTTCACTAGCTGACCAGCACGTTTTCCCCGGCGTCTGAAGCGATATCTCCGGGCATGGAGGTGAGGAGCCCAGCGGAGGTAAGCTGGCACGTCTGCCAGCAGGGAGGAGGAGGGGGGGCGGGTCCAGAGATACGCTTATAATGGTCTAAATAAGTGACATCAGTGACAGAAAAACAAAGATCCAGAAGCTGTTGTCGGTCATACATGAGAAGGGAATTTATGCCACAGATAAAAAACGAACAAAACAGAAATAATCCGAACACCATCTGCAGAGGTGGATTGCAAGCCATGAACAAGGGCGCCATCTTACCGGAAGTTCCATAATAATGTTGTTACTGCTCTCAGGGATTCAGCCCAACCCTTGACCCCCCACTTATTACAGCAAACCAAATGACTTTAAGAACGTGTCTGGTCTTCATTTTCTGCATGTAAACGCATGTTGCCTTCTGAGAAAACTTGTTGCCTTGAAAATTCTGGTAAGTTCTTCTGGGGCAGATGTAATCTTCATCTCTGAATCCTGGCTTAACAAATATGTACTGAATAATGACTTAGTAATCAATGGATTTAACATCTATCGCTGTGATCGTCAAAAAAAAGGGGGGGGGTTGCTATTTACATCAGAGATTCTCTGGTTGCTAGTCTTGTGTCTGCTAAAACAATTCCAAACCAAATCGATGCCTTAGCTGTAAACATCACTTTGAATGGAGGCCAGATCTTATCTGTATTGGGTTGTTATTGTCCCCCCTCAGCAACACCTGAGGCTCTGTCCTCCCTGATGGAATTCCTTAGAAATTTACAATTCAAATAGATTTTTTGGCAGGAGATTTCAACATTGACTGGGATAAGTCGACCCCCCTCTATGATAAATTCAAGGAATGTTGCCTGTCACTCAATCTAACCCAATTGATCGACTCTCTCACTAAAACAAACAAAAACCATCCTGAAAAATATTCCATCTTAGACCTGTTTCGAACTAATTTGCTTCACGAATTCCCTGGTACAGGTGGATTCGCTGACATTTTGAGTGATCATTGTGTAATAGTGGCTCTCAGAGATAATAACTTCCACCTTCTAAGCCCGGATTAATTTTTAAAAAGGGATCTGAAACGTTTTTGTGAACAGTCATTCCTCTGGGATCTATCCCACTTTGACTGGCATCGTGATATAAGTGACGACGTGAACTCTGCTTGGAACTATTTTCGTAATAGCTTCATTTGTTTTATGAACAAACATGCTCCTTTTTGTCAGTTCAGAATAAAGGGACGAGACAGCCCCTGGTTTACTCCAGAGCTAGTTGACCTCCAGCAAAGGAGAGATCATCTTTGGGCCGCTGCAAGAAAATCTGGTTCAGACACTGATTGGTTGAGTTTTCGGCAGATGAGGAATAAATGTACAACTGCCATCAAAGCAGCAAAACACAGCTATTGCTTATCCCAGACCTCCAAAAATATAAATGACCCCAACAGATTCTGGAAAACCATCAAATCTCTCTCAGGCAGCCCCCAATCATCTGACCTTGCATCACAACTTCTTGTTAAACTCTGTTCCTGTGTCAAATAAGCACAAGATCCTGAAATGTTTCAACAAACATTTGTTGCTTCTAGTTCTTTATTTGACACAGTTACTAATGGAAAATCAGCCACTTCACTTAATAACCAAACATTTCAAATCATATACCTCCTACAAGTCAATCCTCAGTTAGTCACACCTTCTCTTTTTCTCCATTATCAGTCAGTGAGGTAAAAAAAAACTGTTAAAAGGTCTTGATCCTAAAAAATCTGCAGGACCAGATGAACTTCCACCTTATTTCTTAAAGATGGCCGCTCATGTCATCACAGTCCCTGTGGCCCACATCTTTAACCTGTCCATAAGCCAAAACTCCATTCCAGATGCTTGGAAAACAGCCTTTGTTCTTCATTTGCTGAAGGGAGGTGATCCCACCTCACTGAACAACTATCGACCAATCTCTAAACTCTGCATTTTAGCCAAGGTCCTAGAAAAACTGATAAACTCTCAAATCAAAAATTACCTGGACTCATTTAACATCTTACCTCCACATCAATCTGGTTTCAGGAAACAACACAGCACAACCACTGCTTCACTGAAGGTTCTTAATGACGTTCTTGAAGCACTGGATGCTAAGGATTATTGTGCTGCACTTTTCTTAGACATGTCTAAAGCTTTTGACACTGTGGATCATAACATCTTGTGTCAAAAGCTCTCAGAAATCGGTTTCTCGGATCACCCCATTGGTTTGTTCTCTATCTATTCTCTCAGATCGGAGGCAATGTGTTCAACACAATGGTACTTCCTCTAGTTATTTAACAGTCAACAATGGTGTACCTCAAGGCTCAGTCTTAGGAGCCACCATCTTTACAATCTACATAGGTAATGTTGGTAAAAACATCCCTGATGCATCCATACATTTCTATGCTGATGACACAGTTGTTTATTGTCGAGTTAAACAGTTGATGAGGCTTTTCAGCTTTTGCAATCTGTATTTGACATCATCCAGTCTGATTTGTTCCGCCTCAAACTTGTCCTAAATGCCGACAGAACAAAAAGGATGCTTTTTTCAAACAGGAAGTCGGTCCCAGCAGTTCTTTCTCAGATTTTATCCTCAAATCGTGTCTCCATTAAGTTTGTTGATTCCTATAAATATTTGGGTATCTTGGTCGACTCGCATCTCTCTTTAAAGCTCCATGTGGAAAACCTAGTAAAGAAACTGAAAGTTAAACTGGGTTTCTTTTCAGAAACAGATCCTGTCTAACGTTGAATGCTAGGAAACGCCTTGTATCTGTGACCTTCCTTCACTCCATTGATTACAGTGACATTATTTACATGAACGCTCCTACAAGAACCCTGTAGATGTTGGATGCTGTCTATCATGGTGCAGATTCATAACTGGCTGTGATTATCGTACTCACCACTGCACCCTGTATTCACTGGATAACTGGTCACTGTTAACTTCACGCAGACTCTCTCACTGGTACATTTTCATCTTTAAATCACTTCTTGGTCTGCTGCCTTCATACATCTCCTCCTACATGTCTCTGTGTGAATGCAGCTACAGCGTACGCTCTCAGGACATTAGTACCTACAGTGTTCCCTCAGTGAGGACTGAACTAGGCAAAAGGGCCTTTTCCTTCTCCGCTCCTGTTTCCTGGAATAGCTTACAAAAATACCTGAAGCTCTCGACCTTGAATTCTCTAAGTGGCTTTAAAAATCTGTTGGACTCCTGGCAAGGGCTAATGCAGACATGTTCCTGTTTTTAGTTTTCTAGATTTGCCTTATAATCTAGCTGTTTTTGTTACTTTTTTTGCCATCCTATTTGTTAAAAAAAAAAATCTGTTTGCCTTTTTATATTTGTCTATTTTTGTCACTGTTGTCCATTGTCATCAATCTTTGTTGAAATCAGTTCTCTCTTGTAAATGAGTCATTGAGGCTCAATGGGATTTACCTGTCTAAATAAAGGTTGAATGAATGAAAAAAAGATCAGTTAAAAGTATTAGCTATGTTTAATTTGGTTAAATCCAAAAGTTGAACTGTTGCAAATTTGCATTTAATAATTCCTTTTTGAAAGTTTCAATTAAACATGTTTTCAGCTTTTGCCTCTTCAGGGGTCGCCACAGCGAGTCATCCTCCTGCATCTCTGTCCTCTACATCCTCTGTCCTCACTCCAAATACCTCCATGTCCTCTCTAACTGCATCCATATATCTCCTCTTTGTCTTTTTCTTAGCAGCTGCATTTCTAACATACTTCTACCAATATAACCACTGTCCCTACTCTGAACATGTCCAAACCTTCTAAATCTGGCCTCTCTGACTTTATCTCTCAGTTGTTCAACCTGTGCTGTACCTCTGATGATCTCATTCTTAATATTATCCATCCTTGTAACTCCTAAGGAGAACCTCGGCATCTTCATTTCTGTCACTTCCAGTTCTTTCTCCTGTCTTTTTGTCAATGCCACTGTCTCCAGACCAGACAACATAGCTGGTCTCACGACTGCCTTGCAAACTTTTCCTTTCATTGTTGCTGACATCTTTTTGTCGCAAATCAATCCTGAAACTTTTCTCCATCCACTCCATCCTGCCTGGACTCTTTTTTTTTTTCAAATGTTTACCATATTCCCCATTTTCCTGGACAGTGGACCCCAAATACTTGAAGTCCAGCACCTTTGTGACCTTTGCTCCTTGTAGCCTCACTGCTCCTCCGGCCTTTCACACACATGTACTCTGTCTTACTATTGCTGACTTTCATTCCTCTTCTTTCAAGTCTATACCTCCACCTCCAAGTTTTCTTCCACCTGTTCCCTGTTCTCACCACAGATTACAATGTTATCTGCAAACACCACAGTCCACAGGGATTCATGTCTGAGCTCATCTGTTATTCTGTTCATTGCCAGAGCAAACAAGAAGGGGCTAAGAGCCGACCCTTGATATACTTCCACCTCCACCTTGAAGCTATTTGTCACTCCTATAGCCTCACCACTGCCTTGCTGTCCTCATACATGTCCTGTACCAACTCTGACACTCCAGATTTCCTCATGCTATACTACACCTCCTCCCTCGGCACCCTGTGAAATGCTTTTTTTTTTTCTAAATCCACAAAGACACAATGAAGTTCTTTCTGACCTTCTCTGTACTTCTCCATCAGCATTTTCAAAGCAAACATGCCATCTGTGGTGCTCATTCTTAGCATGAAACCATACTGCTGCTCACAAGTTGTCACCTCTCATCTAAGTCTTGCTTCCACATTTCTCTCACAGATCTTCATTGTGTAACTCATCAACCTAATTCACCTGAAGTTGCTACAACTCTGTACATCACCCTTGTCCTTAAAAATGGGCACCAGCACACTTCTTCTCCATTCGTCAGGCATTGTATCACTCTCAAATTTGCCATTAAATATTTCTTTCTAAAACCTCACTGCCATCTGTCCAGTACTTTTCCAAACCTCCACTGGTATGTCATCAGGTCCTACTGCCTTTCCTTTCTTCATTCTTTTGAGAGCTTCCCAGGCTTCACCCTCACTAGTCTTTCCCACTTCCTACTCCACAGTTTATATGATCTCTACTCTTATTTTGCTTTCAATCTTTTAATTCATTAGCTCATCAAAGAACTTCCATCTTCTTGTCACACTCTCCTCACTTGTTAGAACATTACCATTCCTATTTTTAAACAGCCTAACATGCTGCACATCCTTTCCAGCCTGATCCCTCTGTCTTGCTAATTGGCACAAGTCCGGCTTGCCATTTTTAAAGTTTCAATTAAACATGTCCAATATTTCATCAGATATTTCACTAATACAAGAAACACATACACAGGCAAAAATATGACTGCCTTTTACATATTGGTGTCAGGAGATAAAACATTTCCTAAGTCCACAATCATCAAAATATTGTTTGTGAATTTGGGGGTGTTGGGTGTATCTCTCCTCTCTCATGCTTTGATGGTAGACTAGATGGAACTAAAGTCAATTGACATTGAACACAATGTGTGTGTGTGCGCGCGTGTGTGTGTGTGTGTGTGGGGGGGGGGGTCTGAAGTGTTAGGAAAATATTTCATGAAACACTGGTTGGACTATAATGAAACTCTCAGAAAGTAATCATTGGATGTAAATCTGCAATTGATTAACTTTATGAGTCAGCCCACTTTAGGTGGCCCCTACAGCTAACTATACTTAGCTAACACATAAATGGCTATAAATCAGTCAATTTTACAGATGCTGCAATAACATAAAGTCACACAATGCAATATTCAATGTTTGACCAACACAGCTACAATTCAATAATTTCTCGAGAGGTCTTAGTTTAAAACTCTAGCATAAAATGTGTCTGGTGATGTGCAGTCATTTACAGAATGCTGTATTGCATTTTGGATTCAGTCTGATGTGAGGGAAAACATTACAATCCCTTGCACTTATTGCACTAGTGGAGTTCTTCAGGCAACTTAAAGCATTTAAACGTGAAAACGAGTTTTAAAACCCTGAAGCAAGAGCATTAAAAAACAACTCCCTTAAATATTGTACATGGAAAACCAGTCTATCATAGCTCATTTCATTTTAGAGCAAGCTTTCATTTTAATTACTACACATGGTGAATTAGCTAATGAATAATGAATGGATTCCTCAAACTAAGTGCTCCGACTGCTAATGCACTTGCATCTCTGTCACTCTACAAGCCCCTCACACACTGCCAATGCTGCTTTCAGATTCTGTCCTTTTTACCCTCATCTACCCAGTCTGATTCACACACAATTTCTCCCCATCTCTCTGTGTTTCTCACTCTCACTGAGATTTGATTAGATTTCCCTCTGTAAGGAATTATTTAGTGATGAGGGTAGAGAATGAGAGGGAGACAGAGAAAGGCTCTGGGATAGATGGAGATAGTAGTTCTCCAGGGAGAGAGGGTGGAGGAGAAAGGTGCTTCGAGGAATAAAAGTGGGGAGAAAAAAAAGCTTCCAGGATTAAGGTGAAGTGGAGCTGCAGACATGCAGAAAGAGCTCTGGAGAGACAATGTGCTATATGTGCTCAGAATGCTTAACATCAAAATCCCACATTTTCAAATGTACTGAAATGTGTGTAATGTAGAATCATACGAGCACAGAAATGTGTGTTTGACTCCAACTGTCAGGTATAAAAATATTTGAGGAAAGAAAAAAGAAATTGTAAACTGCATATTATGCAGTTTACATTTTATTTCACATATAAAAAGTATGTTCCATAAAGATTTTTATTATAACATCTATTTCTGTTGGTATTCTATCTAATTCAAATAGAAAACTAAAAGACAGAAGAAAAATAGAAGAAGAAAACATAAAATTAGCTAAATAATTGCAAAATGAGTCTAAACCAAAATAGATCACATTTGTGTTTCATTATATTATTGTGTTAAATCTGATTGTGTCAGCCACATCCATAAGGACCCTGGAGGTTGGAGAAAAATTTGAAGTTAAATACTAAATTAGTCGGCATGAAAAGCTAGCCATTTTTTCCAGTGCTTTTATTTTGAAAGCCAATAGGCGTTTACTTAAGAGTTCAGACAGAATGTGCGGCAGAAGATTCTTCACTCTAGAAGTAGAGTTACTGTCCATGTCAGTACAAAGAAAAAATACAGGCTGTTGTAACAACATACAAAATGGTCTTCTACATATTTATTAACTGAATTAAGCAGCAAAGCATTGAAATGTTTTCATAACCAGAATGTTGTTTTAGTGCTGTTAGCTGATTAACTTGACGCTGGTGTTTGAAATGCTGCAGAACATGCACATTTTCTTTCACAAAATATTTAGTGAATAATCACTGATTACATGAAATATTTAAAATTTAAATTCCCAGTATGACTCATTCAGATTTGTATTTGTTGCAATATCTACTCTAAAGGAGGGAATGCAAATAATATTTCATGAAAAAATAGAAAACATTTATTATTATTATTATTATTATCTTTTTTTTTGCAGAAATAATTTCACTCTTTGGTCCGACCCTTTGCAACACTCCCAGTTTTTTTATGGGAGCATAGACCAATAGTTGCCAATGCCAATGCAAGAGTTGGGGGTTTGAATCCACCAGCAGTCACATGCCGAAGTGTCCCTGGGCAAGACACTGAGCCCCTCATAGTCTCTGATGTGTGTCCCATCAGTGTGTGAATGTGATAAAGCTCTGATAAGTCTCTTTAGAATGATTTGTTCATTTAGCTGTTTAGAGATCTAGTAGAGTGCTGTATGAATGGGTAAATGAAGCACAGATTGTAGTGTAAAGTGCTTTGAGTATCTGGATCAGATAGAAAAGCGCTATATAAGTACAGTCCATTTACGATTTGCCCACCTTTGATATAGGCTTTACTTAATATAATTTATTTAAAATTTACTATACACATTGAGAGGTTTAAACTCTTATTGTTTCTTAACACATCCATAGTAGATCTGTTGTATAAATTAATTAAAAATCTTGGGTGTATTAAGGACTGTAAATTTTGACGGTTTGAGTTGCAGCCTATAATCCGAACGCTGCAAGTTTGAGTCCAGGTTGCAACAAAAAGGGCATGTATAAAACAAATGTGAAAACACTTGTCTGAGTTCAAACAATTTAGAATATTGCAAGAGTGTAGGAAGGATTTAAAATGCCTTTATAT
>NC_056499.1:42020392-42022998 GCF_014905685.2 Nematolebias whitei | reverse complement strand
TATATAACCTTGTACCATGTAGCTTAATTAAGGTACAATTAGTATTTATTCATTACACATTAAACAGATGATTTGAACAGCTTTCTAATCAGATGGACCTGAATGAACTGTTAGGTTGTAAGTCGTTCATTATTTGAAAAAGGCACATTTCATGAGTTCCAGTGCATTTCATCTTTTGTTATAAAAGTCAAAATTAGTACCAGCAACCTTTCAAATGTTTCACAGAGGTGTGTAGAGGCAAAAAGAGGAACATTTTGTCGTGTGAAAAAAGGTATAAATGGTGTGCACTTATATTCCCTCTCAGCACTCAGTCCAGAGACATGTGAGTTAAGTGACCTGGAGATGCTGGAGTGCCTCTAGGTGTAAATGTGTTTTTCTGTCCATTTGTGTCATCACTGTGATAGGTTGGAAACATGTCCAGGATGGGATTCACCCAATGAATCACAAGCTTGACTCAAATCGCAAAGGGCACCTATATGTGCAATGTGGAAATAAAGAAATCTTTTACTTCAGAAAATATTTTATTAAAAACAAATTAGTTTTAAAGCTGATAGAAAAAGTCCATGAGAGGTTCATTAAGTTCATTATTAATATGCTGTTCTATAACTGGGAGGTAAAATGTATGGCACTATAAAGCCCACAGAGAGAGCAAACTGAGCAGATGTATGTGTCAGCTGCTTTTGATCATGGCCTCTCAGTAACCCTCTAACTGTACACGAATAGTGCCCCTCCAAACAGGCCAGTGAAAGTCTTGCAATTTTGCCACAGCTTGTATATTTCCATAAATGTAACCCAAGGGGAGTTTGTGCCTTACTGCAACCAAGCAAATATGAAAAATATCCATGCTACATTTCACTCCTATGGGTAGCATTTTGTGATTATGGATACACGTCGTTTGTGTTTAGAGAGAGGGTGGGATTTGTTTCTGTATTGTGACGGAAGTTGCTGACAGTGGTGAACTCTCAGAGAATTGACAAATCCCTCAGCTCATTGTTTTGGGATTTCTGGCCAAGAAAATGGATTTGAATCACAGCTGGCAAAAATATCCACTGTGCAGTACACAGCCTGCACCAAACTGTGGAGGGAAAGACTGAAACCCTGTGCACATCAGACAGTACTTTACTATGAACACACACACATACCCCCTCCACACACCACACACACACATATATACTGTATATATACTATACTTCTCCCCTTGGATGAGAAGTGAAACGTCTTCAGTTACAAATAAAGTCCAATTGTTTTGTTTTTTATCCTTTTTTGGATCCCCAGTTGTAAAGTGGAGAGGGGGAGTAGGAAATATCTTCTGTCTATCTGTCCATCTCTCCATCTGTCCTTCTGTTCATGCATGTTGTGAGCATGATAACTTTAAAAATAAGTTAGGTACTGGCTTCCATTTTGGTATGTGGCTACATCCATGTTTAAGAAACATAAAAAAAAGGTTCCTATGAAATTGGGTTGCCATGTTAAAATCCAAGATGACTGTTTTAACCATTTTTGTATATATACTGACTACTTGATCATTTTAAGAAACTATATATATGCAGTTTTTCATCCTAACTAACTTGAGTGGGCAAATGCTCACATTCAGTGGTGTATGGCATGTTGGAGAGATGTTCTTTTCATGGATGAATCCAGGTTGTCACTGTGCAGGGCAGATGCCAGACACCGTGTGGGTGAGAGGTTTGCTGACGTCATTGTTGTGAATTGAATGATCCATGGTGGGGGTGGGGCTATGATATGGGCAGGAGTATGTTTAGGACAATGAACACAGGGGCTGCTGTGCTTTCACATGGTCTGTAGTTGTGAGGCTGGTTGGATGTACAGCCAAATTCTCTGAACATGGACTTCCCTGCAGTCAGCAAGCCAATTGGATGCTGGACAGCTGTGACTGAGTGGTTAGAGCAGTCGTCCTCCAATGGGAGAGTTGGTGGTTAGATTCCACCAGCAGTCACTTTCTGAAGTGTCCCTGGGCAAGACTCTGAACCCCTCATTGCCTCATACACTCCCTCAAAACTTGCTACATCTGTGACATCGTGCTGTGTGATAAAACTGCACATTTTAGAGTGGCCTTTTATTGTGGCCAGCCAAAGGCACACCTGTTCTATATTTATTCTGTCTAAACAGCATCTTCATGTGCCACACCTGTGAGGTGGATGGATGATCAAGCCAAAGAAGAAGTGCTCATTAATACAGATTTACACAAATCTGTGAACAATATTTGAGAGGAAAAAAAAAACAACTTTTGTGTACATACAGAAAAGCGAGTCCAGCTCATAAAATATGGGAGCAAAAACAAAAGTGTTGCGTTTATATTTTGTTCAGTGTTAAATAGCTAGGTGAATAGAGAAATGCAATAGTATAAGCAAATTGTCAAACAAAAAAGTTGTATTTGCATGTACCTCACTGGTTAAGCTTTGGCCACCACTTAAATATGTAAAAGTGTAGCTCCTCCCCTGCCTTCAATTCCTTGAAGAAATGTAGATTATCTGTCATTTTTCATGCCTGAGTTTTAAACTGAAACTATCATTAGCATCAATACTTTTATTTTTATTTAGAAAAAAAAAATCTTATTTAAATTTATCTGTATCTGATTATCTGAT
>NC_056499.1:42018597-42019992 GCF_014905685.2 Nematolebias whitei | reverse complement strand
AAGTCAAGTACTTCCTGAATATATGTATTTATATATACTTGATTATGCTAAGAAACAACAATTTCAGTTTATTACATCTGGCTAAAGATACAGTAAATGCTTACTTTCTAACTGACTTTCCAAGTCATTTTCCCCAAAATTTTCTTCTGCTTTGGTTTTTAAAAGCACCAACTGTTTATCTGGAAGTACTTGACTTAATAACACCAACCTCATGTTGAGAAACATCTATTCATGTCTGATTTTAAAATTAGTTAATAAGAAGAGCTGAAAAAAATGGAGGCAATTTCTTGGATTTGTTGTAAAATAAATGCTCATCATGCATGCTTACAGACATAAAAGTGGCTTTAAATGGAAAGGCAGAGTCAGTTTACTTGTAAAGTGGCAAATATTTTGTGTGATATTTGATCAACTATGTTTTTTATGATATTAACAATCATGGGCTAAGTGAGCGACAATTCTGAATCAAACACTGTTAACAAATAGAAATACATCAAGACAGACATAGAATAATCACTGTTGGGTTTGAGCGTAAAAAAAAAAAACAAGTATTTACTTACATGTGAAGATTAGAAGCGGTTTCAATCCAGAATTAAAGTCATTTCATTCCTTGAACAAAGGCACATCTCTTACCTCCTGCCTTTCATATTTAAGTTTTAAACTAAGATCATCCTCAGATGAACAGGAATGAATTTACAGCAGATTATGGTCAAACCTTATAATCAGTGACAATTGTCAATGCCAGTGTATTTATACAGCACATAAAAACAAAAATGTGGCCAACGCCAATACTCCAGTATGTCTACAAATCACTGAACAGTCCCCCCCATCTCACTGATCTGCTACAACCGTTTGTCCCACCACGTTCCCTGAGGTCAGCAGACCAGTTGCTCCTCATAGTTTCAGGATCTCGTCTTAAGCGCAGAGGGGACAGGGCCTTCTCTGTAGCAGGACCAAGACTCTGGAACAAGTTACCTCTGCTTGTCAGACAGGCCCCCTCCCTCTCGGTCTTCAAGTCCCATTTAAAAACCCACTACTATTCAGTAGCTTTCAACACCAGATGATCTGTGTCTTGATCCTGTATGCTCCACACTGGTTAGTCGTCATTATCTGCATCGTTTTTATGTCTGTATTCTGATTTACTTCATTTTGTATATTGCTTCATGTGTTGTCTGTTGTTCTGTCTATACAGCACTTTGGTTGGCCTTGTCGCTGTTTTAAGTGCTCTATAAATAAAATGGTATGGTATGGTAATGTGCTTTAAAATTTAGTAAAATTAAAATTAAAACAAGAAAGAACAAGAAAAATACATCTTGTGTCACAAACGGCATGGAGGCTGCACAGCTGCAGAAAGAAAAGCTTTGCAGAGAGTGGTGAAGGCTGCACAGAAGACTGTTG
>NC_056499.1:42002602-42018587 GCF_014905685.2 Nematolebias whitei | reverse complement strand
AGAGTGGTGAAGGCTGCACAGAAGACTGTTGGAGTCAGCCTCCCCACTGTCACAGACATCTACACCTACAGATGCAGGAAGAGGGCCACATGCATCACGAAGGACCCCACTCACCCAGCACATTCACTTTTTGCCCTGCTCCCCTCAGGAAGTAGGTTGTGGAGCATTAAGTGTAGAACCACTAAACTGAGGAACAGCTTCTACCCTGAGGCTGTTAGACTCATGAATCCATAACCAGGATAATCACTGTGGGAAAAAAAAAATCTGTAATGCCACTTTGACTGTTGATATGTGCTGCTGACTATCCATGCTGCTGATCTCATGCCACTGATTTATTTCATGGTGCTGTGTTCATTCATACTCATCTACTCACACAGACTCTTGTTTGTGCTGCTGTTGTTCGGCGTATTGTTTTTGTGCTATTAGTGCTTAGTATATTCTTGGCTTAGCGTATTTCTTAGTTCATAAATTAGACCTTATTACGTTTTTCTTTTACATTTGTGTAATTTATACTTTTGTTGGATGTAACTGGGACTCTGTGTACACAATTTCTTTCAACCACATGTACCACATGTGATGCGAATGACCATAAAGAACCTTGACCTTGACCTTGACCCAGCAATAAAAATCAGCTCTAACTGGTTCTCAAACTCTGCCTGGATCAAACGCCATGGAAAAAAGATGAGCCTTGAGCAAAGGTTTAAAAGACTCAACAGTCTCAGCAGTCTTTAAATGATCAAGTAAATTATTTCACAGTTTTGGAGCAACAACCCCAAAGGCATGGTCATCTCTGGACTTCAGTTTGGATCTGGGGACAACTAAGAGAAACTAGTTGGTAGACAGGAGTGTTCTAACTGAAGTGCAGATGTTAAGAAGATCACATTAATATGATGGGGCAAGACCTTTTAAAACAAGTAATAAAATCTTAAAATATATTCAGAAATGGACAGGAAGCCAATTGAGAATAGCCAGGACAGGGGTTATGAGTTCAAGTTTTCTAGTTGCTGTTAAAAGACGAGCTGCTGCGTTCTGGACTAATTGTAAGTGATGTAAAGTTAGTGTATCTAAATCAACATAAAAACATTACAATAGTCCTAACTAGATGTTAAAAAAAAAGTTTGAATCACCTTTTCAAAGTCTCTGAAAGGAAGATATGACTTCACCTTGGCAATGAGTCTAAGTTGGAAGAAACGGGATTTCACAACTGCATTTATCTGTTTGTCTAACTTAAAATCACTATCAAAAATAATTTACAGATTCCTGACATTGGAGTGGCTGTATGAAGCCAAGGGGCCAAGAGTGTCAAGGGCATTACTTTTACAAAAGCTGAATACTTCAGTTTTATTTGAATTTAGATTCAGGTAATTTAGTTTCAACCAGTCTTTAATATCATTCAGATCATTCAAGAGTGGTTTCAGTGGGGTGACCCTGTCTAACAAAATGGGCAGATACAACTGAATATCTTCAGCAAAGCAATGAAGAGGAATGTTATAGTTTTGTTTTGTTTTTTAATGGACCTAAAAGGCAAAAAAGTAAAGATTAAATAGCAGTTTACTTAAAATAGACCCTTGAGGGACCCCACAAATTAGAAGAGCCATAGGCAAATAACATTCCACTAGGTGAATAGAAAACCTCCTGTTGGTCAGGTAGGATCTAAACCAGGATAAAACATTGCATGTGATTCCAACCACCTGCACAAGTTGTCACAACAAGATGTTGTGGCCCACAGTGTCAAAGACAGCAGAAAGGTATAAAAGCACTAAAACTGCAGAGCTTCCTGCATCAACAGTTCAATCATCAAGATCGACAAAAAGATAATTAAACACTTGTAAAAGGGTTGTCTATGTGCTGTGGCATGATTTAAAACCATAATTATTTTTTTAACCAATGTTATTGGCAATTAAAATATTTTAAGTTAATTAAAAATAACTTTTTCTAAAAAGATTTTCCAGAAAAGGCAGTTTAAAAATAGGTCTACAGTTAAAGAGAACTGTTAGGTCAAGGTTTTTCTTCTTTATGAGTGGCTCAACCACAAAAAGAAAGTAAATAGAGCTAGTTAAAATCTACTAAAAATAAAAGTAGCTAGAATACATCCTGATAAGAGGAACATGCTAATCAGGAAAAAATTAATAGACCAAGAGTGCAAAAAAATGTCCTTAAACAGGCAAGAGGGAACACTGTTCAAAGGTGAATTGGAAGGCTACGTTGCCCAATGTCTGAATACTCCAATGTCCTTTAAAATAGCAAAAGTCACCAGCTCAAACTGTTCAAAGGTAGCGGAGGATGAAGAAGGTGAAGAGGGGTCTTTGTTAAAATAGGGTAAAGAGGATCTCAAGGCAGATTTTCTCAATAAAAACATTAAAAGCTGTTCACACAGTGCAGGAGATTCAGTAATATGATCAGCATCACGAGGATTCACAACAGAGTTCAAAACATTAAAAATAACTTGAGGTTTGTGGCTGTTGTTTAAAACCACATTAGTTTACAAAAGAAGTCTTAGCAGGTTTAACGGCTCTCTGATAATTTAATAAGCTGTCTTTAAAGATGTCCAGTAAAACTTGCAGTATGTCCTTTCTCCATTTTCTCTCAGCTCGTCTGCACTGACGTCTGAGTGGTGGTTTCGTTCAGCCACAGCTGAGATGGAGACTTTTTGATTTTTAGAGAAGCAACAGAGTCCAGAATATCAGTACATGTAAATGGACTGTACTTATATAGTGCCTTTCAGTCTTATCAAGGCATTCAAAGCTCTTTACACTACAATCTGTGTCCTCATTTACCCATTCATACAGCACTCTACTAGATCTCTACAAAGCTAATGGAACAAATCGTTCTAAAAGACAAGTCAGTGTTTTAGATCACATTCACTGATGGGACATACAACAGGGGTAATGAGGGGTTCAGTGTCTTGCCCAGGGATACTTCGGCATATGACTGCTGGTGGATTCGAACCACCAACTCTTGCATTGGAGGATGACTGCTATAACCATTCAGCCATAGTTGCCCTGTCTTGTAGAACTTAAAACATCAGTTAACATGTCCACATTGGACACAGAGCAGAACTGAGTGTTGCAGGAGACATAATCCTTAAATCTAATTTTAAATTATGTGTGTAGAACGTACAGATGATCAAGTCCATTCCTTCCTAACAGAGACCATCGCGGTGAACAGAACAGGTAGATGACAGATTCCTACAGTAGCCTCATTTATTCCATAAGACAGCACAAGATACAGTGAGTGTCCTTTTTCTTGAATGGCATAGGTGATGGACTGTGTGAGCTTAAATTAACGTCACCATTAAAAGATGGTCACATCATAGCGTAAGTCCCATCATAAAACAGAAAATTCTTAAATAAGATCCTTGCTGTACTTTGGTGGTCGGCTACATGGATGGTCAGATACTTGTTGTCCGGAGCAGGTGCACGGACCAGCCAGAGAAGATCCTGAAGTTCATGGCTCATCTGAGAATCCTTCCCCACCACAAGTATGTGGCAGAGTCCTGCTCCAAATGGAGGGACAGAGTCACAGAAAATGTCTCCATTCATACAAATAGTTGCTCACAAGTAAGTGGAAGAAACCAGAGTTGTTGCCAGATGACATAATTTGATTCTAAACAAAAATTATCCCGACTTTCCGTGTCTCCTCAGGCGTCTCTGAGGTTTTTAAAGTGCAAGACGCACAGCACAAATAGTCTGATATGTTTGACAGATGAGGAGGTAATCTTGATCACTAATTTCTTAAACTAGAGACCAGCAACTTAACATGATGGAGGATGAGAAGAGTTTTGCAAGCAGAGACATCAAAGCAGAAAATACCAAAAAGCAAAAAAACAAGCAGAGTACGTGGCATATGGCTAGCCATGACTTGTGCTATCTTGACTTCAGACACACCCAACATTATTATATTAACTGAATTATTTAAGTAAAATTAATTCACATTATGTATTCAGTGTTGTGTTAGTTCTCAGATAATGTGTAGGCGAAGAATTTCAACTACTACCACTCCACATTTTAGCTCAATATCTGAACAATTGATAAACACACCCCTATGATGGAAAACACAAATGGACCTAGTGTTCCCTTGCCCGGACGTGGGTCACCGGGGCCCCACTCTGGAGCCAGGCCTGGAGGTGGGGCACGTGGGCGAGCGCCTGGTGGCCGGGCTTTTACCCATGGAGCTCGGCCGGGCACAGCCCGAAGAGGAGACGTGGGTCCCCCTTCCCATGGGCTCACCACCTGTGGGAGGGGCCAAAGGGGTCGGGTGCAATGTGGGATGGGTGGTGGCCGAGGGCGGGGACCCTGGCGGTCTGATCCTCGGCTACAGAAGCTGGCTATTGGGACGTGGAATGTCACCTCACTGGTGGGGAAGGAGCCTGAGCTGGTGTGTGAGGCTGAGAGGTTCCGGCTAGAAATAGTCGGACTCACCTCTACGCATGGCTCGGGCTCTGGAACCAGTTTCCTTGAGAGGGGCTGGACACTCTTCCACTCTGGAGTTGCCCCTGGTGAGAGGCGCCGAGCAGGCGTGGGCGTACTAATTGCCCCCCAACTTGGTGCCTGTGTATTGGGGTTCACCCCCGTGAATGAGAGGGTGGCCTCTCTCCGCCTACGTGTGGGGGGACGGGTTCTGACTGTCGTTTGTGCTTATGCACCAAACGGCAGTTCAGATTATCCACCCTTTCTGGAGTCCTTAGAGGGGGTACTGGAAAGTGCACCTTCTGGGGACTCCCTTGTTCTGCTGGGGGACTTCAATGCTCATATGGGCAATGACAGTGAGACCTGGAGGGGTGTGGTTGGGAGGAACGCCCCCCCTGATCTGAACCAGAGTGGTGTTCTGTTGTTGGACTTCTGTGCTCGTCATGGATTGTCAATAACGAACACCTTGTTCAAGCATAAGGGTGTCCATATGTGCTCTTGGCACCAGGACACCCTAGGCCGCAGTTCGATGATCGACTTTGTCATCGTCTCATCTGATCTGCGGCCACATGTCTTGGACACTCGGGTGAAGAGAGGGGCGGAGCTGTCAACTGATCACTACCTGGTAGTGAGTTGGCTCCGATGGTGGGGGAGGATGCCGGTCAGACCTGGTAGGCCCAAACGTATTGTGAGGGTTTGCTGGGAACGTCTGGCAGAGTCTCCTGTGAGACGGAGTTTCAACTCCCACCTCCGGGAGAACTTTGAACATGTTCCAAGGGAGGTGGGGGACATTGAGTCTGAGTGGACCATGTTTCGTGCCTCTATTGTCGAGGCGGCTTACCAGAGCTGCGGCCGCAAGGTTGTCGGTGCCTGTCGGGGCGGCAACCCTCGAACCCGATGGTGGACACCGTCGGTGAGGGATGCTGTCAGGCTGAAGAAGGAGTCCTATCGGGCCTTTTTGGCCTGTGGGACCCTGGAAGCAGCTGATGGGTACCGGCAGTCCAAGCGACATGCGGCTCGGGTGGTTGCTGAGGCAAAAACTCGGGCATGGGAGGAGTTCGGAGAGGCCATGGAGAACGACTTCCGCACGGCTTCGAGACGTTTCTGGTCCACCATCCGGCGTCTCAGGGGGGGGGAAGCGGTATGCCACCAACACTGTTTATAGTGGGGGTGGTTTGCTGCTGACCTCAACTCGGGATGTTGTGGGTCGGTGGGCGGAATACTTTGAAGACCTCCTCAATCCCACCGGCACGTCTTCCACTGAGGAAGCGGAGCCTGGGGACTCTGGGTCGGGCCCTCCAATCTCTGGTGCTGAGGTCACCGAGGTGGTTAAAAAGCTCCTCGGTGGCAGGGCCCCGGGGGTGGATGAGATCCGCCCAGAGTTCCTTAAGGCTCTGGATGTTGTAGGGTTGTGTTGGCTTACGCGACTCTGCAATGTTGCGTGGACATCGGGGGAAGTTCCCCTGGATTGGCAGACCGGGGTGGTGGTCCCCCTATTCAAAAAGGGGGACCGTAGAGTGTGTTCCAACTACAGGGGAATCACGCTCTTAAGCCTCCCTGGTAAGGTCTATTCGGGGGTTCTGGAGAGGAGGGTCCGTCGGATAGTCGAACCTCGGATTCAGGAGGAACAGTGCGGTTTTCGTCCTGGCCGTGGAACACTGGACCAGCTCTACACTCTCAGCAGGGTCCTGGAGGGTGCGTGGGAGTTTGCCCAACCAGTCTACATGTGCTTTGTGGACTTGGAGAAGGCTTTCGACCGCGTCCATCGGGGGGCCCTGTGGGGGGTACTCTGGGAGTATGGGGTACCAGGCCCTTTGATACGGGCTGTTAGGTCCCTGTATGACCGGTGTCAGAGCCTGGTCCGCATCGCCGGCAGTAAGTCGGGCTTGTTCCCGGTGAGAGTTGGACTCCGCCAAGGTTGCCCTTTGTCACCGATTCTGTTCATAACTTTTATGGACAGAATTTCTAGGCGCAGCCAAGGTGTTGAGGGGATCCGTTTTGGTGGCCTCAGAATTGCGTCTCTGCTTTTTGCAGATGATGTGGTCTTATCGGCTTCATCAGATCGTGATCTACAGCTTTCGCTGGAGCGGTTCGCAGCCGAATGCGATGCGGCCGGGATGAAGATCAGTTCCTCCAAATCCGAGGCCATGGTCTTGAGCCGGAAAAGGGTAGCGTGCCCTCTCTGGGTCAGGGAGGAGGTCCTACCCCAAGTGGAGGAGTTCAAGTATCTTGGGGTCTTGTTCACGAATGAGGGAAAAATGGAGCGTGAGATCGATAGGCGGATAGGTGCAGCGTCTGCAGTGAAGCGGGCGCTGTACAGGTCTGTCGTGGTGAAGAGAGAGCTGAGTCAAAAGGCGAAGCTCTCAATTTACCTATCGATCTACGTTCCCACCCTCATCTATGGTCACGAGCTTTGGGTTGTGACCGAAAGAATGAGATCTCGGATACAAGCGGCCGAAATGAGTTTTCTCCGCAGGGTGTCTGGGCTCTCCCTTAGAGACAGGGTGAGAAGCTCGATCATCCGGGAGGGACTCGGAGTAGAGCCGCTGCTTCTCCACATCGAGAGGAGCCAGTTGAGGTGGCTTGGGCATCTGTTTAGGATGCCTTCTGGACGCCTCCCTGGTGAGGTGTTCCGGACACGTCCCACCGGAAGGAGGCCCAGGGGAAGACCCAGGACACGCTGGAGGGACTACGTTTCTCGGCTGGCCTGGGAACGCCTCGGGATTCCCCCGGAAGAGCTGGCCCAAGTGGCTGGGGAGAGGGAAGTCTGGGCCTCCCTACTTAGGCTGCTACCCCCGCGACCCGACCCCGGATAAGCGGAAGAAAATGGATGGATGGATGGATGGATGATAAACATATCTTTTTGTGCCATCTTAAATGGGGTTGACTCCAAAATATAAACGGCTATACATAAACATCCAACAACTACTTTCTTAGAGGTTCACTATAAAAAAATCTATTTACTGGTTCAAGAATGTTTTTACTTATTTCTAATGCTAGGACAAATAAACTTACAAGCATAAACAGACACGAGCAAAAACATTATCGTGGCTTGGTCCACCCTGGTGCAATAATCAACATCTGCAGAATACTGATGAACCAAAATGATTGGTTTATGTTCAAGTGTTCATGTGTTTTTTATTGAATTTAATATAATATTTAGGCCTATCATTTATTGTCATGTTTACAGTCTATTTATTCTATCACAGAATACACTGCTAAACAAATAGATATGGAAAAAATGAACTGTCAAGAGGGAAACATTTTTTTGGAGTGAGATAAAAAAAAATGTAATACAATCCTTCAGCTTGTTAGCATGGCAACTAACACTCTTCACCAAGAACAAATAAGAAGAGAAAAAATGGACTACCTACTGGGTGTTGTCAACACAGGCTACACATAATCAATCAGCTATTAGCAAAGAGAAAACAAGCGCAATCCTTTATATAGCACAGTCTGGTCGCCAGCTGACTCACTGGGTGATAAAATGTCTTTCTACTTTCAGTTTACAAATAACTCCTAATGATTGGGATCATATTACAAAAATGCAACACAATGTTGCACTGAGAGAAACATATTCCAGCTAATGGTAATGGTTTTATACATTGGTAGATCTGGATTTATTTTATTTTTTTTTGGTGACAAAAGCAGCTTTCGAAAAACTGTAGACTGACAAATTATCTTCCTCTGCAAGTGGAGCAATATTGTTTCTGCTTGTTTCTGTGTGTGTTTGTTTGCCTGTAATGTTAGCAATATATCTCATGAACTGTAACAGAATTTAATGAAACTTTCAGAAAACCATTATGGGATGAATGTCTGCAACTGACAACCATTTAAAGCCAATCTGATTAAAGATCGTTTGTACAACTTAGGGATCTTAGCAAAATTGAAACGACTACAGCTTGATCATTTTTACAGATCCATCCTTCCATGATCTTTACTCGCTTATTCCATTTTGGGTCACGGGGGTCGCTGGTGCCCATGTCCAGCAATCACTGTGCGAGGGGCGGGGTACACCCTGGATGGGTCGCAAGTCCATCACAGGGACACATAGAGACAAACGAGACAAACGACCATTAACTCTCTCATTCACACCTAGGGACAATTTAGAGTTACCAATCAGCCTAACATGCATGTTTTTGGTCTGTGGGAGGAAACCGGAGTACCCGTAGAAAACCCACGCATACAAGGAGAGAACATGCAAACTCCACCCAGAAAGGCCCCTGGACCGGGGTTTGAACCAAGGACCTGCTCACTGAGAGGCAGTAGCTCTACCAGTTGTGCCACCGTGCTGCCCATTTTTACAGATATTTGTCTAAAATTGTAGAATCTATTCTGCATGCATGTCAGCAAAATATTTCATGAACAGACAGATGGATTTTAGTGAAACTTTTTGAAAATAGTTATTGGTTTAAGCACTTAACAGTCTATCTGTTTTAATTTGTTCTCTATAAATAAATATGACTTGACTTGACTTGACTTGTACATCCGATGTTTACTTGTGCTTTGGGGCTGAGTTGTTAGAGCAGTCGTCCTCCAGTGCAAGAGTTGGGGGTTCAATTCCACCAGCAGTCACATACCTAAGTGTCCCTGGGCAATACACTGAACCCCTCATTGCCTCCTATGTGTGTCCCATCGGTGTATGAATGTGCTAAAACATTGATTATTCTTTGTATAGATCTAGTAGAGTGCTGTATGAATGGGTAAATGAGGGCACAGATTGTGGAGTAAAGTCCTTTGAATATTTTGATAAGATAGAAAGGTGCAGTCCATTGACCATTTCCATCTACAACTGATTAACAGTTGGAACCGACCTCAAAGTTCATGCTCAATCATCCGGGTACAAAATCCAATAATGGTCAATCAGGTCATCTGGACATACTGGACAGCATGAACTTTGATGTCTTGAATCACGTTGGTTGTGGTTGCCTGCCTGGGCTGAGTCGACAGTGGACAGGACAGCCCCCAGAAACCATCTTATCACCAGCAAACTGGTTGGTCCATTAAAGGAGTGTACTGCTTAGTGAGGAAAACAATTTACTTGGGACTCCTCAGACTGATGAAGCAGTCAGGATTGAGGGCGAAATGTCTTTCCACAAGAAAGAACCTGTCCAGATGACCTGATTGACCATTAATGGGTTTGGAACCGATCTGATTCTTGATTCATTTAAACAAAGCTAGTCAACCCTGAAATGTCTCTAACTCTGCTACTTTTACAGATAATCTACTTAGATTTAGTGTGGTAGTAGCTGAGAATCTTCACCAACCTACACTCTGAGTGCTGACAAACAATGTAATGGATATCACAATATTGCATGACATTGCTGTTTTCAAGGTTTACCCAAAATGGCTAAAACGTCATCATCTTTCAACATACAATGATGCTGGGTTAAAACTCCGACTCGGAGGCAGTGCGTGATGTGAATTCCTTCAGTGAGTTCTTTGGTTTTAATTTTTAATGATTTCTGATTGACTTTATGACAGGCTCCCATTAAGCATCACACATTCACTGCTGATTAATTGAAACAGCTTATCAGAGAAAACAAAAAGAGGTAAGAGGTAAAAGTGGAGACGGTAAAAATAATCAAAATCACTCTCCTGAGAAAATGCTTGCTCTTCGGCTTTCGTTCGTCGAGTCCAAATTTATTGGATGGTGGTTATTTTTAAACAGACCGTAATCCTCTTTTCACCTTCATTGGGAGATAAATAATTATAGTAATCTGGTCGAAAGGAATTTCATTTCAAAGTGTAAATTATTAGAGTGGAATGAACTATTTGCTTCATGAAAGGTGAATTGTCTTCTCTTATTTTACACATGTGTTTGACAACATGGGACTTTGTTCAGGATCTACTTTCTGCAGTTTGGAGATTCTAATTAGTACCTTTTGTAGACAAGTACCAATATGACACAAGCAGACGCATGACAGGTGTATACTTAAAGAAAAATAGCAGCCATTGTTCATTTTTGCTCTATATAAAGGACTGGGTGAATGGACTTCTTTCAAAATAGGGCAACTTCATCTTGTTCTCCTTGTAGTCTCTTTAAAAAAGTCTAGTAGCCTGTCTTGTCTTGTAAACCTCTTTAGAAAATAAATGTTCCAAAGAATTTAAACGGCCCTCTTGTTGTGAGTAAACTGTTACATGCTTGTAATGAGCATGCCACCTTTGTCCTACCCTTGAGCAAGTCAGACATTCCCTACAGACTCGCTGCCAGTTCAGTTGTGAAGATGACCCCACATTCTGATCTCTGTGGAAGGAGCAGTGAAAATAAAGTTTTACAAAAATGATCAATCGCTGCATCACATGTTTGTTGTATTCAAGCAGTTTAGGGGAAAAAATGAACTGTTGTCTCAATACTTCAAGGTATATTGTTAATTATAATTGTAATATTATTAAATTATTATCAGAAATACGTCTTTCTTAAGTCTGAATGCCGGAAAACATATTGTAACCTCTACCTTCCTACTGGCCATTAACTATGGCAACATTATTTACATGAATGCTCCTGCCAGCTGCTTGCAGATGTTGGATGTTGTCTACCATGGGCACTAAGGTTCATAACTGGTTGTAACTACCGTACCCATCACTGCACTCTGTACTCCTTGGTCAGTTGGTCATCATTATCTACACACAGGCTCTCACACTGGTTCATCTTCATCTATAAATCCCTCCATGGTCTGCTGCCTTCTTATAATTCCTCCCACATGTCACGCCATCAGTGCAGTTACAACGTGCGCTGTCAGACCATCATTACCTGCAGCGTTCCCTCATTGCAACTGAACTTGGCAAAAAGGCCTTTTCAGCTCCTGTAGCCTGGAACACCTTGCAACAGGAACTGAAGTCGTCCACCTTGATTTCCTTAAGGGGTTTCAAACATTTGATGATGTCAATGGAAAAACCAAAGCAAGTATCAACAAAGTCCATGCTCAATAATCCAGGTATACAATCCAACTTTTTTCAGTCAGGTCATCTGGACAGTTTCTTTTTTGAAAAGAAACTGTCCAGATGACCTGACTGAAAAAATGTTGCAAAGCAAGTATGTTCTTGTTTTTAGTATTTCACCCTGTTTTACAGCACCCTGATTTATTATGTTGTACACTATTATGTTACATGCATTTTTTACTGTAGTTTATTGCTATTGTTGTCATTGTGTACCATTTTGTTGTCTGTACTTTATATGTTCTGTGTGTAACAGATCTCTCTTGTAAATAAGTCCCTGTGGCTCAATGAGGCTAGCCTGTATAAATAAAGGTTGAAAAAAGAAATACTTATTATAATAATTGCTAATTATACTTATTGTTATACTGCAGTTATTATTTTTTATTTAACTTTAAGAAGCAAGTGCTATGAATTTGTCAACATTGTATGTTCCCTTACAATCACAACATATGTGCTCTTCATTTAACCCATCACATGTGAGATACATCCAGGTGGAGAAGTGGGCAGCTATGTAGGCGTCTGGGGAGCATTTGGTGTCTTGCTCAAGGACACCATGACATGGGCAAGCAGGAATTTGAACCTGCAATTTTTTGATCCCATATCAGTTGCCCTACCTCTACACCATGCGACCCCACAAATTTAATTTCTAAATGTTGAAATAACCACGATAACCTAATGGATAGTCTAAAGTTTAGTGCACACTTGATTAAACTCAGCACTTGTGTTCTTCGGGAATTGCTCCTCTTTGAATGTATCATGATGTTGTACAGTCCTCTGCTGAAGGTGTTCTGGGCCAACATGAGACCTCAAACCAGACGTCCCTTCAAGTTTGGTCATAACATTTTGAAAAAGGTCTGTGGTCAATTCAAAGCAATTAAAGAAACAAAAGTAAAACTGATTAATAATAATGGCAGTTGGCAACAATGATGTTAACCAGTTTGGTAAATGAGGCAGACCATCGATAATGATTATCCATGTTCCTCAGTCTATTTTTGTCAAAACTTAGGATAATATCGAATGACAATATCGTATCAAAAAAGAGGCTGCAGTGAAAATGTTGTATCTGCCAAAGGAGAAAAAAAATGTTTTGAGAACAAGTGATGCAATAGAACTTTGTTAGTTTTCCTTCATTTGTAATCTTCATATTTGAAATGAGGACAATACAGCCAAACCTGTGTTTGATTTTTGTCAAACATGTTTTTAGTGGTATGACATTGCTAGATTTGAGCCAAGTAAAAACAATTTTTATTGAAAATCGTAAAGTTTCTGACTACAATTGGACTCTAAATTTGAACTCTGGCTGGCTAATAATGTTGTGTTGGTTGTATTTACTTCTTAATTAAACAATGGCTAGAGATTTAACATTTGGAGAGATTTATTTTATCATATATATATATATATATATATGGTTTCAAATAACTTTGAACATTGTTGAGTCTGGATTTGTTTTGGAGTAACAATGGCTCTATAGTTATTGTGTTTAGGACAAAGGCAGGGTGCTAAGTTCACAAACAGACATTTTCTACAAAAATAAACATTTTATTATAGGAAGAGTAAATGTTCTGACATCAATTTTGTTTGTTTTTTCTGGATCACTGTGACAAAACCACTGATAACCATAATGCCACAATTACATTTGTAGTTTTCAACCACAAAAATCTCAGTTTAAAAGAACAGAAAAATGGACACATTTGTCATGAGCGTTTCATGTGTGGAAACCATTGGCATCAGAAGCATTTGTAATGTGGGGGCACACACTGGTGTGGGGGTCTGCGGACCTCCCACAGAAAATTCTGAATAAAGTAGATGCATTTTCCTACATCTATGTTTACCTACGTTAGTAAACACTTGATTCAATAAGTTTTAGAGAGCAGCAAGAAGTAACCTGACCAACATCTCTCCTTGTGTGAAAAGAGCATGCTCTGCTTCTCTAACGCATACTACCCCCCCCCCCCCCACACCCCCACACACACACACACGCACCAGTCGAGAACTGCTGTCACTAACATAGCACTAAGCTAGCATGCAACACAGAGGTGTCTCCCCTCCTCCCCCCGTGAGCACCCTGCCAAGGCAAATGACTGTCAGGAAACATTGCATGCGTTGTGGTGAGTTTAAAAAAAGTTAAAAACAAAACAACTGAACTTCATTTGCAACTGAAGACGTTTCGATTCTCATCCAAGGAGTTTTCTCAATTCAAAGAAACAAGGACTTTGGGATTCAAGTTATAAAGCTGTGGTGTTCTGTAAGTGGTGTGGTGAGTTCTTGTAGGTAACCAGGAAAACCTGGAGTGGATTGTTACTGGTTTAAGTATTCTCCAATTAATCAAGTTGAATGGATTTGTACACAAGGAAATAGAAACAGCACTGGGTGTAATTGTTGCAACACCTATGGTGGAAACAACCAGGTTTCCAATATTAAGGGTATTTGTCTTTGCTGTTGTGATTGACATTTCTGCAGCAGTAATAAAACATTTCTTCAGACTGGTTCAAGAAAAGGCTGTGTTCTTACTTTGTGGTTTACTCAGCAACAACACAGCCATAACTCTGACTATATAATCTAAAAAATGAACAAATACATTGAGGTTTGAATACAGTGGGGTTCACTTGTTTGGGCACAGTCTTGAAACACTATATCAACATTTTCTGACATTTTGTATTTATTGTGGAAATATAGTTTCAAATGTTTGATTTTATTCTTGACATTTAAACAAGGATAATACAATTTTAAAGAAATACTTATAAAAAGAGTTAAACATCTCATCTCACTGCCTCCAGATGATCCCAGTACACTGGCATGCATTACTGATATTTAATGTAAGACATTGTAAAAATAAATCTGATAAAATGGTATATATTATTTACAGAAAACAGGGTTAAAAAATGTATAGGTTTCTATCTGTGTTTTTTTTTTTATCTAGAAACTCAAGAATCAATTGATTGAATATTTGAGTAGAAGTATTTTATCTCATTGCATCTTAGACTTCCAGGACAATACTTAATGTGCAACTAGAGAAATTGCATTTCCAGCAAAAATGCAGCGAATGCTTATTGCCGAAGAACTTGCTGAAAAACAGCTGAACTTAGCTAAATACATGCTGACATGTGGGCAGCACGGTGGCGCAACTGGTAGAGCTGCTGCCTCTCAGCGAACAGGTCCCTGGTTCAAACCCTGGTCCAGGGGCCTTTCTGGGTGGAGTTTGCATGTTCTCTCCGTGCATGCGTGGGTTTTCTCCGGGTACTCCGGTTTCCTCCCACAGACCAAAAACATGCATGTTAGGCTGATTGGTAACTCTAAATTGTCCCTAGGTGTGAGTGAGAGAATGAATAGTTGCTTGTCTCATTTGTTTGTCTCTATGTGTCCCTGTGATGGACTTGCGATCCGTCCAGGGTGTACCCCGCCCCTCGCACAGTGATTGCTGGACATGGGCACCAGCGACCCCCGTGACCCAAAATGGAATAAACGGGTAAAGATAATGGATGGATGGATGCTGACATGTAGATGAAATTGAAGAACAAGCCTAAGTTAACAGAGGAAAGCAGAAACAACACATATTTGAGAATTCAAATTCAATTCAATTCATTTCAATTCAAAAATCAATCAAAAAATACTTTATTAATCCCAAAGGGAAATTATTTTGTTGTTATAACTCGTTTTCCTCATTTCATTAAGAGATGTTATAGATGCTGATGGCTGTAGACAGGAAGGATCTCTTGTAAAGGTCCATCCCACAGTGGATCCTAAGAAACTGGCTGCAGATGCTGTCCGATCCGTCCACCCAGACTCGGCTGACCTCTCGGTTCCCCTGGACTGTAGGACTGCCTGAATGCTGGGCAGAACTCCTTCCAGAGCGATGGCAACTCCTCCCAGCAGTCTGCCGAGCTCCTCATAGGTGCGGACAGCTAATTGTAGGTGCCGAGGGACGATCCTGTCCTTCTGCTGTCGTGAGCCGTGTTTCCTGCTAGTTCCAGGATCTCAGTGGCCAGGCACTCGAGCACAGCTGGCAGGTAGATGAGAATGCATCCACATAACATTCTTTTCAACTCATTTGAGAGTTGGGGCCATAGTTGAGATATTATTTGAGCTTTTGAGATGTTAATCAGCTGCTGTTGTTGTAGAAAACTGCCTTGTTGCTGTGATTACACATCATAACAAATGTCCAAAACTTAAAAAGTTTCAGTAAAAAATCCTTCCGGCTGCACAACATCTGATACCAGAGGAAACAATAATCCAAAAAATATGATTTACATCCAGAAAACCAGGAATTAAAGTTTCCAAAAGCAAAATCTCAGAATAAAAGTAACAGAGCTGCTCCAACATGCAGCCACCTTGAGTGGCGCAATTCTAGAACTAGGAATTAGAATTAGGTTTAAATAAGCAAAAATGAGCACGACAATCGGGAAATTAGCTAAAAAAATAATAATTAAGAACAAAAAACAAAAACAAACTAACAATATATATATATATATAAATGTGTTTTTTGTTTGATTGTTTCTTTTTGTTTGCTTGTTGCTAATTTCATTTTTTAGCTAACTTCCCGATTGTCCTGCTCAATTTTGCTTATTTAAACGTATATCAGCAAATATGTTTTTTTCTGCTTTTCTTCTGCTAACTTAGGCTTGTTCTTCATATATATA
>NC_056499.1:41983815-42002202 GCF_014905685.2 Nematolebias whitei | reverse complement strand
AAAAATGCAGAAGAAAGCTTAAACTGCCAGAAGGAAGTAGAAGGAGCTTAAGTGAGCTAAAGAAATGTGGAATTAGCTGAAAAAGTTAATTTATCACAAAAACTGCTAAAATGAAGCTGAAAGATCAGAAAAAGCTGAAATTATCAGAAATAAGTTACTTAGACTGAAAGTAGCAGAGATTACCAGGAAAAAAACTTGAATTTAGCTGAAAGCAGCTACAATTAGCTAAAACATTAGTTGAAAGGATAAAAGAGGGTGTCTTAAATAAGCATAAGAAAGCAGAAAGAACACATTTGCTGAAAGAAGCAGAACTTATCACAAAAAGTGGAAATTATCTGAAAAGAGCTGAAATTAGCAACAACAACAAAAAACAGCTGAAAAGTAGCTAAAAAGTAGAAAGATGTTGAAATTACAAGATGAAATGTAGAGAGCAAATTTTTGCTGAATTAGGTTGAAAAAAGTTGAAATGAGTGTAAAAAAAATTGGAATAGCTGAAAAAGCTTAAATGGGCATAAAAACAGCTAGCAGAAATAATACAAAAAGCTGAAACTTGCAGAAATAAGCTGAAAGCAGCACAACAAACTGACATTAGTAAAAATAAGTTAGAAGAAGCACATAAATGTTGTAACTAGCAGAAAAAGCTTAAATGAGGCCAAGCAGCTGAAAAACAAAACAGCCAAAAGTAGCTAGAAAAAGTTTAAGTTTGCACAAGGAAGCTGAAAGAAGTTGAACCAGAACAAAATGTGAAAGGAGCAGTAAAAGGTTGTAAACAGATCTGAAGATTTGAAGGATGTAAACTGAGCTCAATTCATTTTCTAGGAGAAAAAAAGATGGCAGAAAAGGCTAAATATTTCAAGAAGCTAAAGTTGCACCAACACAGTCATAGCAGGAATTTTTCTTAAAGAGTAGAACGTTTTGATTATGATTTGTTGAAATAACTTGAAAACTTTGGGACAAGAAACACAACGAAAAATGTACAAAAAATGAAAAGATCACAAAAGTGTAAATGTTTCATAAGCACTCACACTATTAGGTAAAAAGATCCGACGCTTATTGTAGCAGATGCACACAATATGCTACAACAGGAATATTCAACTGGCCGCCCGAGGGCCAAATCAGGCTCACAAGTGAGCTCGGTTCAGCCCACCAATGGGTTCATTTTTTAATAAAACTACTGGTAGATTTTAAACCATAAAACAAACTAACTTAATGACAATAACTGATGAATGTCTGGCCCCTGAGCTCAAGGCTTTCAGTAACTGTGGCCCCTTTAGTAATTTAGTTGAATAGCCTTGCTCTACAAGGATTAGCGATGACACTCAGAGGACCTTTTTGACCATTCTTAATAGAAATCAGTGCATTTGATAAAACTTGTTACTGATACAGAAGCTATGCTGTCCTGCAGCTTTTATCGTCCTGCAGCTTTTATCGTGGGCATTTTCTACAACTCTAAACATGATTATGAGTACTGCAGTCAGACATCAGAGTGCATACAAATTTCAGTCGAGCTACAAGTCCCAGCACTAGAATAATCTATCAGTGTTGAATCAGAGCTTTTTTTCCTATTAAAATTCACTGTAATTAGCAGTGTGCAGAAAAAAATCCAGTTCAAACCTGTTTGTCAGCTGACAAATCTTATAGATTGTTCTTACTTCAGCAACAGTGTATGATCTTCAGAAGCATGTGAATCACTTTTACTTTTTACACATGTAGTGTAATATACATTGTAAACTAGTAACACACTGTATTAAAATCAGTTCCCATATATTTAACCTGAGAACACAAGTCTCAAACACAATGGTAAACTCATAGTGGTGGTGGTAAATGCTCCTTTTCTTATGAATTTGCCTCACGCCCTGTCAAACAGGCTTGTATCCATAATCTGTACATCTCATGTAGTCATAGACAATTTGTACTTGTAATAAAACTCAGGAATTCATCTGTGTGTGTACTTTTACAACTCATTAGCTTTTACTTCTACCTTATTCAGAAGTTGCCACATCTAGATGATTTTAGCAAACTCAAAATGGCGATAGCTCAAAACCATCAATACATCCATCCATGATCTTTTACCCCTTCTTCATTTTTTAGGTCGCTGGGGTCACTGGTGCCCGCATCCAGCCATCACTGTGCGAGAGTCGGGGGACGCCTTGGACAGGTCTCCAGTCCATCACAGGGACACATAGAGACAAATAACATTCACTCTCTCACTCACACCTAGGGACAATTTAGAGTCACCGATCAGTCTAACATGCATGTTTTTGATCTGTGGGAGGAAACTAGAGTGTGCAGAGAAAACCCACACATGTATGGAGAGAACATGCAAACTCCACCCAGAAAAGCCCCCGACCAGAATTTAGACCAGCAACCTTCTCACTGAGAGGCAACAGCTCTACCAGCTGAGCCACCTATAGCTCAAACTATTTCACAGATATTTAGCTAACCCCTTGTACGACACTAGCCAAAAGATATTTCCATCAGATACATTGAGTGCTAACAAACTGATCTTTGTTTAGTGTGTGAGTAGCTAGACACACACATTCAATCAAGAAATACCAGTTTAATTTACAAATACAAATTTAAGAGAGGAAAATCTTCAATGAGTTATTAGTGACTGATCTGTCTAATACCATCTGTAAAATGATAAAATAAAGAAGGTATATATCAAGAGGTAATGTTCTAACTCTTATTTTGCTTTTTTTCCCCATAAATAACTTCAGGAACAGCTAATTAAAAGTCTGTTACAGCATTTGGTTTTGGTGAGCTACCCAAAGAACAACTGTGGCCCTCATCTGTCCATCACTTTGGAAACTTACTGGAGGCACTTCTGCTTCTCAGTGACATGTGAGCTACTCCTCATGGGACAATGAAATGGGCAGAATGGTCTAAAAAAAGAGCAGATTCCTGTGAGAGGCAGTGACACTTGGGTAGACAATAATTTTAAACAAAGGAACAAATGACGGCGCCACGTTTCATGTCATTTGTCAGTATCCTGTCACCCTCAGTGTGAACACAATAGCTCATGAAAGAGCTTCCTGCAACTTCTGCTTTTAGTCAATTTGCAAACTAGAATGGCTGGAATTCATTGGCAGATAGCTCCGACTGAACAGAGGACACTTCAGTGAACTAATCCCTTCAAGCACTGTGCATTTTGGAGGGAGTGGCCGCTTGCCAAGTCTGGCCATTGAAGCTGCATTGCTTTTTTGTCATATTTAATGTGATGCAGTTTTTTTTCCTCAGTATTAACATTAGAAACAAACATTTTGGCATTTTAAAAGACCTTTTAGGCTGTTATGGCAGCAGAAACATGGAAGATCTCATGCAGAAAGCTGAACAATTCAGGCAACTTGCAAACACAACTAATTTCTATCCCTGCTCATGAAAAATTAAAAGTTACAGTGTTACATCATTAAAAGATAATTTCTTCTTTCCACAACTCACAAACTCGAAAAAGAAAATCTCATTCACTATGGTATTTACACTCCTGCAAAGACATGAAATAAGTTATACTGTTTCAGGGAAATAATAATAAAAAATAAAAAAAAAGGTTCACCAAGATGCACGTTTTTAGTGAACATTTAAAATACCCATCTCTGAAGTAAAAAAAAAAAAAAAAGTTAAGCTCAATTTGAATTTTTCTCTAACTAAGTAGTGGTGTATGAAGATGTGCGTAGTTTTTTTCATGTAGCCACTGCTGCTGGCAACGTCTGTACTCACCTATCTAACCTCACCCATCTGTTTCTTACCGCCTGTTTAAAGCAGACGTGTTGCGTCTTTGCCGTGTCTACTTCTTTGTTAGGTGTGAAGGCTGAATGAAGGGGTCAAAGTGGAAGCGTCTCTGTGTCAGCAGTGTTCCACAGTTTTCTGTATGCCTCTGTTAAAGTGTTCCTCTATGCAATGCGTATGTAGCCAATTAACAACACTGTCACTACAGGCTGAGTCATACTAACATGCTGCTCCGAGCCACGTTTTCAGTTACTTCAATCAGCCTCAGCTCCACCCGCAATGCCCTTCCACTTACAGTTTGCCAGTCCGGCAAATCTCTTTTTTTTTTTTTTTACGCAGTCATGGGAGCAGATTGGTAGGCCAGACAAGTGACACGCATACTAAAAGCGCCCTCACATTCAGTCAGTCTGCCACCCTGGGCATCCTGTCTTAATCCCTTTGCAGAGACCAGACAGAGCCTTTGCAAAGTGCATTTGAACATGTAGGTCCCTGCAGATTATTTAGCCCTTGCAATTATCATAATGGAGGCAGCATAAGACAGTACATGAATAGGAATTGAATTATCACTTGAAAGGTGTCTGTTTGCCCTCTTGCTCTCTCGTTTCCTCCTGTACTGGAAAATCTCAGCCTGCTTCTACGTTTCTTACATCAAGCCATGAGAAAAACATTTATGTTATATGATTTGGTGTTTACTGTCATAACAAAAATGGTACAGTAATTATTCATTGTCCAGGATGTTATGCTATTTGAGTACATGTTCATTAATTGAGCAAACTATAAGTTGCTCTGTGGCTTTTTTGAAATTTGACAAGTTAACCTGACCACTTAGAGCAGAGTTGACATGTTGGGAAGGATCATGACTTTGTTAAAGCCATATCATATTTTTGTTTTTCATAAACCTAAATTTATCAGAATGTAAGTAGTTCAACAAAGTTAAGTCAGGTCCTCTGGACAGTTTATTTTTGTTGAAACATTTCGTCTCTCATCCAAAAGACTTCATCGGTCCGAGGAGTTACAACAAACTCAGTCTTATAAATAGCACCTTCACATAGTGGGTCGACCATTTTTTTACGGTGCTATGATGGTTTCTGGAGTCTGCCCTCTCCCCCGTCAACTTGTCTGAGCACCATCAAACTGGTTGACCCACTATGAGAAGGTGCTACATATCAGACTGAGTGTGTTGTGGCTCCTCAGACTGATGAAGTCTTTTGGATGAAAGATGAAACGTTTCAACAAAATAATCCATCCAGAGGACCTGACTGAACTTTGATGGATTTTTCTACCTGGATTATTGAGCCTGAATCAGGATGTTATCACAAGTAGGTACTTGATTTTACTTGCTTTTCCCTTTAATTTAATTTAATTCTTTAAATAAAGATTTACAGGTTTTTTTTTTTAACCTGACATAATTTCCACAGATGCTTCACAGATACAAAGAAAACTGAAATATAATAATAGTGTTTACACAGGCAGGAACGCCAACCTAGAAATCATTAATTTGTAGGGCAAAGTGACTGTTAGGCTGATAATTGTTTTGTATTTCTCATCAGAAACAAGACAATGACTGAAGATAAAATAATTACTCTGTTTTCAGACACATTATCATAGAGTACTGCCTGATGGCAAATTGAAATGTGTCTGTACTGTAGGTTTGGGTCCTCCTGCTTATTGTCTGCCTGGCCATAATTCCAGATGGCAAATTGATTGCTCTCAATTCTGCCCTCCATTTACTTGAAGCTCTTTCATTTAAAACTGGAGGAAACGAGCTTGGTCTTTTAAATATGAGGTGATTTTCCATGAAACAGTTATGCTATTGAAGAGTGCTGCTGTTGTTTAGCCTCAGTCTTTTCTGAAGAGAGGGCAGGGGTGAGACTCGGGGCAGGGGGCCAACTGCACCTCTAGATGCCGAGCAAAGGAATCCTGCTTCTTCCTGTTTTCAGCACTTGTAAAACAAAACGTCTTAGATAAGTTTTACCCATAATTTGTAGAAGAGTCATAAAAATGTGTTAATAAATTATAAAGCAACACCTGTGTATATTTTAGATATTTCCAAGCATGTAGAGAAAAGTGTACATTTTACATACATATCTTTAACATTGTGCTCATCATTCTGGGTATTATTCAGTACCAAAAAGACCCATGTTAAATCAAGGGCCTGGCACTTATTCAAGAAATACCTGTTCCTCACCGCCTTTCATGCCAGAATTTAAAAAGCAAGGTCATCTTATGCTGAGAAAAGAGTTATACTCATTTTGGTCAAATCTTGTAAAAACAAAAGCGACTTCATGCAATGCTGTGAATTCTTGTTAGATGTGTTGGAGTTCTGAGCATATGACGGGGATGACTATTAGCTAAAACTACAATAAATGTACCTCAGTATCTGTAAAATTGGCTGAGTTAGAGGTGTTTGTGTTCACCCATGTCAATTAGTTGTGGTGGCCATCTTGAATCGGGTTAACTCTAAAAATTAAGGAGTTTTAGGTATACAGACGGTGATTCCTGAGTGTTTCAATGACATACAGTTGAAAACAGATGTTTACTTACCCTCTATAAGAAGATGCACATCTTGTTTCACTGTCTGATATTGAATCATCATAAACTTAACCATTTTAGACCAGTTAGGATTCCCAAAAGTATTTTCTTTTGTCAAGTGCTTGAATAATGAGACATATTGTTTTACATAATTTCCTGTTACTTTCTTCACTGTCACAAGTTTATGTCCACTTTCTTAGTATATTTGGTAGCACTGCCATTCATCTGTTTGACATTGGCCCCAAACTGTGTGTTTCCTCCAACAAGCTTCTCACAATAGTTTTGTCCCAATCTTCATGACAGAACCGGTGTAGTTGTGTCAGCTGCCTTACTCGCACATGCCTTTTCAGCTATCCCCAGGATATCCAGCTACCCTCGGAAAATGGAACTTTTCTTTGTATCTCTAAAGTTGATCCTGGCTTCCCTACAAAAGAAAGCTTATTTCAACCATTTGTATAAACCTTACCCAGAAGAGGGAAACGGGGGCACCCACTGAAGCTAGGCCTAAGGGGAGCTTGCCTGTGGACATCTAGTGGCCGAGCCTTGGCTCCTGGGGCCATTTGGATAGAGACAGGAGGCTACATTTATGTCAGCAGACCGCCTGCAAAGAGGACTGTCATGGTCAGGTGCTGTGTGAGCTGGATTGCATGCGAAGGAAGGTCCTTGGGCATGGCAACACCTGGTGGCATAATCAAACCCCAGGACATGTCTCCAAATATTAACGTTTGTCCCTGTGTGCATTTGACATCAGTTATATATTTTTTTATCAGTCTTTTTTTAATGTTGTTTTTGGAGTAATGACTTTTTTTCACTTTGAGTGGTCTTTCTGTTCATCACACTACAGGACTTGTTTCACGTGGATGATGACACTACCAGCTGTGATCTGAGATGTCCCATAAAATGCCACCATGTGCCTCCAATTAACTCAAATCTTGTCCACTAACCTAGAAAAAGCTTTCAAAGTCTGGACTGCATCATCTGGGCTTTCCTAAATTGAAAAAAGACAGTGATTTTAATTAATGAAAACTTCTATAGAAAGTGCTATGTTTTGTCATCATTGTATGTTTCCATACAATGACAAAATCAGTTCTCTGCATTTAACCTATCACATATGAGATACAGCCAGGAGGAGTGGTGGGCAGCTTTGTGGGCGCCCAGGGAGCGATAAGGGATTGGTGCTCAGGGGCACCATGACATGTGGACATGGCAGGGAGTTGAGCCTGCCACTTTCTAGTCACAAGTCGGCTGCCCTACCTCTACCCCATCTCGGCCCCTTATGACTTTGAGGAAAGGAATACAAAAAAAATCTTTAAAAACCTTTCATAATTTGGGTATTTGACAAATAGAAATGCATTTTGGAATCTTAACTCACATAAAGGTTCAGTCTGAATAAATGTCAAGCAGTAAAACATGCTATGTGTCTTTTCAAATGAAAACATCTGGATTCAACTGTATGTCCAGTGTAATACGAGATATTTGGTAATAGAAAAATGTAGTTGACACCAACAGGTACTGTTGCACTTTTAAGCCAAAAAATGTGTACAATGTGTACTTCTTGGTAATATGTGCTGAGGATAATGTTCAGCTACTGCTATGGCAAATTCTAGTCCAATATCTAAAAAACTGTCCATTATTTACATCAATTAGCTGTTTCAGCCATCTTGAATTTGGTTTCTTCCTAAACTTATCCAGGTATAAATGCTCACCCAATGATTGAAAACATAATTAAAATCAATTTAGTGGTCGCTGATATATTTTACATTAAACAGAGAGTTGACATCTATAAGTAATGGAAAATGTAAAGATTTTTCTTATCATCCCTTAAAGGCCAAAATAAATCAACTCAGCTTTATTGTATAAATGGATCAATGGAGCATTCAGTATGTGAAAGCCTTCACTTTCATAAACCAGGATTGGCTCCATAGTCTTCAAAAACCTTCAACTCAAGCTTGAGTCTTCACCTTTTCACAAAACACTTTCAGATTCCATAAAGCATTATCTGTCAATTTTTATTTTCAGATATAGTCTACAGCTAACAATGATTTTAAGTTATCTTTCAGCAAGACATTGAAGAAGGTATCTCCATCAGGATAATGAAACTACACATCAGCTTCAGATAAAATATGATGATTACTCTGTGCATTGTTATGGAATTGTTATTTTTATCAGTTTGATAAGAAAATGTACTGCATTGCTGCTATTATCACTTGCACAACACATATTCACTTTTGGTCTAATCTCTGTATTTATTTTAGTGCATTTAACAAAAACACAGTACATCATTGCATAATATGACACATTGAACAGAAATGTTATCAGCATCATTCACTTTGCGTTATCTAGACTTCAGGTAAATGCAGCAGTAACACAACATGCTTTGTACTGATGAGACAGGACAGTAATTCTTCATCACCAATTTTGTAATGAGTGAACTATTTTTTTTTTCCCCCACTGTCCAAAACAAACAAAAACCAAAGCCTTGATATCCGGTAGGAATAGTTAGCAGCACACGTCTGTTGAAAATAAAGAGGCTATTCTTTATGCACATGAATTTGCTTTTCTAAGACCTGAATCGTCAACAGAGGGACAATCATTTCCTCCCCTCTAAAAAAGGAATGAGATTCCTGCTGATAAGCCAGCAGCCTCTGAACGCTGCCTACTGTGGATTTATTTCTCAAACACCAGCATTCAGAGCGCTGAGGCCAAGATGGAGGTGGGAGGTTGCTCTATTTCAGGTCAAGAGTGGAGCACATCTACTTCCCATGTCAGTGAAGGAGCTGCATCACTAAACACCCCACCACCCACTCCACCCCCACTCAAATGCTCAATGAAACAAATATACAGCTCTGTAACAATACAAATGATAACCGCATTGATTTTATATTTTTATCTTGACATAAAACTACAGAAATTTGATCAAAACTAAACAGCATGTTTGTCGAAGCAAACACTTACTGTTCAGAGGTTTCTGCAAATGAGCAGCTAATGTTTAGTTTTTACTGCATTCTGTTTTCCTTTTGTATTCATCTAAGTATTGTGTTTTAATTACTGAGAAGAAAAAAAAAGTCAATCACTGGCACTGCGCCACAGCGGCAGCCATAAATATAAGAAAAATATATATATTGCAATTGAAATGACTGTAAAAAGTTAATTTGAGAACTGATCTGATTTGCAAGCGCTTTTTTTAAAATACTGCAGTGCTGCTTTTTTTTCCCCACTATCTTTTAAGATGTAAATTATTATCAGAGCCCAGTGTGACTGTCAGAAGTCTGACACTATTTTTGTTCACAGTCATAACACCTTTAAGAAACTGACTCCAGAAGACGGCTGTCTTTCTCCTCTAAAAATGACTGAAACTGTCACTTCATAGGCAAAAACATTCTGACTGATGTGATGTTTCACACATCAAAATTATTTTAATTGTATCACATCTAGTATTTTTATCAAGGTCAAGGTTTTGTTATTGTCATTATCATCTTATGTGGCACATGTGGTGGAATGAAATTGTGTACATAGGGTCCCAGTTACATCCAACAAAATTATAAATTGTAAAAAAAAAAAAAACAGTAATAAGATCTAAGACATGAACTAAGAAATATACTTAACTAAAAATATACTAAGCACTAATAGTACAAAAACAATATGCTGAACAGCAGCATGAACGTGAGTCTGTGTGAGCAGATGAATACAAATGAACACAGCAGCATGAAACAGATCAGCAGCATGAGATCAGCAGCATGGATAGTCAGCAGCACATACCAACAATCAAGTGGCATTACAGCGATTTTTCTTTCACACTGAATATTCTGGTTAGATATTAATGAGTCTAACAGCCTCAGGGTAGAAGCTGTTCCTCAGTCTAGTGGTTCTACACTTAATGCTCCTCAACCTCCTTCCTGAGGGGAGCGGAGCAAAAAGTGTGTATGCTGGGTGAGTAGGGTCCTTCATGATGCAGGTGGCCCTCTTCCTGCATCTGGAGGTGTAGATGTCTGTGATGGTGGGGAGACTGACTCCAACATCTTCTGTGCAGCCTTCACCACTCTCTGCAAGGCTTTTCTTTCTGCAGCTGTGCAGCCTCCATGCCACACGTTGATGCTGGAGCACAGGATGCTCTCCACTGCACACCTGTAGGAGGTGAGGACTGAGCATCCCAGACGAGCTTGCCTCAGCCGTCTGAAGAAGTAGAGTCTCTGATGAGCTTTCTTGATCAGGCTGGAAGTGCTGTTGCCCCAGCTGAGGTTGTTATTCGGGTGCACACCCAACTACTTGTAGCTGGAGACAACTTCCACCGCATATCCTCCTGGGGGCGGGGAAGCAGGTGTGTTTATTCTGTCTGAAGTCCACGACCATCTCCTTTGCCTTCTTCACATTAATGTGAAGGTTGTTGTTCCAGCACCGGCTCTCCAGGTGTTCCACCTCCTGCCTGTAGCTGGACTCATCATTGTTTGTGATGCATCCCACCACCGCTGTATTGTCTGTAAAACTTTACAATATGACAGCCTGGATGGGTAGGTGCGCAGTGATGCGTGAGCTGAGTGAACAGGAGGGGGCTCAACACACAGCCCTGGGGGGAGCCAGTGCTTAGGGTTACGGTTCAATTAATTTTAAACCATGAAGCTTTTAGCCTTGTCTATCAAGTTTATGAAGTCCCAAGTCAGACACTAAAATGAAAAACAAAAGAAAAATAAATGGATATGAAGTGTTGTAACTTTTAAACTTTTTATTTGGGAAAAAAATGCACTTTGAGCACAATGTTAGAAAAGCTTGTCATTTTCTTTAAAAAGGTGTGGAAAAATGTCATTGTTCATTTTTAACATCCATTAATTGTGTTGTTTTAGGTTACCAAGTGTACACTATAAACCTATCAGCCACCAATATTTATTATAATTTTAAACACTAATAGACAGATTTACGTATCTACTCTTTGAGGCGCATCATCCGCATCCATGTCTTAAAAGCCCCAGATGGCCTGTGATGTTACAACATCAGCACAAATGAGATTGAAAACAAGACGTGCACCAAACGTATGCAAATGCAATGAATCAGTAATGTGTTGCATGAATTAGCAAAATGATACTCAGCTCATCAGACAGCCCACTTAGTGGCCATAGGCTTATTTCTCCATCATTATGAGTCTTGCCTGATTTCATCACTTCATACTTAACACTTGCTATCAATTTCATACTCCTATGATTAACTGTGAATGATCAGCAGTTGTGTAATCAACAATGTGACCTTATTTACTTGCCTTTGTTTGGATTTTTTTTTCCTTTTCTTGTTTGTAATACTCTGATAGGTAGATATTTTAAACTTTATTTAAATTACAAATAAAACATATATATATATTTTAACTTCATATAAAACTATAGTAGTGAAATTGACTTATTTATTTAGAATTTTTGATCATTTTGTTTAGTAAAGTGTTCTGACAAGCAAGAGACGGTATCGCTGTCTTCCAAACGTGAAATTTCATTTGGCAGATTCTGCAAATGTAAAATCAAATGTTCTTTTTTTGTTGCTGGGTCGGACTAATCCTGTTGTGCATAAAAGATTCTGAATTTCCCTGTGCTACCCGAGGGGAAATGCTAAACGTGCCGACATGTTTGCACAAATATCACAATCAAAATGTGGCTGCGAAACAAGTTCCTTCATAATGCAACATTTTCATGCTTTTTGTTTCATCCTCCCAAATTCAATTCATGCAGAGCAACTGAGGAAGATTTTATATTTATACATTGCACAAATTAAACCAAAATGTATATTTTCCCCACTCTGTTCAGCGTTTTGTTTGTTTGTTTGGACAGAAGAACATTTCCATGCTTTTGTGACAAGCTGATATGTGTGCTGTATGAATGTGCGTGATATTGCATTTTGTATTTTAAGAAAGAAAGCAGTTGCTGCGTTAGGTGCTACCATGCTGAGTCACTATCTGATGTAATTTAAATGCCCTGAAATGTTCCATCTTACAGCCTCCTTGTGCACCTTGATTAAAACATATGTTTACTGTGCACTTTTCTGCTAAACTCATTTTAACAAATGTGTTTTGTAAATCACAACACTGTTAGACATAAAGCCAGTGTCTGCTGCTTGCAGGAGCTGCGAAGTAAGGGTGGGTGTGTGGTTTTTATGTTACTGGCAGGATTTTAGATGTAAGTAGCTACTGCTTTCAGTTGCTCTGAACACATGTTGAGCGCAGCTAGATGAAAATTAATCCATGCAGTGTTGCACCAACAAAAGGGGAAAGCATTTTTTTTTCATCTGCAATATATTTTCAGTTTCTTTGTGTAATGAGCCATAAAGCACAGTAAAATGTATGCACGTTAAATGTTTTATGAATAAGGCATGTGGCCAAAGACAGAATTCCTCTCGTGGTGGAAGGTCAACATGCTCGTCTTTTTATGCATTCTGGTGGAATTGCAAACTGATATGTTGTATTGACAGCAGATAATCACTACCAGTGTGTTTGCCATGTCTGACATTTTCCTCTCTTTGGTGGCAGAGCACGGTTTGTTGTAATTCCAGCCAGACAAAATGAGCTCCAGCCTGTGGGAGGCCTTATTCGATCTGCTTCTCCTGCAGAGACTCGTCTCTCCGCAGCCTCGCTCCATCACGGCTATTGTGACAGCCTGGCTGGTGCAAAAATCAAGTTACATGTAGGCTCATTTCTTCTGATTAAGACAGCCACTCATCCTCACTGGAGAGCATTTCCACCTCAGTTAAAAATTTTACAGTTTAGAAAACACCTGTCATATTATACTTGTTTCCCCTTGCTTGTGGGCTGACAGAAAGAGATGATTAACAGATAATGTTGGTTGTAAGAATCAAAGAAGAGCCAAATAGGACCCAAAAGGAGGACTTTGTGTGTAACATTAATATTGGTCTCTTCTTTTTTTGATGGATAAGAGTGTGTTGCTCTTGGCAAAGGCATCAACTGCACTGCAGAGTAGTGTTGAAATCACTTAAAAGTACAGCTTGACACAACACTTTCACACTTTATTTTTCAGCACATATATATATATGTTTGTTACACTGCATGCATTGATTTGTTTGTAGGTTGCCATCCATGAAGGCAGAAAAATGAGGAATGATAGCAGCACATCAACACTGCAGAGTGGAAGTGGGAGGTACAAGCTGTGCTCAATGCGTATGATTGTCCGAGTTTATTTTTATCACCGGGATTTTCAGGCATACTCACTGACATGTTGGTTCAATAGATTAAGACAACAGAATAAAAGAGCTTCTTGTCCGTAAACTTGGTTTAGCAGATAAGCTTGAGTTGTTTTAGAACAATATCTGACATTGTTACATTTTTAAACTGAATCGTGTCTCGTGGTTTATTTTGGCAAAATTATTTGCATAAATGTAAGCAAAAACATAGAAGACGTAATCATGAAGAAGCCAAACAATCATATAATTTTTTGTTTTTTTTTCTCTCTAAGGCAACAAATTATAAAACATCTAAGGACGAAGTGAAATCAGTAAAAACTAAATGTATGGGTTTGTTTATAGCATGCTGTGTTTTGCTATCACACACAAACCAGAGCACATTCTAGGTAGGAATGCTCAGAATCCAAAGCTAATACCTAAATTATCTGTGTAAAAAGTTCATTTTTTGCACAAATGATCTCCCATTGGTATCCCATCAGCTTTTTTCTGAGAGCAATTCCTTTCGGAGTTTACCAGTCCAACAGACCATAACATTTCTTATAAAACTTTTATTTATTGAATAATAAATGTCTTATAAGCCCATGAGGATGAATGTTTTTTGCAGGTACATCAACTTGTCTTGACTCAACAATCTGGAGATGATCCAGGGTTAGAGAGCAAACAAAAATTTTTGATTTATTACAGAGACTGGTAGTACTTATACCCAACGCATGTCTTCAGTTCATCTACCCCTCTGATGTGTGTCCCATCGGTGTATGAATGTGATCGAAAGCACTTATTATTCTCTTTAGAATCATTTGTTCAATTAGCTTTGTACAGTCCATTTACCATTCATCTACCTTAGTTCTTTTTCTATATATAGTACATTGCACTTGTACTGTATGAACTGCAATTCATTATGAAATATTGTGACAGTTTTTTATTTATCATGAGGTTTAATGTGTCAAAATAATTTTCCTTAAGTGAGTTGATTTAAGTGGACAACATTACAAATCCAAATTAAATTTACAGTGTAAATATGGTAACTGCATGTCTTTCAAAAAAGTTTAGAAAATAACATGATTTTGTTCTCAAGAATTTAGCGCCAAAACAAAAAGAGTTGAGTAATTGACTGAGACCTAACATTAGTCTTTCTCTTTTCTTATTGTTTTTCCAGAGAACACAAACACCAGATGAACTATGAATGCTGAACACAATGATCTCCACCCTCCAGTGCCAGACAATGAGAGGTCGTAGGCTGAAGGGGGCATATTCCAACCCCCTTTTTGTGCTGCTTTTGGCCCTTCAGATCCTGGTGGTGGCTGGACTAGTTCGTGCTCAAACCTGTCCTTCTGTCTGCTCATGCAGTAACCAATTCAGTAAAGTCATATGCACTCGGCGTGGTCTACGAGATGTACCAGATGGCATTTCCACCAATACCCGGTACCTGAACCTCCAGGATAACCTCATTCAGGTAATCAAGGTGGACAGTTTCAAGCATCTGCGTCATCTGGAGATCCTGCAACTGAGCAAAAATCATATCCGCAGCATTGAAATTGGGGCGTTTAATGGGTTAGCCAGTCTCAACACACTAGAGCTCTTTGATAATCGACTGACAACAATCCCCAATGGAGCATTTGAGTACTTGTCCAAACTTAAGGAACTGTGGCTAAGAAACAACCCCATTGAAAGTATACCATCATATGCCTTCAACCGGGTCCCTTCTCTAAGAAGACTAGATTTGGGTGAGCTCAAACGTCTTTCCTACATTTCTGACGGAGCTTTCAAGGATTTGAGCAACCTGCGTTATCTAAACTTGGGAATGTGCAACCTCAAGGAAATTCCAAACATTTTACCATTGATTAGGCTTGAAGAGCTAGAAATGTCAGGCAACCAGCTCTCTGTCCTCAAGCCCAGCTCTTTTACAGGCTTAGTGAATCTTCAAAAATTGTGGATGATGCACGCCCAGATCCAAACTATTGAGAGAAATTCATTTGATGATCTTCAGTCACTAGTGGAGCTGAACTTGGCTCACAACAACCTGACCTTTTTACCACATGACCTCTTTACACCATTGCATCGTCTTGAAAGAGTCCACCTCCATCATAACCCTTGGAACTGCAACTGTGACATTTTGTGGCTCAGCTGGTGGCTTAAGGAAACAGTGCCTGCCAATACCAGCTGCTGTGCTCGTTGCTTTACTCCTTCAGACTTTAAGGGACGCTATATTGGAGAACTGGACCACAGCTACTTCCAGTGTGACGTTCCTGTTATTGTAGAGCCACCCAGTGACCTAAATGTGACTGAGGGCATGGGTGCTGAGCTTAAATGTCGTACAAGCTCACTGACCTCTATCTCTTGGCTCACACCAAATGGCTCTTTGGTGACACATGGGGCTTATAAGGTGCGTTTGTCTGTACTCAATGATGGGACACTAAACTTTACTAGTGTAACAATGCAGGACACTGGAACTTACACTTGTATGGTTAGCAACACAGCAGGCAACATTTCAGCTTCTGCTGTGCTCAATGTTACTTCTGTGGATAACAGTGGGGTGACTTATTTTACCACTGTCACTGTAGAGGTGATTGGGAACCCTGGGGAGGAAAGCCAAACATCTCTTCCCCCATTTGAGTGGATACCATCCTCAACTACAAAGGGTACTCCTGTTTCAACACGAACCACAGAGCGGACTTACACCATCCCAGTTCTGGATTTGGATGGAGAAGGTGCCCTCAATGGTCTGGATGAGGTGATGAAAACCACCAAGATTATCATTGGCTGCTTTGTGGCAATTACACTAATGGCTGCTGTTTTGCTGGTAATTTTCTACAAGATGAGGAAGCAGCATAACCAGCAGGACCCTGATGGCCCTGCCTCCTCCATGGAAGTTATTACTGTTGAAGAAGAGCTTGCAGGTGTTGCTGCTATGGAGAGACACCTATCGCTTCCTCCACTGGAGCACTACAACCACTACAATACCTACAAAAACACTTACCACCATGCTCCTATGCTCAGTTCCATACACAGCTCAGCCACACAGGAACCTTTACTGATTCAAGCTTGCTCAAAAGACAACGTCCAAGAGACCCAAATCTAATCATAAGTTTGACTTTATGCCCAGTATTGCCAGTACCTTGGAATACAATGGATCAAAACATCAAGATTAAATTAAAAAACATGCTGTTGACTTGAAAGTTGATCTTAACTATGACTATGACACTTAATCAGCATTTGGCAAATGAACAACATCTGATATTTTAAAAAGGGTCTTTACAAATACCAAGATTATTTATTAAAATATGTCTAGTGGCTAAATGAAGAAAAATGATTTGTGATAGCTTTTTAGCTTATTTTATTTCTCTATGTGTAATACTGCTTAAGGGAAAGAATGGTTTATTAAACGTGATTCTGTTTGGTAACAAATGCAGCTTGCTAAACCAATAGAGGCTTTAGTCCTGGGCGTAAATGAATGCGGTGCCATATATGAATATTTCTATTCTCCTAAGAACAGAATGTAACCTGGAGGACATTGTTTAAATGTTTATTTGAAACTTAGTCAGCAGATTATATCTAATGGGAAGGAACTTCACAAAACATCAAACAAAAATGCAGGGGTATTTTTCTCACCATCATATTCCAGCTGTCACTCAAGATAAGATTAGATCTTTTTAATGACACAGCTCTGGATTATATCACAGTGAAACCAGCATGCCTGCAGAGCAAAGCTGGCAAATGAGTAAATGTGCATTTCCCCTGTGGCTCCTGAACAACAGCCATACATCCTTCACTTTAATTAAGATTAAGGTCTTGCTCCCACTCCCTCTCCTCACATTTCTCTAGACTCTTACCCTTAACCATTTTCCTTTTGATCTCTCTTTTTATATCCATGAATTATCCATTATCCCAGTCAATATTCTCCTTGTTTTCTCTTCACTCTGTTATTTCTCGGTTCCTCCGTCTGTTTTTGTTTCTCAGTCACTGAGCTCAGGCACGTTCCTCACCCATCATCATATCTCATTTGTCTCGCTTTGTGTATGCCACACAGCGGCAGAATTTTTCTTAGCAAAATGAAGGGTAGCATAAGGTTGTGATCTGTAGCCTCACTGTTAACCTGGTAATGATCTACGTCCACTTGGTGTTGCAGCACCTTGCCATCACCCCAGGGTCACTCAAGCCCAGGCGCTGATAGTCCATCTGTTAGTACAGATAAAAAGGCAAATGAGGCCGATTTGTAATGCAGTGTGACCCTGTCAGATGAACGCAGACAGGGCTAACATACTCAGTGAAGCAGCTAGGAACCTGTGACAAAATAAGAGGAGATGGCTTATAGCTCATTAATCTGTATCAGCAGTTCATTTCCAGACTAACAGAGGCAAGCTGATAAGAAAACAGCATGAGACGTTGTGCCCAACATCTCACAGGGGGTAGAGGCCTTTGATATTGAAGCGACCCCTGCTCAGTCTCTTTTTTTTGGCAAAGAAACAACACGCACAGACTCTTTGATGTTGCATCATGGATCATCAAAACATTATGTTTTCTTCAGTCCATTTACATGCTGTTTTTCATTTTTTAAATTTAGTCTTGGGATGAGGAGGGCTCATACAATTGGATAACAGGGATGAAAAGGGAGGAACAGAGGTTAGACACATAAAGCCAGCATTGACCATGAGGGGTCTTCAAACAAAGATATTGCAGATATGAGGAGACCGAAGTGGAAAAATAGATAAGGAATAAGGACGCAAACTAGCCATCAGCCAGTCGCCATGGAAACAGTGACCTTGTGCAGAAAGCAAGAAGAGGTAGATATGCCTTTTGCTTTGGTCTCTGTGCAACAAGCATATTTTAATTTCCCACTGGCAAATTCCAGCCCTGGTTGTTGACCACAAGTGGCTTAATGGAATACATATTTACATACAAGTTTGGAAAGGGCTTGACCCAAACATGACATCATGTTGAGTTATTTCAGTAAAATCATTTATT